>NC_140993.1:243578193-243755693 GCF_052327205.1 Somniosus microcephalus
GTTCTGTATAAATGCAAATTCTCTATTTCCTTGATCTAGCAAAAGTATTGTCTCACATGTCCAACTATCTCAGAGTTTAACTAACTCACAATCATTACTGAATGCAAACCAATATTAGGGAAATCACTGAGCAGTTTCGCAGCAATCTTACTGTGGTCCGATCCCCCACAGACTTTTACTGCACTAGTGAGGAATGGGAATCTGACAATAACTGAGTTAGGCTGTTTCAGGAAGAATCTGAACTAGTGATGCTACCCTTCGAAAAACAAGCTGAGCTGGAAGTGGAAAGAATTCCGCTTTGCAAAAAAACAATGTAAACATGGCATCAATACCATCTTAAAAGGGTTAGGTCATTTAGGTATGACGTTTGACAAAACATGCTATGCTTGTATATAGACTGGAGAATATGATGCTGTGAGTGCTAATGCACATCTGCTGCCACTAGTTTAAAACTAAGGTGAAATGTTAACAATGCTGTGAAAGAAAACTCATGCTACCTCAGATACATAGAGGTCAATTTTAACTTGGGGGCGGGAATCGGTGGTGCGGGTGCCAAAGTGGGCAGCGATCAGTCTGGCCGCCTGGAGTGTGAGGCCCAGAAGAATTTTAACTGTCGGGGCCTCAGTTGTATCCCCCGGACCTGACTCCCACCCGAAGCCATTGGGAATGTCGGCAACGCCAGTGGGCAAGAGTGGAAAGTCAGCGAAGGTCAGACTGCCGCCGGGGACTCACAGAATCAGTCCCCGGTAAGGTCGGTGAGGAAGGAGATATTAGAAACGATCGCAGTCAGGGAGGTGGGGGGGTGGGGGAGGGGGGGGAGGGCGGTTGAGGGGGAGGTGAGTGTGGGAGAAGCCTGGGGAAGGGGAGGCCCATGGTATCCTTGCAAGGCCTGGGCAGCACTCCTGCTTCTCCTGGCCCACAAGAGTTCCACATAAAAGTAATCTTTCCAAACTTACCTTGGCCTTTTCTGGCCACTCCAAGGGCTTCTGCCATGGTTGAGATGTCAGGGTTGGCCCCATGCAGATCTTCTGAATGTAGAAGTCAAAATGCTGTTGCGGTGCTGATGTCATTATCAGGCCACGACGTTAAGATTCAAATTAGGCCCCAACTAGCAACTGCGCTAGGTTTAAGACTCCCTGAGTGGATGCCAATACCCATTTAACTTCTCTCCACTTTGTCTCTGAAATTATGCCAACAGTTCCAACCTCAAAACTTGTGGAATTGAATCTTAAGAAATCTTTCTAATATATTTTAGTACAAGGTTACTTTACACAATTGCTAAGTCTCAGGGTTTGAATCTTAAAATGTTTTCACCAAATTAAAACTTGCCTTTGTAGTCATGCTGATGTGACTACATTCCAGTGGTGTTCACTGTTACCACGTCACCTATCTCATGTCATTGATTTGATGGAATGAAAACCAAACAAATTTCAAACAGAGAACATATTCTTCATGTCATAAATAAAGAATTTCTGAACAAGAACCAGTAGCAAGAACTTCATGACCACTCTTGTGCTATACGTGGAATCATTAGGCTAATGTAAATGAATTGAACTAGAACACAAAGCCTTTAAGCAAATGTCTTGATAAGAATAGTTATAAATAACAACATTTTAATTAATAAACACAGTGAGTCCCACTTAATTTCTTAGCCCAAAAACTGCTGCAGTGTCATGATCAAAATTCTACTTTATGGACACAATGGAACCCATGTAGAAACATCTTACCTGGGTTTTCCTGCTGAGCTCCATCCCCCAGTTTATGGATTTTGGAATATAGGGATTGTCCTGGATTGGTGACTTCATCATTACCTCTTCATCCTTATCGGAAGAGGCTAGAGTTACACTCTGCACAATCTTTTCTTGACAAACAGAAACTTCTTGGGATGGACATGAGTTAATTGCTGGATAGGTGAGTAGTTCAGATTATGAAGAGTTAATTTACTGTGTGGTCTGCTGAATGTGTGTAAATAGCTAAGAAATCCTACCTTATTTTCTATGGGCAACTATTGTATTGGAGTAATGTTTTTGTGTGAAATCTGTTGGATATTCTTCAACAGCATCTCCCAAACCCATGACCTCTATCACCTAGAAGGACAAAAGCAGCAGGCGCATGGGAACACCACCACCTCAAAGTTCCCCTTCAAATCAAACACCATCCTGACTTGGAAATATATCGCCATTCCTTCATCATCACTGGAATCATCAAAATCCTGGAACTCCCTACCTAACAGCACTGTGGAGGTACCTTCATGACATGGACTGCAGCGGTTCAAGAAGACGGCTCACCACCACCTTCTCAAGGGCAATTAGGGAAGGGCAATAAATGCTTGCCTGTGAATGAATAATAAAAGTTACTTGGAGATATTGATGGCTGTGCTCAATGGAGTCACAAGTTTACCTTGCTCCCAGTAAAGCTAGAAAGATCCACCACTGGTAACCTAAAATATCAAATACCTCCAAATCTACACTGGGCATTTTTTTCAATTTGGTTCAAAGAAGCCCAATTTAGATTAGTTTCAATATGTGTTTTTCATAGAATCATGGTAATTGTAGCAAAGAACGAGGCCATTCAGCCCATTGTGCCCGTGTTGCTGCCACAATTTCAACTGGTCATACCGACTGGAATTCAATTTTCTTGCCCTTTTCATATATCTTTTAATAGTCTTCCTTTTCAAATACTTATCCAATTGCATTTAAATGATGTTATATTTCCTGCCTCAATAGCCACTTGTGTAAAGCGTTCTATGTTCTAATAACCCTCCGAGTGAAAAAAAATCTTCTAACTTCCCCTTCATCTTTTAGTGATAATCCTCAATCTATGCCCCCTTGTCACCAGTTTGCTAAGTAGTGGAAACTGCCTTTCACTGTTAACCTCTTAAAACCTTTCATCATTTTCAAAGCCTCTATTAGATCCCTCCATAACCTTCCCTGTTCCAGGAAAAGTGCTACAAATTTTAATTGCCTTTCTACATAACCTTTCATTCCTGATATCATAATAACTGTACCCTTTCCATGGCTCTCATATCCTTCCTATAAAGAGGGACTCAGAGCTGAATACAATACTTCAGCTATGGCAACATGTTATACCAACATGTTATACAAATTCAATATAATTTCCTTGTTTTTGTATTCAATGTCCCAATGTGTAAAAGCCAAGAATTCCATTTGCCTCTATTACTTGCACTGCCACCTTTAATGATCGATGTATCTGCACCTCTAGGTCGCTCTGCTCCTCCACCCTGTTAAGGGTCTTACCATTTATGGTATACATCCTTTCACTGCTCTTGGTCCCAAAATGTACTACTTTACATCTCTCTGCATTGAACTGCACCTATCTGCCCATGATGCTAATCTGATTATTTTTCCTCACCTGTTCACCATAAATTGGTATCATCAGCAAACTTTGATATCAAACTCTTGAACCAATTTATATAAATGGTAAACAAAAGTTCTCAGCACAGATCCCTGTGGCATACCACTACCCACATCCCACCAATCCAAAAAAACAACCATTAACATCCACTCTCTGATTTCTGTCCACTAGCTGTGCAGCTATTTTAAATCCTGGGTCTCATTAATATACCCCAGGACCAACACCCATCCAAACCCGGCGAGAATGATGCGAGGCCAACGGATGGGAGTGGGGGAATAGCGACAGAATGCCTTCACTTGGAATCCGTGAAAATGGTCCCCTGCGGTCAGGCAAGTGTGTTGGGGGTGGGGGCTCTGGACGTGATCATGGTGGGCAGAAGGGGAGAGAAACCCAGTGATTAAAATTGGTGTCCGGCCATAGCACAAAACTGGCAATAGCGAATTGCCAGCCCGTTTTACACACCACCCAATTTTCTTTTCCATTGACTTCATTTGAAAAGAAAATCGGACGCGGTGTAACATGGGCTGCAATTCATTACCGCCTGTTTTTTCCCTATCGCCAAAAACCAACTTCACCCCCAAGGCCATCTTGTGGGACTCGGAGGAGCACTCCTGCTTCCTCTGGCCAACGAGGAACCCTTTAAAAAAATATGTTAAAGTTAACTTGTCTTGGCCTCTTCGTGGCAGCTTCCCTGGGCATAAACAGCATTGAGCGTGACCCACGCATCCCAGGGTTAAAATCGAGTTGTGGTCCAAGTGGCAACATTGGACCGTGACATTTACATTTTAACAAGGCCCTCACCTGCCTGGGGTGAGAGCCTTGCTAGATGGCCAATATACGCCTGCAAAAATGGGTGCGTGGCACGAACAAGATGTGGATCCAGTGAGTAGGACACTTCTCCGATTTTAACCCCCACGCGCCCTGTTCTCGTCGGGAGCGGAGGGTTAACATCGGTCCTCAAGTCTTTTGTTTTAATGCACGATTACCTTGAGACAGTTCAGTGATTATATTGGAGCCATATTCAGAATGGAAGGTTATGTTCTTATCAGCATTCCATTGCATTTATGAAAAGTGTTTCAGATGGAGATGAAGATCTAGCTGCTGCTTTTACTGTTGGGTGTTTGGTTTGTCTTCACAGACTAGTTACAGGAAACTCTCTGGTATCCGGCACCGACGGGACTGGGATGTTGCTGGTTGATTAAAAATTCCGGATGACGGAGCAGGTTATCTACCGAGGCTATTTTTAACAAACAAAAATTAAAAAATCAAGAAATGTGCAGTATACAGCAATTGGGTACTCACCTACAGAGTGTTGTGTTAAATGGATGGTGGAAGATGCTTGATTAAGTACAGTACTGCCAGTTGAGGGTAATCCATAACTCTTTAATGACTCCCGACAGCGCCAAGAAGCCGAGTAGTGGCAGTTTGGAGAACTACCCCCACTGACTAACTCGGCCACCGCGGGAGACTCGGACTCGGCAACATTTCCGGTTATTGAGGTGTTGTTTTCGGAGTATGAATTTTGCCGGTTAATAGAGAATTCCGGATATTTAGGTGCCGTTTAAATGAGTTTCCGATAAACGTTTTACAGTCAGAATTTCTTTGTAATTGTCTCCTCTACAGGTAATTGTCTAGTTTGTTTCAACTAGTCTTTCTGTGCATCACAGTGATTTCTCCAGTCAAGTATACAGTTCCATAAATATGTGTATGTTGTAGATGCTACAAATAGATCAGCAGCAGTTTGAAAACTTGCGCTCTTTTAAAGCTGTTTCCTATTTGCTGTTATACAACATCTTTCACATCAAAACATTTCAAAGGGCTTCGCGCAATGAATTACTTTTTGAAGTGCAGAGAATGAAATTGAGCCCAATGAAATCTCTACAATTATTTCCTCCTAATCCATTTTGTTCTGAAAAATGTATTACATTTTATTGTGTTAATTTAGTTGCCAATAAGCTGATTTCATATTGTAACCCTGACTAATTGAACAAAAAGGTCTGATGCAGTATTGCAACTATGAAAATTCATAATAATAAATCATACAAAACACAGTTGAATACCTAAGACGTGAAGCTCATGTTAACATAATAGGGTAACATCATATTTAATAATAATTAATAATCTTCTAAAGTTAAACATTCAAAATGGACTAACTGTGTAGATTTTGATCATTCTGCTGTCGATGCACACACAGATTAGAATTGAAGTCATTGCATGTAAATGATCCACTCAACAGGACAGTTGCGATACGCTTAGACATAACATTAGAATTGGATCTTGTACGAGTTGACAGAAGCTTAATAAAATAAAATTAGTGCACGAACCATAACAGAACACGTTGGGCGCTCATAGCAGATTGATCAGCACCTGAGAGAGAAAAATAGGCTAATATTTCAAATGGACCCTCCAACAGAACATATTTGAAGTTATTGGGGGTGAAATCGGTTCTCGTCAGTAATGCGAACAAGCTGATAGTGAGTCGGTAAGTCGGTTCACACTGCGCCCACTGACTTCGATAGAAGAGAAAATCGGGCGCGGTGTTAATGCGCTGCTGCCAAAAAAACATTCCAACACTCCCCCCCCCCAACCAGTGTTTCAGGAGGGGCCTTTTATCCGGTAACGATCCATATTTTAGCAACTTTTATGTAATATTTAAAACAAAATCCCTCAACCGCATTCACGCAATTAATTTAAAAAAATGATATGGGAAATTGAAAAAAAATGGACTAAATCATTATTAGCACACAGAGATCCCTGTCTGGTTGATTTTGAAATCTATGAAACTGACCTGCAATTGGCATCTGCCAAGACAGTCACTGGAAAAGGGAAGAGGTGGCTTTAAAAAAATTCATTTATAACAGGGTTAAGCGACAGCTAGCTGGCAAAGGAACATTTTCGAAGGTTACGTAACTGCTTATGTGCCATCTAAAAACTGTCATCTTATTACAAACAAGAGCAAAATAGGAAGACAAGATGCTGTACCGTTTCTTTTGGTGATGGTGTGCAAATCTCTGAGGTTTTGCGCATTGGGCGGTTTGCCAAATGGCAAAAAAGGGTTTCTGAACTGTTTGCTGAATTCAACACATCATGAAAGTTTATGGGTGATGTAATGTCTGCTACGCCAACAGAATGCGCAACGGACCTCGCGGCTTATGTCATTTCTGCTGTGTTATGTTATATTACGCTACATTTTATGTAATGGGTGTGGCTTGGGGAGCAGTGTGATAGTACCAGAATACTATCACTTTTGTCACAGGGCTATTTGCAAGGTGTAACGTGAAACCAGCTCTCGCTCTGCTGCTGTCACTCTACTTCATTCAAGTTTCCAAGAAAACAAGGACAAAATAAGAAAAACGAAACGTGCCAACACTATGCTCCTGAAATAAAGTTTAACACGAGAAATTTCTGTTGGCATAAATCATTTATAGTGGCGGCAATTGTAAGATACTGGCCAAGTTTGTGCACTTCCCATCCTGGCCATTCAGTGACTGTCATAAACATTCTGCGGGCCATCAGCATTATTTATCATACAAATCGGGGGATTATAGTTACTGAGGGAAGGGGTTTAGAGATGATCCCAGCTGGGAGGGGCAGTGAAATAAGAGGAGACAGCTCAGAAATTACAGAATGATTGGACAAAATATGCAAGCAGGCAGAATAATGGCAGGTGACATTTAACGCAGATAAATGAAATGTACTGCACATAGGATAGAAAAATGGGCAACACATGTACTCCATGAATGATGTTGAAATAACTAAGGATGAAGTTGATGTAGGAGTCCTAGAAGGCTTGATGCTCAGACAATGGCTTGGCAATGACTACGAGGCCCTGCCTCCAGAGGCTGGGGCGTAATAGGAAGGAAATGACTCCAGCTGTGCTATGTGCTTCATGGAGGCCTGAAGCCATCTTTCAGCATAGGGATGGCTGTTAGTGGTTGCCAAGGTGACCATGGCACGCAATTTGTATGGCTTCAGCGCCTTCCAAGCTAGTGAAGGGGACATCAGTTGGATCATCAGGAGACTGATGCTTTAATCAGCAGGGCTGGCACTTTCAGCTCCTTTCAGACTAAACAGCAGAAGTACAGGGGGTGATTGATAGCGCCCATGTGGTCATCTGGGTTTTTAGGTATAACGCAATGGCCAACATGAACAGAAATGACTAACATGACTAACAAATAGTTGTATTTATGGTACCATTGTTTGTTGTTGATTTATATTTCTCATATAACAATATAATCAATTAATTGCAGAATAGATAAAATTACCATATTGTGTCTCAAATAATGAATAGCATTATAAATAAAACTAACTTGATTTTATTTTAAGTAGACCTATAGCTTTTGTTTAATTTTTTCACTATACCCTAGGAGTTGTTTCATTTTTTTTTACCGAATCCTGTTAAATGTTTGCTTTCAACAATCAACACTTAAGTGATTGAAAATGCCGATTATGTTATATGTTACATGTCTTTAAGTAATAATGAAAAATTAAACTAGGGAAGGTGCCAGCAACAATATGGCCTCAATTAAATACAACCAAAAGATTTGGATATGTTAAGAGAAACACCACTCTTTTCATCTCTGAGAAGTGAGACTGAATCTAGCCCAGTCTGTTGGAATGTGTGTCTACTCTCTGAAAGCCATACATGGCCCTTGGCAGCTTCAGACCAACCATGAGTAATTCAGCTTTCTCCCACCTTATATTTCACATAGGAAGGAAGGAAGGGCTTGCATTTATATAGCGCCTTTCACAACCTCAGGATGTCCCAAAGCGCTTTACAGCCAATTAAGTACTTTTGAAGTGTAGTCACTGTTGTACTGTAGGAAACCATTTTAGTCACTATTGTACTGTACTGCATATCACCTTAAAGCTCCAATTGTTAAATCTTCATAAACCATTTGAAGCTTACCTTGTAGTTCAGTGTCTTAAACATTGTACGCTCTATGCTCTACTGTGCAACAACAGTAGTTCATGAGAACATATGAACAGAAGTAGGCCAGTCGGCCCTTCGAGCCTCTCCCGCGATTCAGTTAGATCATGGCAAATCTGTACCTCAACTCCATTTGCCCACCATTCCTCCATATCCCTTGATACCCTTACCTAACAAAAAATCTATTGATCTCATCTTCAATTGACCCAGCATTCACAGCCTTTTGGGGTTTATGTGAAAAAGTGCTTCTTGATTTCCTCCTGAATGGCCTGGCTCTAATTTTAAGATTGTGCCACCTTGTTCTGGATTCCCCCACCAGAGGAAGTAGTTTCTTTGGCTTAGTAATTTGTTGATGCCACACCTGTTTTACAGATGTCAATTGGGCGGCCATTATCCATATATGGCGGGCAGTGTGCATCGCTCGCCATATTGGTAAAGGCTGAAGTATAGGGCCCGTGTCTGAAACAAGCGTTCGGCCCTTTGCATATGTAAATAGGGGTTCTAACCAACATTCCCTCTAAGGTGCACAGCCGTGCAGCTCTCTGCTGGTCCTGGCAGCTGGGACTGGCTTTTTCAACGTTAAAATGTCGCGCATGCGTGAAACTGTGAATGGGCCGTGTCGTCCCCTTAAAAGGGCCGCGCACCCAAAAAAAAATACATTAGCGGGAACATTGGTCCAAACACCTCTTTTAGGACCACTTGCCAAAATTAGGCTGCCCTGAATAGCGCCAGACCTGCCGCATTCAGGAAAACCAAGTCTACATGCGGTCTGACTGGCAGTCCTTGAAAGGACCACTGAAGGCTGCAACCAAAAAGATAATTTTTTTAAAATGTTCTTACCTGAATATGGAGCCGAGAGGAGTAGGAGTGCTCCTCCTGGCTGCACAGCAGTCTCGAAGACTATTGGCTCCAGTACAGTTCCCTGGGGAATATCACATGTCACATTCTGCCAATCAAGAACATTCCCTTTACCCCTACTCCTAATTCATCCACCTTCTAAAACTACTGCTAGTAAAGTTTGTCATAATTGTAAGGAAAGTGCTTGATATGAATTTTGTTTATAATCTCCATTGCTGGCTTTAATGCCTTGAAAGCTATTATGAATCCACTAGTGGCATAATCATATTTTCCAAAACTGGGCCTATAGCCAAATAACTCTTAAAATCAAATAGAATTTTTCAGAACAAATTGCAATATTAGTTCTTACCAAAAATTCATCTTATAAGAATTTCACCTTCACCATTGATACAGCGAGACCTAAACCTCAGCAAATTGAGATAAACCAATTTTAATCCAATTAATTTAATATATGTAAAATAGGATTCCATTATATTCCAAATGCCAAAGCAAACTTTGTTAGATAGCTGACAGATAGGTCACTGGGGACAATCCGAGATGTAACAATATGCATTCTATCCTAATTAAGATGACACATCACTTTAGTCCCTCTTTTTATGAATAAGCAATTAGCACATTCAGAGATTTTCGTGATGTGATTATGGGTCATTGGCAGTTGATTAATGGAGCCAGCAGTGAGACCACAAGATCACCTTGGCTCGTTGGGATGTGTTGCAACCGAATAAAAAATGTGTTTATAAGTGAGCCCATCCGCTCTTTGCCGAAATTCAATGCAAAGAAACAAATTCACATGCGGCTAAAACTTGCTCTTAGCCAACTACTTGGTGTGAAACAGTCTGACCTATGTGTTTAAATTGGAAATCAATATTGATTATCTAAATAAAAATCTAGTACAACCATGATTTAAACCTGCATATGATCAATATCTGCTATTTTAGTTGTGATTTGTCATCATTCAGTACTTAGATTTTGCATTATGATGTCTTGGATTCTCTGCTCCCAATTTTGAATCCTGGTTTTACGCAGAAGAAAAGGACACAACCGAGAGACCAGGCAGGCAACTAGCATTCCAAGTTTGCACAAATTTTCCAGGATATTTGGTGCAAGACTTTACAAATTGCCACTTGAACAGACTTCTTGCCTTGCCATGTCACTAGGAAGACAGTGCGAGAAGCCCAGGGCTGCCCCGTCAGTCACCTCTCCCTACCACTTTATATAGAAGTGCCTAGGCCTAAAACTTTGTGTGTCTGCAGTCCCTGCACCTGAATGCCCGAGGTGCCCCCGCTATTGGGCTTTGAGCCTCATTTCGATGAAAGCTGTTGAGCAGTCACAGGCTTTGAATTTTGGGTCTCTGGGTTGCCAGCAGTGGCCCTCACGTAGTTGTAAAAGGGGACGACCAGGAGAGGGCTGATTGGGTGACCGGGATGGGCGTCGAGGTGGCGATCAGGAGGGAGGTGAGGCGGTGACCTTGGGGGGGGGTTGAAGGGGGGGGGGAGGAGGGGGTGGCGTTGAGCAGTGACCAGCTTTGGTCCACGGTTTAAATATTTGGTTGGGAGGAGCACTCCTGCTCCTACTGGCTCCACATTCAGGTGTTTAAAAAAAAAAAATTACCTTGTTGGTTGAGGCCTGCCGAGATCCCTTTTAGGCTGCATGTTGACCTGGTTTTCCTGAACCCAGCTGTTATGTATTGTGTGTTTTCCTCCCACCTGTGGTGGCGCTGTCACAGCAGATAAATGGTTGGGTGTTCTCTTGGTTAAGTTTAGCTCTCTTTGGCCTAGAAATTCACTATGGCACCGCCAGCTGGCTAACGGCCAAAAGTTAGCGCTGGGCGCGGAGCCATGTGCGACCGTCAAATATTCACTTTTTGCGCCCCAGTTCGGAACCGGGCGCTATTCCAGGGTGTGCCTGCCCCCGCTCTAAGTGCCGCTGCGCCACCCGATGCGGTGCGGCAGGCTGCGGTACTGCAGGCCTCCTCCTTCTCTTAAGGTGGAGGTGCCTGCAACGGGTAGATCGCCGCTGGATTGTGCCGGCAAATGAGCCCGGCACCACGGAGAAGTGCCGGGCTCGCGGAAAGCAGCCGGCAATGCCGCGGGGGGGTGGTGGAGGAGGCCGGGGTAGGAGGTGCGGGCAGGCGGCCGCCGAAAAAGCGGCCGGCCGCACCTCCACCTTTATGCGCCCCACTAAGGCTGCAGTAAGGCCCTGGTCTCTGGATGTTAGTAGCGGCCGCCACGGAGGAGGCGGCGGCAACTGAATATGGGCGTCGGGCCGGTATCAGGGCGGAAACGGGGCACTGCGCACACCGATGACATCATCGGTGCCGGCGCAGCGCTACCGGCTACCGCCGCCATTACCGCCGATCTCAATATCAGCGCAACCTCCTATACTGGCGCAGAAGCCCTCTTTAGGCGGTAACTGGGCGCAAAGCTTGCAGCGCCTTACTGAATTTCTAGGCCTTTGTTCGGAACTCCCCAGAACTTCCCTTTCCTTCCTGAATAAAGCACTTCATGTTTGAATCTCTGGGTTCTGAGTTCTAATTGTGTCTAGGTAGAAAGGTACCAACACAACACCAGCCGATCGGGCATGTTCAGGGCAACCCAATTTTGCACTGGGGACCTTAAACAGTCATTAGGTCCTTCATTTGCACAGATAAAGGGCCTAAACCCTGTTTCAGTGGCGCAGCGAGCGTGTGCTTCCTACCTGCCATATTGGAGGCTTAGGCGCCCGTTTAACTCCAGAAAAACAGGCACGGCGCCATCGAATTTATGGGCCCTAGTCTCTGCTCAGTGCCAATCAGTTGCTGACAAAGCTGATTCTTTAGCATCTGTGGGCGCATATTTCACATAGGCATCCTTTAGAATCGACATCCTGCAAACTTAAACCTGTGGAAATGGCATGCAACAACAACAAAATATTAAATGGATATTTAAATAGAGTGGCTGCGTGTTTGAGGTGATATTTCTATGACCCTTCTTCCACTTTACCCAGCACCATACCCCACATCTCTTATGTCATCTCTCTCACGCCACTTGTCACACATGCTTGAACTGCTGACCTCACCCTCATTCACTATATCACCTTGCAGACAAATTGGCACACAATGCCCACCACAGGCAGGCCACCAAAGGGGGGCATCCCTACCTTTAAACCCTTCACCCCAATTACTGACTGAATACCTACACTGTCGGCCTGGCATCCCTAAGAAGCACCACCCAGCTACAACCTTCCACCCACTTCACTGCCACCTTAATCCCAAGGGGTGATGTTACTTAATGCCCTTGTTCTCCTTTTGTTTAATAAATTTGCGTAATAGTTTTAACTTAAAACAAGATCTGATATGATGCTGTAAAACGTTCAAGGACTGTAACGTGAGCTCATGGAGCATTAGATAAGTTTAGAAGCTAAAATGAATTACCAGACAGGGTGTCCTGTTCATTTTCTCGGGCAGATTACAAGAATTTTCCTTAGATCACAAGCAAGGATAGACACTTTCAAAAGTATAAGGGAATTGTGACTTACCCTTGAGAATGATCTTAGCTCTGCCAATATAAAATTGTCCTGGATAATAAAGGCTAAAAAAGACCCAAAAATGTAACAACACTCCTAGTTCTGCCTCCGAACCTCCACTCTACACAAACTTCAACTCATTCAGAACTTCCGTGTCGACATCCTAACCCATACTAAGTGCTGCTCACTCACCCATCACCCCAGCCTTCACCATACCCCAAACCATTGAGTTCTTCTCACTCCATCTTACATCTCCAACCTCATTGAGCCCTGTGTCCCAGATCACAGCCTCTGCTCTTCTGAATCCGGAGCCCTGATTTTAACTGGCAGGCAAGCCTGGGGCCGGAAGTGTGAGGGTTAGGCTCGCCCAGCTCACCGACGTGCGTCGCAGGACATTTAACTCCAGGACATCATTTAAATAAAGTTGTCCCTATGTCAATGATGTGGCGCTGGCGGACGGGAACAGGCGAGTGTGGCCTGAGGCTACTGCTAGGGACCCATTGGAATGGCCCAGATCAAAAGTAAGTCTGGGGGGGGGGGGTTCCAGAGGGAGGAGGGGGGCGGGAAGGGAGGAGGTCCGGGGCAGGTGAGGCCCTAGGTTTCTTTCTGGGCCTGCTTCTGCATGGTGCCAGGCTTCCGAGGTAAGGCCAGCACCAGATGCTGCGCATTAAAATCTAGTCAGGATTTGTCATCACATCAGTGAGCTTGAGCGAGCCTCATCTCGGTGGCCTCAGGCTTGCCCCCTGTTCAAATTGAGGCTTCTAAATTCAAAAGAACGGAGGGTGTGGACTGGGCCACAGAGCTCAGTGAGGTTGGAGAGGTAAGATGGAGAGAGGCCATGGATGAATTTGTAAAGCAAGGTGGAACTTTTGAATATTTACGAGCCCCTGGCCTATTTGCGGTGAGGGCCTCACACGCCTCACGAAACCCCAAAGTAAAAACTACGTCTGGCGAGAGAGTGGCACCAAGCTGGAGGGCAGGACGCTGTCTCTATTTTAACCCTCTGCTGGCCCTGTTCTCATCAGGTGCAGGGTGGATTAAAACGAGCCCTGAGATTCCTGTGCATTCCCCTACAGCTACAACTCTCTCCACCAGGAGTGAAGTTAGGAAAAACTTCCACACGCAAAGGGTCGTTGAAGTTTGGGACTCTCTTTCACAAACGGCAGTTGATGCCAGGTCAATTGTCAATTTTAAATCTGAGATTGATAGATTTTTGTTAACCAAAGGTATTAAGCGATATGGGGCAAAGGCGGGTATATGGAGTTAGGTCACAGATCAGCCATGATCTCATTGAATGGCGGAACAGGCGCAAGGGGCTAAATGGCCTACTCCTGTCCCTATGTTCCTTCAAAGTCCTCCTTAAATCCTACCTCTTTGACCCTGCCTTTTTTTGCCCTTTCTAATATTCTACTCCCACTTCCTGTCCATTATCACTCTTTGTAAAGCGCCTTGGGAGGTTCCATTACGTTAAAGCCAGTATACAGGTGTGAGTTGTTGTTGTTCACTTTGGCTTTATGCTAGAATCAAATTGAACCAGCCAAACAAGCATATGCAAATCTCTGTGCTGTTGGCCAATGAATGGAGGCGAAGCAGCAATGGGTTCATAGCGCGTCGCTCTACAGTATACCTACAATATAACAGTGCCATTAAATTGCTCAACAGAAGATAATTTTTTTATGAATCACAATAATCACTTGTAGCTCTTCAGGGTACTGTGCCCTGTTGCTAAAGGTCTCACAGCAAAGCGCTCACATGTGAGACTGTCATCACTCTGATTTTGGATGAGTCCAGAATCCAAAATCTAATTTTCAACCTGGGAAGCTGAAACACCCAGTCTTATTGCCTCCCCTTCACATCGATTCTGTCACCAAGATGGATGCTTCCACTTCACAGATTGCCAAATGAAACCTTTGACCTCTTGTGATCTCTGCTGATCTCATCAAAAGCACCTCGGTTAACTTGGGCTGATAAAAATCCCATCATTCACTTGCATCTTTTTCATGTTAAGTGTTTTACAATCCATTTTCATTCTTTCCTTTTCTTCATTATTGGGATAAGAAATAAGCCAGAACATTTTGACTTTAAGGTCAGGCTGAAAAGGACAGCAGTCCACAGCTTAATGGATGGCTGAAAAGGCACAAAGGTTCCAGCCAGGAGGGGAGACCTCAGCCTTGAGGTCACTGAGCTCTAAGGCAGGTCAGAGTAATCTGCTGTAATGAACTAAGGGTTTAAGACTTCCTCTGAATTGGATGAAAGCCGTCTACTGCTCCACAATTCCATTGGCTAAAGTTTTGCAGAGCCTGTTCCCACAGGCAAGAATGGTTTCTGAGGTAAATTGTTAAGTGCTAATTGAGAATAAAGCTGCATTAATTGGCAAAGTTTTCAAGTGGTTGCCGACAGCATTGTAATTGTAAATTAGAAAAAAAAAATCATATATTCTAGCTCAGTTTGTAGCTGTTTGTAAAAATCTATCAATTAAAAACTCTTTATTAATCTGTTGATAATGTATAAAAGCAAACCTTTTAAAGTTTCATGTTCAATCAAAGGTGTTGAGAATGGTTGAAATATACCCACACGCAAAGACGTAGGAAACCCTTTATTGGGGTTAATGATGCACTACCTTCGTCTGGTATTAACGGGGCGGTAATGGGCTCAAAATGGGTTCAGTTGCCTTTCCGCTCTGTTAAAACCTGCGGTGTGGGCGGTTCCATGTTGAAAGGGGCCTATCGTCGAAAGGTGTCCACAGCGCCTCCCTGTTTCAGGCGATAGGCCCCTTTTAATATGGATACCGGGGTCCTATGACATAAATAGGGTCTTCGATTGACATTTTACGACAGACTTGGTTGGAGCCTGCGCAGTGCTCACTCCGACCAGTTCCACACACGAAGGTACCAAAGAGGCTGGCCAAAGGTCCCACCGCTGGGGCCCAGAAAAGTAATCTGGGCCGGTACCACCCCGGGATCCCCAACCATTACGATCACGAACCCCCCTGATACAGCTTACCTTACTGGTGGCTGCCCCTGCCTGATCTTAATCTTGGCCTCAATCCGGTGAGCTGCATTGGGATGCCTGTTCAGCACCCCACAGTTTGCCTGCTAAATTTAAATGAGGCTGGGGCCTCAAAATCGCGAGGTCCTCCACTGCCGGACTGACCAGCGCACTCTGCCGGTTGGCTGCCCAAAAGTCAAAATCGACCACCCCCTTGAATGCAGACACTACACCATGACTGCTGCATTTTATAGTCATTTGAGGCGTCAAACTGAGGGTAGCCATACCTTAATGTTCTTCCTCATCTGGTGCCATGACCTATGGATGCAGGAGACAGTTCTATCCACCACCACTCTTTGTCATGCTTGGTGCCCTTTGGTTTAAACCCTAAGCCCCAAATATGGAGTGCCAGTAAGGAACATAAGTGAGGAGTTGGCAGTAGTGGAATAGGAATTAGATGAATGGAAGACTAGATACAGATGTTCATTTGTTGCAGGAACCCACAGATTCTTACCTTACATGGAACTGCCTAGATTACAACAGTGAATTCACTTCAAAAGCATTCATTGGTTCTAAAGCATTTTGGGATGTCCTGAGGTTGTGAAAGGCGCTTCATAAATGCAAGTCCTTTCTTTCTTTCTCTGTAGATAGAAGCTCATTAATGAGCAAAGGTCCCTTATGTGGTATTCAGGGACTTTGGAGAAGTTCTGCTCTGACATTTGTGCAGAAATGTAAAATAGTTTGGGTAACTTACCGTCCACTACAGAGCGAGTAGCAATTCCATGGCTATCTGCAAGAGAGTCCCTGAGAAAATAGGTTGCAAGCCCAGACACTGCTTCCTCCATGGATTGTTTCCACGGGTTGGTGAGAGGGTAGTGAGCGGGCACAAATTTAAGAGAAATCACAGAATGAATTAATAGGGAGGCTAGAAAAAAAATGTCAGAGGGCAGCTAGAATGTGGAATTCTGCCACAAACCATTGCTGAGGCTGTGTCCATAAATTCTTAGGTAGTTCGCTGAAAAAATATCAAAGGGTATGGAGACGGAGCAAGGAGAGAGGGATTAGACTGGGTGCCTTATGTGGAGAAAGACACCAGCTCAGATTTAATGAGCCAAATGGCTTGTTTCTGTGCTGTAACATTCTATATTACCAGAGCTCTGTATTTTCTTTAAAGGCAGTTTCTTAAAAATATTGGTTTTGCAGAGCTGAAATTTCCGTGCCATTTTTTATCCATCTCCCCCATAACATGCACAGGTAACTAGCTCAGACGGCCTTTTCTATCTGACTCCTGTCACGTGGAGATGGACAGAAACTGGCTGCGGTGCCTGGCCTATGTATTTTCACTCTCTATCTATGCAGAAGTGCATGTTACCTATAGGGTAACTTCTGGTGTCTAGCAAGTCCACTGGCATAAATAAAAGAAGTGTATGCACTAACAACAACAACAACTTTCATTTATATAGCGCCTTTAACATAGTAAAACGTCCCAAGGCGCTTCACAGGAGCGTTATTAAGCAAAATTTGACACTGAGCCACATTAGAAGATAAGTTCAAAGGTGATCAAAAGCTTGGTCAAAGATTTTAAGGGGCATCTTGAAGGAGGTAGAGAGGCGGAAGGTTTTGGGAGGGAATTCCAGAGCTTAGGGGCTAGGCAGCTGAAGGCACGGCCGGCAACGGTGGAGCGATGGAAATCAGGGATGCGCAAGAGGCCAGAGTTCGAGGAGCGCAGAGATCACGGAGGGTTGTAGGGCTGAAGGAGGTCACAGAGATAGGGAGCAATGAGGTCGTGGAAGGATTTGAAAACATGGATGAGAATTTCAAAATTGAGACGCTGCCGGACCAGGAGCCAATGTAGGTCAGCGAGCACAGGGGTGATGGTTGAACGGGACTTGGTGCGAGTTAGGCTACGGGCAGCAGAGTTTTGGATGAGAGTCCGTCATTCAGCTCTGAATGTAAGCCAGGACTCCTCATTTTGCTTTCTATATTTGCTGGGTCACGGTACTGTCAGGGCAGTTCAAAGGTTGAATTTGTTTTTACCTCCTATGTAATCGGTTGCTGGTTGTCACTGAACCAATGAGAAAAAAGGAGCTCAACATTGTTTCCTAATATGTAAATCGTTCTGTGATTCTACTATGAAAAACATCTTGCAATGCCTCCAGTTTCCCAAACCTGTTAGCATCAGCAACGCCTCAGTGGTAACTTGCCACTTCTTCTCGGGGCTTCTAGCTCACAGTTCTCATGTCTTTTGTTCTGCTTTAGGACTTTACCCTTGCTTACTACTTACTGCCTGCCTGCCAAGGAACCTGTCCTCCTATTCTATTTCAGAACTTCTCAACCCCACATAATAGAAAATAATAGCACCGGGCAGCACGGTGGCATAGTGGTTAGCACTGTTGCCTCACAGCACCAGGGACCCGGGTTCGAATCCGGCCTCGGGCGACTGTCTGTGTGGAGTTTGCACATTCTCCCCGTGTTTGCGTGGGTTTTCTCCGGGTGCTCCGGTTTCCTCCCACAGTCCAAAGATGTGCGGGTTAGGTTGATTGGCTATGATAAATTGACCCTTAGTGTTAGGGGGATTAAATACGTGGGGTTACGGGGATAGGGTGGGATATGTGTTGGTGTAGGGGTTACGGGGATCGGGTGGGATATGTGTCGGTGCAGGCTCGATGGGCCGAAATGGCCTCTATCTGCACTGTGGGGTTTCTGTGATTTCTGTGATTTCTGTGAATATTACAGATATTACACAGGTAAACCTCTGTCTTCGGTCAGGTAAAGTATTAGCCAGGGAAGAGAGTTTCTGGAAGTGTATGTCAAAAGCACGGTTTGTCAGTGTTAAAATAATTGGAATTGAACTCAAATCTGTAAGAGCTTTCAACTGCTATAAGTCATCGAGAATTAGTGAGCAAAATTGTAGTGTACTAATGTGAAACTTTAGATAAAAGCCTTGATTGTGTTGCAAGAGTATTTAATCACTTGCAGTTGAAATTCAGGTTGATAACATCAGTGTGCCAAATAACTTACAGATCTTACATTGTTAATGTCTGTTATTTCTCAGTTGTTGCCTGTCACTATGCAACTCTTTACTGTAAATGTGAAACCAACTACTCACTTCCCTCTGATCTGCGATCAATGCAAAATGCCTGTTGCAACTCTATTAAAAGTAAAATCTGAACAGGGATGTGGCAGGGCACAGCTCAGGGATGCAATAGGAAGTGAACTAGGCTGAGTGGATCTTGCGGTGAAACTTGTGCCTGGATTCTACATGTTAAGCCAAATCTTTGCCTCTTTGGGGCCAAGAATGAGGCTGCACCAAGAATGCAGCAAATTGTTCACTGGCAGCAACTGTACCCCAGCTGTGATGACCTCGCCCGATATTTATTTAAATATTTTTGTGGCGCTCCCAGCACTGAGTGGATAGCGCTGGTAGTGTCAAATGGGTCATGGGGCCATGATGTCAGGCACTAATTTCTATAAAAGGGCTTCTGGCTGTTTGAAAAATGCCACCACCAATTAAAAAAAAACCCGTAGGATACAAAGACCTCTTTGAAAAATTGGTTGCTGGAAGCCAAGCAAACGAAAAGACATAAATGCTGGATGGTCATATTGCAAGGAGAGTGCCACGCAGGAGAAAAAAAATGTAATTTATACATCTGACCAGCGCTTCAGTGCCTGTTACGGACGACTTCTTATTTAAAATACACCTCATGAACTTAATGAGCCTTGTGTTCTTTTAGGTGCACTGGGTGTTTCCGGCCTGCGTTTATAATGTGCTAAATGCACTGGGTGTGGATTAGATCTCAGGCCTCCACGCCCGATAATACAGGGCCCCGGGCACTTTGGGTGGCAAACATCACATTATTGCGCTTGCGTCTGCGCTCACTCGGAGGTCGAACTCCAAATCATCGTCAACACCTTCACCGAAGCGTACGAGAGCATGGACCTTGCACTAAACATCCGTAAGACAAAGGTCCTCTACCAACCTGACCCCGCCACACAGTGCTGCCCCCCGATTACCAAAATCCACGACAAGGCCTTGGACAACGTGGCCCACTTTCCATACCTCGGGAGGCTACTGTCAACAAGGGCAGACGTCGACAACGAAGTCCAACACTGCCTTCAGTGTGTCAGTGCAGCCTTCGGTCGCTTGAGGAAGAGAGTGTTTGAAGACCAGGACCTCAAACCCGGCACTAAGCTCATGGTCTACAGGGCAGCAGTGATACCTGCCCTGCTGTATGCCTCAGAGACATGGACCATGTACAGCAGGCACCTCAAAGCACTGGAGAGGTACCACCAACGCTGCCTCTGCAAGATCCTGCAAATCCATTGGCAGGATAGGCGCACCAACGTCAGTGCTCTTGCTCAGGCCAATATCCCCAGCATCGAAGCTTTGACCGCGCTCGACCAGCTCCGATGGATGGGTCACATTGTCCGCATGCCCGATATGAGACTCCCAAAACAAGCGCTCTACTCGGAGCTCCGGCACGGCAAGAGAGCCCCAGGTGGGCAGAAGAAACACTTCAAGGACACCCTCAAAACCTCCTTGAAAAAGTGTAACATCCCCACCGACACCTGGGAATCCCTGGCCCAAGACCGCACAAAGTGGAGGAGAAGCATCCGGGAAGGCGCCGAACACCTCGAGCCTCTTCGTCGGGAGCAAGCGGAATCCAAGCGCAGGCAGTGCAAGGAGTGCACGTCAACCCAATCACTCCACCCACCCGCCCCTTCAACCACCGTCTGCCCCACCTGTGACAGAGACTGTACGTCCCGCAATGGACTCATCAGTCACCTGAGAACTCATTTTTAATGTGGAAGCAAGTCATCCTCAGTTCCGAGGGACTGCCTAAGAAGATTGGCTCCTTTTTATTGTTACAGCATGGTTAGATACAAAATAAAGTTCCTTCGACTCTGGCCCAACAATGTGCCCTGCCCCCAAACACAGAGGAGCACCCCATTTTCCCATTTCCCACACCAGTCGTCCTGCGGTCCCTAACTTCCCAGTTAATGCCAGTTTAGAGTAGGCCCACGACAGGTAGCAACTGAATTGAGACTTCCCAGACTCACTTCATACAAGACCCCTAAAGCCGTCAGAGTGAGGAGAATTTCTCGTCATCAATTTGGGCTGGATTTGAACTCAGGTCACAGAGGTGCAGGGCTGATGTTTCACACACTGCACCGTGTTAAAACAGATTCCTGAAACTTCAAAGGCAATTTTGCCAATTTTTTTAAAGCTATAACTTACCATTGGCAATATTGCTGGGTGAGCACTTAATGCAGTTATACAACATTCCTCTGTCTGCTCGAGTCTCACGGTGTTCAATTTATTGCAGGCACAGCAAACAATTAAGGATACAGCAGCTGAGGATGTACAAGGGAAATAAATATTGGAAAAGACCCGATGGACATTGCTCTGCACTTATTGATTAAGAACTAAAACAGACTCAGCAGCAGACTCCTAGGGGTTTACCAGATGAATTGCCTCAACTCTAGTGTATGCTCAACTATACCCAATGTACTTTCCCCGCAAGCACTCGACGATTAAAATGTACAATGGGACACATTTTATGATTTAGCGATCCTGGAGCAGAATTTGCTCCTTGAGAGTGCGTATTGGGTACGGGTGTCAGCACGCTTAATTTGTGGTCTGCACAGCTTTCTGTCCATTCATTGTAGCACGTAGAAAATTGTAGGTGGTGGCGAGCACAGAGCAGCCTCAAATTTCTGGTGTGTGATCCTGGGGAGTGAAGCTTTGAGCCAAGAGTGTGAATTTCCAAAATTATCTCCCCCAAAAAACTATGAATACAGCAGGTATCACTTGAGCAGTGTACTAACACTTCAAATAGGGTTATATTTGATACTCGTGAGAGAAGATTTAACTTTTGACGCACTTGATTTAACAGGTTAGAATCCTAGCAGAAACACTTTCTGTAGGTGTCTGTACCACCTTTTGGATCAGGCCTGTTCAGTTTAATACTTCTGGGTTGGTGCGTGGTACCAGGAACAAACATATCACTGTGTCGGTAAGAAATACCTTCCTTTGCTGTCTTAAAATAAAATGGCAGACGAAGGAATTTCATAGCAACTGATATTTTACAATGCAATTTTAACCCATTTGTGATGTTGTAAGTGGTAGTTCAGCAGCAAGGAAACCTGTTATTGTCTTTCCACACTAGGATTCTCCCCCTTCCAAAATAGCGTCCCTGAAGCTGTTCCTTTAACAACAAAATGCGCTTATACAGTGTGTTTAATGTAGAAAACAGCCCGGGCAGCTCTACAGAGATGACAGGAAAAAAGAATAGGCAAAAGGGATAAATGAACAGCCATGGTGGGAGAGATGACCAAAAGGCTTGGCTGAAAAGAACAGCTGTTAAGAAGGCTTTTAAAGGTTGAGAGAAATAGGGAGGTGCAGCGGTTTAGAGTGTGTTTCGGGAGAATAGGGATGAGGCAGGGTGAAGGCTGGTGGAACGAGGGAAGGGAAACTCAGAAAAGGCCAGAGTTGGAGGACCAGAGGATGTGGGAGGGGATTTAAGGCTCCTTCTTAAGGAAATTCACAGTGGCAATAATAGGCACTTACCAATAAAAACTGAATTGTGTCCACGATAAAGAAGTCAAATTAAAATGGCTATAACTTATTCACAACAGTTGTAGAAATTGCTCTGAGCTATTTTTAATTCATTGGTCAAAGTGTTGCGTGAAATTCCTGTATGTGCTAATTGAATAAAATTGTTAAGTAAAAATGGGTTCGTGTTTTTGTTAAATTTGTGACCTTCTGCCCCATAATCATTCTTACTTCCTTCACAATTTTTTTAAGGGCATTCTGTGCTTGGATAAACTAGTGATAAACAGGAGATCACACATATCATGATATCACATACACAGGAACAATTCGTACAGCAGCCCACGCCCTGCATTAACTAACCACTTTCCCTTGTCTTTTATCCTGCAGTGCATATGATTGCAAACATAAGAAATAGGAGCAGGAGTGGGCCACATGGCCCCTCGAGCCTGCTCCGCCATTCAATAAGGTCAAAGCTGATCTTCCACTTTCCCATCCTATCCCCATATCCCTTGATTCCCTTCGAGTCCAAAAATCTATCGATCTGAGGCTTGAATATACTCAACGACTGAACATCCACAGCCCTGTGGGGTAGAGAATTCCAAAGATTCACAACCTTCTGAGTGAAGAAATTCCTCCTCAACTTAGTCCTAAATGACCGACTCCTTCTCCTGAGACTAAGCCCCCTAGTTCTACACACTCCAGCCAGGGGAAACAACCTCTCAGCATCTACCCTGTGAATCCCTGTCAGAATCTTATATGTTTCAATCAGCTTGAAGATGGCTGAAGGACCTGCTAATGTCATGGTGAATGGCAGAGGGCTGCTAGTTTCCCTGCATCTTAGAACTCCATGGCCTCGTTTGAAAATAGTGGAGCCAAGTTCTCACTCTTCCCTGTGGCTCAGTGCTTTTAATCATTTGAACTGGGGTTCAAGTTCAAAGGAATTGAGGCCAGGTTGGGTTCAGCCAAACAGAAAGTCAGAATCTGAGGACTGTCTCACCCCTAAAGGTGGAAGAAACTGTTCAGGTCTCGTAGTGACAAATCGAAGGGATTTGTGATGGAGGTAGCACTGGTCTAAGTCCTTGTAACTTGGCGTTTATGGGTGTAAGGGTTAAGCCAATGTTATTTGGTCAGTGATTCAGCACAGTACCCTGATTTCACATACTGTTCCCACATATCCTTCCCCCCACCCCCACCCCTTCAGTCTGTCTTTCGCCAGCAGCACTATCCCATGTGGAGCTGTAATGATACACCATTCATTAGAAGTGTGTTGAGGGGCCTGCTGTAGAATTCTCCCTTTCTTCAAGGCTAATCTCACCCTGAGCTTTTGATTTGTGCTGCATTCTTAAGGGATTACTGGTTTTCAGTTTCCAAGAAGAGAAAAAAAAGTGAATATGGAGCTCTTACACTGCACCGGAGAAGCCTTTTCTGAAAAGACTATACTCACATTATATGGAATTTTAAAAAAGAAAACCTTATTGCATTTCTTTGATATTATTATAATCTCAGAACCTCATAGTGCCCACTTGTTCTACTCTGCTCCTTGATGGCGTTTATAATCCACCTCCTCTATGGCATGTCCTTGGTAATTGCACACTATGAGTGAGAGAGATATATAATAATGAAATTAACAGAGAATGAAGGAAAGATCCTTTTGAAATATGATCTTTATGCATCACAGATGATGCTGAACACGGGAAGCATTTTGCCTAAGTTTTATGATGGAAATAGTAATAGAAAAGGTTTGGTGTGGACTCTTTTTTTGTAGGTAAATAGGTTGTGCCAAGTCATATCATGGGGGCCGTCTTTATAGACCTCAGTTTTAAAATTATATGCTTTGAATATATTTACTTAGCATTTACTCACCTTGCAAAAGCAGATTTTCTTTCTTCTAACTTGCAGATATTTTAAGTTCAAACATTGCTGACCTTTTCCTTAAGTGCTTGCAGATTCTAGACTTGTTGTCAATCACGGTGACACTCACTTCCATTTGACTGTGGATCAGTGAACGGGAAAACAACCAACTCATGTAATTGGGTGTATCTGTACTGGATGTCAGCTATGATAGACAGTGAGTCGATTAACCAACAACTCTGGGCAAGCAGAACAGCTGAACTTTAAACATGTGGGAAATCGGGAGCAAAAAATAAAGCGTTTATTAAGAGGATACATTCAAATCCCAGTTTTTGAGTAAAAGGGTGATGCAGTCCTAACCAAAATGGATAACAACAATAACTTGCATTTATATAGTGCGTTTAATGTAGAAAAACATCCTGAGGTGCTTCATGGGAGCGTTATCAAAACAAAATAGGATGTTTTAGGACAGATGACCAAAAGCTTGGCCAAAGAGGCAGATTTTAAGGAGCATCTCAAAGGAAGAGGAACATAGGAACAGGAGTAGGCCATTCAGCCCCTCAAGCCTGCAACACCATTCAATGAGATCATGGCTGA
Source organism: Somniosus microcephalus (assembly GCF_052327205.1). NCBI lineage: Eukaryota > Metazoa > Chordata > Chondrichthyes > Squaliformes > Somniosidae > Somniosus > Somniosus microcephalus. The sequence continues at coordinate 243,602,853 of NC_140993.1, forward strand.
TCTGTATCTGCGTGAAGAAATGTTTCTTAACTTTTCTCCAGAATGGACTGCCTCTGTTTTTAAGATTATGTCCCCTTGTCCTAGACTCCCCCAGCAGCAGAAAAAGTTTCTCTCCATCTACCCTATAAATTCCTTTCAGTATCCTAAAAACCGCAATCGAATCACCCCTTAACCTTCTATATTCCAGGGAATACAAGCCTAGTTTATGCAATCTCTCCTCATAATCTAACCCTTGGAGTCCTGGGAACATTTTTGTGAATCTGGAGCGAGAGGTAGAGATGAGGAGAGGTTTAAAGAGGGAATTCCAGAGCTTAGGGCCTAGGCAGCTGAAGGCACAGTTGCCAATAGTGGAGCGATGAAAACCGGGGATGCGCAAGAGGCCAGAATTGGAGGAGCGCAGAGATCGCGGAGGGTTGTAGGGCTGGAGAGTGTTACAGAGATAGATAGGGAGGGGCGAGGCCATGGAGAGATTTGAAAACAAGGATGACAATTTTAAAGTCGAAGTATTTGCATTATATGAAAACATGAAAGGGATAAAAATGAATGTACTCTTATTTCCAACTTACTCTGTATGAATTTGTTCCAGCCTATGCATTTTAGAAAGTTTTGATTCCCTCATATTCATTTCCATGGCACTGTGGTAAAATTCAAAACAAATTCGATGTAGCATCACATGGAAGCATGCGCAAGTCACACATATTCAATGAACTGTATATAAGTTAGATCATAAATCCAATTTTAAATGGTTGCAAAGGTTAAGATGCCTGACCTCATTATATGTAAAAGTAAAGGCATGTTATGAAATACCTGTGACTGAAATATGGTTATCAGCTCCTGGTCACAGTTATAGAATATTTTATAACATGGTTTTATTTTACATGGCTGATTCAATAAACATTACAGTGTAGCCATACTGCATAGGATGTGTGAAACAGTCCCATGACTAGGGATGAGAATGTGCTGAAGGGTGTTTGTAAAGCTAAGCCAGGCCACTTCAGCGCCTCGCTTGAAATGAAGCCAATGGAATAAAAATCGGGAGAGACGTAAAATGGGCTGCCGATTCACTGGCACGTGGTTTACACTATTGCACAAAGTCAATCAGGAAACACGGATTAATAACTCCTCGCACACCAGTTTGGCAATTCAGGTGGATGCTCAGGTTCACAGTGCCAGGGTTTAGACTGAGCCAGTCTTCACTCTCCCCTCCAGATCAATCAGCTTTCCTACTCTGTAGCTAGATCACCAGGGAGGGCCTCTTCCTACTCTGTTCACCAATTCCTGACTGCCTTATTAGTCTCTCAAATAAAAAAGGGGCAATTTTCTTGGGTAGTTACACCAGTAAAGCAACGTAATTTGTGAGGGGGCGGGTGGTGAGGTAGGAAAACCGCAGGGAGCTATTCCCCTGTTTCCTTGCCATCCAACACTACTTGTGGGGTTTTCAACTGGAAGTGATGGCTGTATACAGTCTATTACATTTAACTCCAAGTCACTTAAATTTTAATTGTCAGTTGATTGGATTTTTTTTAATGCATAAAATGTTTTGTTTACATTGGCTAATTTGAATTGCTAGACAATTCAAACTTGTTTTTTTAATGGCAAACAATGACTTTGGCCAGGAATTTGCCACTTCACTGCTATAACTTCACCAGAAGTGCAACAGAAACCCTCAATTACGCATTTCAACGAGTTTTTCGATGAACTTCTGGTGAAGTTACGATGGAGAAGTGCCTTAGCTCCGAGGAAATTCTCGGCCTTTGATTTAACAGAAGTAGACTGTAATGCACTCGTCCAAATATGGGTGGGCGTATTCTAATGGGACGCAAGTGAAGGGATGATATCAAATGACATATTTCCTGTTGTTTGCCGCTAGTAACGTTGGCTGCAAGGAACACTGCTGCATTCAAGGCTACAATGGACCCATTTAAAAGATGGCGGATACTTGGGTGTATCGTAGTTACGAGTGTAACCCATTTACACCCAAATCTCTGTGATCATTTAAGCCGCTTAACTTGTTTGCGCTCATATTACGTGTGTATATGGGTGCGAATCCGAAGGAAGCTCTGGGCCCTGGTGTCCAGCGGGCTGTGGGGAGGGGGGTAGGTTTAAAATTTAAACAGCCCCTTCTTTTACTAAGATGATCGATCGCAGACCTTGGTCAAGGCGTGAATTTTAAACACTTGACACTTTCCTAAACTGTTGTTTTTCAGTCGGCGCTGCTGGCCATGCTACGCTGCAGCAAGGAGATGCGGCAATTTCACACCGCCCCCCACCTGAGTTGGCACCCGGTAATGCTGTAAATGGACCCGGTGTGGTAAACCACTGTTTGTATTCCACTGTGTACATGCCTGGACATGCCTCGGCTGACTCCTCCCACAAGTCCTAGTATAAAGGTGACTGCTCCCCAGCCCTTTGTATTTCTGGACCGGTCGACCACTCGAGGCAGACCTTCATTCTTTTGTTAATAAAAGCCTTTAGTTACTCTCTTAACTCTCAGTCTTTTATGAGTAATTGATAGCGCATCACCCAGCACCCACCATCGATGTGTAAACGACCCTGATGCAGGAAATGGGCTGGAGTCAGGGGCACTGGGAAGAGTGGCCGGAAGTCCTGCCTTGTCAAAGATCCAAAAAGAAAACTGACCCCAAAAGTGTTGATCATTTCTTTACCTTCTTTTGAATTTTTTGCATGATTTTTTTTTCTTGTTGGTTATCTTCTCTTTAGCCTTTGCCAGTGTAGTGTATGTAACCGTTCCACCTTTAAGAGAACTATTTTAAGGGTTGCACTACTTTATCTTGGCTGCTGTATACTGTAATACCGGTGGTGACCACACCGGTATATAAGTGCTGTGTAAGGATTTATTGGGCAGTTCCGCCCTGACCTTCGACTAGTAAAGACCTGTTAAATTTTACTCTTGTGGTCTGTGTAGTAATTTTCAATATAACACACAGACTTAACAGTGGCGACGAGTACGATCTTACCCTGCGGCAGAGATACATCCAAGGCAGTTTAACGGGCGTCGAGAAGAGGCATCCGCCCTCATCATTCTGCTGAGAGAAGACTCGAGTCTGCAGAGCAAAGGAAGAATTCTGACACGAAGCCTTCCATCAGCAACAGGCAGTGATCATCCCTTCTATCACGGTGGTGGGTAAGCCGATCAGCGACGAGCAGCAAGTCGGCCACGTTGGCTGTGAAATAGGGGAGGGAAGAACGGAGGAGATAAGGGCGGAGAACTCAACCACGACCGGGGGGAAAAGAGCCGGACAGAAGTCGGGGCCAGAGGCGCTGAGACTGGGGCAGCGTAAGGCATGGGAGCCGCGGTGAATGCAAACGCAGCCGGTGTAAAAGACCGGGCTGCAAGCGGGCTGGGAGACGCAACAGCATCGAGAGAGAGCTCGACCGCGACCGGTGAAAAAGGCCGGGCAGCTACCGAGGCCGCGAGGCGCAGCGACCGGGTCAGCGTAAGGCGCGGGAGAAAATTAAAAAAAAAAAAAAACCGCGGAGAACTCAGCCGCAGCCGGGGGAAAGGACCGGACTGCAAGAGGGGCTGGGAGGCACGATTTGAAAACTGCTGGGGAGGGCGAATGCAGCAATACGGCAATCGCCATTACAGCCAGAGGGGGAGAAAGGCAAATGTGGGAAGCCGCCATTTTAGTAGGCGGGGAAGAAGACAAGCGCGGGAAACCGCCATTTTGAAAAAAAAAGTTAAAGAAAAAATTTCTTTTTGTTTCTCAAGAAGATTGCGAGGATGCCTAAGCGTGGTAACATCAATGATTTCGATCCCGATGTTGAAGATTGGGCCACGTATGTAGAACGCATAGAGATATATTGTAAGGCAAATAAAATATCAAATGAAGATAAAGCACTAACCTTACTAAACTCAATGGGTGCGAAGACATATGGGCTATTGAAGCATCTTCTATCACCAGCTAAACTGGCGGATCAGACTTTCGCTAATATTGTTGCTGTCCTGAAGGATCATTTGAACCCCACGCCGCTGATGTTAGCGGAACGATTTAAATTTTATGCGAGAACGCAACTGAAAGAGGAAAGCAACGCGGAGTACTTAATTGAACTGCGTAAGCTAGCGAAATACTGTCAGTTTGGGGAAGGACTGACAGAGGCACTGAGAGACAAATTCGTGTGCGGATTGTCGAAAGAAGGAACACAAAAGCGGCTACTTGAAGAGAATGATCTTACACTTGATAAGGCTGTCTCTATTGCAGCATTGCACGAAGCCGCAGCGAGAGGCACTGCGGAAATGCAGCTGAAGGCAGCGGTACTCAGCGTAGATCAAATGGCTTTGGGTACAACGAAATGTTATCGTTGTGGGAAGACAACACACGATCAGAACCAATGCTGGTTTAAAAACCAGGAATGTAGAAAATGTGGCAAGCTTGGTCACATAGCTAAAGTATGCCGGTCAGGAAAGAAGACCAGCAACAAAAAGTCACCGCAGGAAAAGTGCAGCAAGGTACACAAGGTGGCTGAGAAGAGTTCGGATGAACAGAATTCGGATTCAGACTCCAACAGCAAGGAACTGGGTAGTCTGAGAATTCACAATGTGAGTAAGGAAGCTGACCGACAAACTATCTGGGTCACCCTGCAGATAGCAGGAGTCCAAGTGAAGATGGAATTGGACACCAGATCGGCGTTGACGGTCATGAATAAGCAAGATTACAAAAGGTTATTCCCACATATTCCCCTACGGGATACGGAGATAGTATTAAAGACATACACGGGGCAAAGAGTATACCCCATCGGAAGGATAAAAGTCAAGGTGGTACACAAGGGCAAAGAACACCAAGGAATGGACATATATGTACTACCTGAGGGAGGTCCACCACTTCTGGGACGGGAGTGGATCAGGAAAATAAATATGGACTGGCACTCCCTAAAAGCAATAACGGGAGATTCCGGAAAAAGAAAAGATGTCAAACCTGCACGATTGTCCAGAATATTGGATGAGGGCATATGCAGCAGTGACAGTGACAAAGCAGAGAGTGAGAACTCGGTGAAGACAATCAGCTCAGACCCTGGAACTGATGATGGTAAGACCAGCCCATGTGCAAAAGACAAGTCTAAAATGGACTTGCAGACTAATGATGGAAAAACGAAGGAGTGCATAAATGCTTCAGGAGAGGACAAAGTATCAGAACAGAATTCCACTGAACAACAACAACATAGTTTGACAGAGAATTCTGAGTCTGTCCAGTCTACAGACACACACATTTCTGAGGAACACCGGGCTCGAACTCAACTCAATCTCAAACTACAACAGCAATTAGAACAAATGATTCGCCGGTTTGAGCAAGAGATGAATGCAAAGAAAAAGTTCTTTGACACAGAGTTGGAGAATCTGGGAAGACAGCAGAAGCAGCTGATTGAGAAAATGGAGCAGGAACACACAAACCGTCTGCGCGAGGAGGCCAAACGAATCAAAGCTGAGCAAGAAAGGGAATATGTCGAATTCATCGATCAGTTGAAAGCCAAGAAGAAAGAGCACCCTTTTGTGAGCAGTGTCAGCAGGAATAAGCCACTCAGGGGATTGGTGGTGTAAAGTCTGTGGGTTGTATAGCGAAGTAATACACAGACTACAAGAGTAACTTAAACAGGACTTTACTATTCGAAGGTCAGGGCGAATCTGCCCAATAAATCCTGACACAGCACTTATATACTGGTGTGGTCACCGTCGGTATTACAGTATACAGCAGCCAAGATAAAGTAGTGCCACACCTAAAATAGTTCTCTTAAAGGTGAACGGTTACATACGATAGTTCTCTTAAAGGTAGAACAGTTACATACACTACAATCCTCCCTTTTTAGCTTACAACATACTTATTCCCCATTAACCATATCATTAGAACATATATACAAATTATGTAAAACAGTTCACAGGTTCAGTCTCTCTGGAGGTCTCCTGACTCTGTCCGGATAACGCCTCGGTGGTGTAGTAGTTTTCGGCGGGGTAGTAGGTTCTTCCGGCAAGGCCGATTCAGCTTGAAGGACAGTGTCAGGATCATCTGATTCCAGTATTACCAGATCGGAGGTAGGTGCTCTGGGTATCTCTGTTTCTACATTAGCCGTGTAAGGTTGTGGAGTAGGTTGGCTTTTTGTGGATGACCCTATGATCTGGTCAACATGGCGCCTTATTATGCTGTCACCAATGTCCACTGTATACAGCAGCGGCCCTAGCCTTTTTACAATAGTTCCCGGCTGCCATTTCTCGGTACGGTAGTCCCGGGCCAAAACTTGTTGACCTGTCTGAAAAGATCTAGTTGGCCTTTCATTCATGCCCTGGAATTGCCAGTTCTCTACGTCCCTTCTGACGTTTGGCTTAATCAAATCCAGCCGGCATCTTAGTCTTCTATTGAAAAACATCATGGCGGGAGTTTGATTTGTGACCGCATGTGTTGCATTCCTGTACGCCAACAAGAAGCTATCTACCTTATGTTGTAAGTTGATGTTCTCATTACCCATGGCCTTTATGGCCTTCTTGAAGGTCTGGACAAACCTTTCAGCTAAGCCATTGGTGGCGGGATGGTATGGGGCTGACGTGTAGTGCTTGACCCCATTGCTTTTTAAGAACTTCCTGAATTCTTCGGACACAAATTGTGGTCCATTATCAGAACAGACCTGTTCTGGCAGCCCATTCCTGGCAAACATGGTCCTTAATACTGTGATGGTTTTTTCCGTGGTGGTGGAGGACATCTTTATTACCTCCGGCCACTTGGAGTGTGCATCCACCGCTATTAGAAACATTGAGTCCATAAATGGACCAGCAAAGTCGATGTGTACCCTTTGCCAAGGAGATGAGGGCCACTCCCATGGATGCAGAGGAGCTTGTGGTGGCGCGTTTTGGACCTTCTGGCATCCTAGACAACTCTTGGTTATTTCCTCGATGTCTCCATCAATACCTGGCCACCACACAAACGCTCTTGCTAGGTTCTTCATTTTCACTCCACCCAGATGCCCCTCGTGAAGTTCCTTTAGCACCTTATGCTGAAGTTTGGGTGGGATCACCACTCTCGATCCACACATCAAGGTTCCTCGGCACACTGACAGCTGTTCTTTCCGTTGCGAAAATGCTGGCAGTGTTGGTTCGCCATGTGCTGGCCATCCCTCCACTGTTAGATCGTAGACCCGTGAGAGAGTCGGGTCATTTCTTGTTTCATTCTCGATCATCGAATTGGTTACTGGTAGACATTCTACTATGGATGAGTGGAACATTTCTACCGGGTCCATTGTAGCCGCCTCTTCTACTACCGGCAACGGTAGGCGCGATAACCCATCAGCATTTCCATGCTGTTTGGAGCTTTTGTATTCAATGTCATATTGGTGTGCCCCAAGTAACATGGACCACCTCTGTAACCTTTGCGCTGTCATAGTGGAAACGGCCTTGTTAGGGTTGAATATGGACACCAACGGCTGGTGGTCTGTCAGTAATGTGAACTTCTTGCCCTGCAGGTAATGATTGAATTTCTTTACTCCCCACACAAGGCTGAGGGTCTCCCTGTCTATCTGAGCATAATTTCGCTCCGCGGAGGTCAACGATCGGGACGCAAATGCGACTGGCCTTTCCGAGCCATTTGGTAACTTGTGTGAAAGTACTGCTCCAATTCCATAAGGGGAAGCATCACAAGCTAGACGAAGAGGTAACGTTGGGTTGAAATGAGCCAACACTTCCTCAGAGGTAATCAACGCCTTGCTTCTGCGAAAGGCCTTTTTACAGTCCTCGCTCCACTTCCATGGCACTTCTTTCCGTAACGGAGCATTCAGCGGATGTAGCACCGTGGATAAATTTGGCAGAAACTTGTGATAATAATTAATCAACCCCAGAAACGATCTCAACTGTGAAACGTTTTCCGGAGCGGGGGCCTTCACGACAGCTTCTATCTTGTCAGGCGACTTGTGCAGCCCCTCTTGGTCAATGACATGACCGCAGTACGAGATCCGTTTCTGGAAGAACTCACATTTCTGGCGATTAACTCGAAGGCCATATTCCTTCAACCTGGTGAGCACCAGTTTCAAATTTGTGAGGTGTTCCTCCTCGTCTTCTCCCGTAATCAGGATATCGTCCAAGTAACACTGCGTGCTTGGAACACCTTGTAAGACCTGCTCCATTGCCCTCTGCCAAATTGCTGGAGCCGAAGCTACTCCAAAAACCAGTCTATTATAACGATACAAGCCTCTGTGCGTGTTGATTGTGAGATACTGGCGTGACTCTTCCTCGACTTCCATTTGTAAGTATGCCTGTGCCAGGTCTATCTTGGTGAAGTGTTGCCCGCCAGACAATGAAGCAAAGATATCCTCAATCCGCGGAAGCGGGTATTGTACCGTGTGAAGCACCGGATTAACTGTGATCTTGAAATCTCCGCAGATGCGGACCTTCCCCAGTCCCCCTAGCTTGTTACTTGATGAAGACTTCATGACGGGAACAATGGGCGTGGCCCACTCACTCCAGTCCACCTTAGACAGTACCCCTGAACGTTCAAGCTCTTCCAGTTCTGCCTCCACAGCAGGTCGTATCGCGTAAGGTACCGATCTGGCTTTGAAAAATTTTGGGCTTGCATGTTCTGCAATCTTGATTTTTGCTTTAATTCCTCTCAGTGTTCCCAGTCCTTGCTGGAATACCTCTTTAACTTCGTCCAATATTCTGGACAACTGTTCAGGTTTGACCTCTTCCTTCCCGGAATCTACCGTCATTGTGTTTAGTGACTGCCAGTCTATCTTTATTTTCCTGATCCACTCCCGTCCCAGAAGTGGTGGACCTCCCTCGGGCAGCACATACAAGTCCATCCTTTGGTGATCTTTGTCTTTGTATCTCACCTTGACTTCTATCTTTCCGATGGGGTATACTTTGTGCCCCGTGTATGTCTGCAATACTATCTCCGTATCCCGTAGGGGAATATGTTTGAATAACTTTTTGTAATCATGCTTATTCATGACCGTCAACGCCGATCCGGTGTCCACTTCCATCTTCACTTGGACTTTTGCAATCTGTAGTGTGATCCAGATAGTTTGTCGGTCAGCTTCTTTACTCACATTATGAATCCTCAGACTACCCAGTGCCTTGCTGTTGGAGTCTGAGTCCGAATTCTGTTCATCTGGACTCTTCCCAGTCACCTCATGTACCTTTCTGTACTTCTTCTGCGGTGACTTATTATTGTTGTTCTTCTTTCCTGACCGGCATACCTTAGCTATGTGGCCAAGCTTGCCACATTTCCTACAGTCCTGGTTTTTAACCCAGCATTGGTTCTGGTCATGTGTTGTCTTCCCACAACAAGAACATTTCGTTGTACCCAAAGTCATTTGATCCACACTGAGTACCGCTGTCTTCCGCTGCATTTCCGCCGTGCCTCTCGCTGCGGCTTTGTGCGATGCTGCAATAAGGACAGCCTTATCAAGTGTAAGATCGTTCTCTTCGAGTAGTCGTTTTTGCGTTCCTTCCTTTGACAATCCACACACGAACTTGTCTCGCAATGCCTCTGTCAGATTTCCTCTAAACTGGCAGTATTTCACTAGTCTACGCAGCTCGACCAAGTACTCCGCGTTGCTTTCCTCTTTTCGTTGCGTTCTCCCGTAAAATTTAGATCGTTCCGCTAACATCAGCGGTGCGGGGTTAAAATGATCCTTCAGGACAGCAACAATATTATCGAAAGACTGATCCGCCGGTTTAGCTGGTGATAGGAGATGCTTCAATAACCCGTATGTCCTCGCACCCATTGAGTTTAATAAGGTTAGAGCTTTTTCATAATTTGCTATCTTATTAGCCGTACAATATATCTCGATGCGTTCTACATACGTGGGCCAGTCTTCCACCTTGGCATTGAAACCGTTGCTGTTACTATGCTTAGGCATCTTCACACTCTTCCTGAGAAACAACAACAATATTCTTTAACTTTTTTTTTCCAGATGGCGGTTTCCCGCGCTTATCTTCTTTCCCCGCCCACTTTAAAAATGGCGGTTCCCGCTTCTGTCTTCTTCCCCGCCTACTGGCGGCTTCCCGCGTTTCTTCCCCTGGCAGGAGGGGTAAGCTTCCCTCGGGTGACGGCCGCTGGCTTTCGGGTTTGCAGCCTGCGCGTCGGCTTCAGCGCGTTCCCTTCTCTCGGCAGGCAGCCGGTGCTGGGTACAACCCGTTGGCGGCGAACAGTTTCAGCCGCTGGGCTGGATCTCGCTCGCTCTCTCTCGGGCTCTGTCTCTCCCGTTCGCGCGGCTCTCGCTCGGGCTCTGTCTCTCCCGCTCGCGCGGCTCTCAATCGCGCCTCCCAGCCCTCTCACAGTCCGGTGCTTCCCTCCCCGGCTGCGGCTGAATTCTCCGCGATTTATTTATTTTATCTCTTCCCGCGCCTTACGATCCCGGTCGCAGCGCTTCGTGGCCTCGGTCACTGTCCGACCTTTTTCACCCAATCGCTCCTCCCAGCCTCTCGCAGTCCGGTGCTTCCTCCCCGGCTGCAGCTGCGTTCTCCGCGGTTTATTTATGTTTATATCTTCCCGCGCCTTACGATCCCGGTCGCAGCGCCTCGTGGTCGCGGTATTTGTCCGGCCTTTTTCGCCGTCGCGGTCTAGTCGTTTCACGACGCTCCCCAGCCCGCTTGTACCGCGGCTTCTGCTCCACGCTGCCCCAGTCTCAGCGCCTCTGGGCCCGACTTCTGTCCGGCTCCTTTCCCCCTCAACCGTGGTCGAGTGCACCGCCCTTATCCTCCATTTATTTGTTTCTATTTTCCCTTTACTCACAGTCACCGTGGCCGACTTGCTTCTCGTGTTGATCGGCTCACTCACCACCGTGGCAGAAGGGACAATCCGTGCCTGTTGCTGATGGAAGACTTCGTGTTTGAATCTTCCTCCTTTCTTGGTCTGCAGACTCGAGTTTTCTCTCAGCAAAACGATGAGGGCGGGTGCCTCTTCTCGACGCTCGTTTACTTCTTCAGAAGTATTGTTGCCGCAGGGTAAGATCGAACTCGTCGCCACTGTAAAGTCTGTGGGTTGTATAGCGAAGTAATACACAGACTACAAGAGTAACTTAAACAGGACTTTACTATTCGAAGGTCAGGGCGAATCTGCCCAATAAATCCTGACACAGCACTTATATACTGGTGTGGTCACCGTCGGTATTACAGTATACAGCAGCCAAGATAAAGTAGTGCCACACCTAAAATAGTTCTCTTAAAGGTGAACGGTTACATACGATAGTTCTCTTAAAGGTAGAACAGTTACATACACTACAGGTGGCAGAGGCAAAAGCTGAAGTGATGGAGGAAATAGAAGACAATAGAGAAGAAGCAGAAGATGATGACTCATCTGAACCATTATCACCCCTACCAGGTCACGCATGTGGTCCCTCCGAACTGAGCCAAATCAGTCTGGAAGTAGAAAAACTTCCCAAGGTACTCGAGCCTTTAGAAGTCAGCAATGCTGGTTCTGAAGTTACGAAAGTGCAAGCTGTTAAGTCCAGTGAAGGACTATTAGATGAGTCAACCCAGCAACGAGAACCTACTACACCACCGAGAACTACTACACAACCGAGGCGTTATCTGGACCGAGTCAGGAAGCGCAGGAGGCACCTCCGCAGAGACTGAATCTGTGAACTATGTTTACATGAAGTTGTGTATATATGTTATGATGTTATGTTTAATGGGGAATATATATACTGTTAAGCTAAAAAGGGAGGATTGTAGTGTATGTAACCGTTCCACCTTTAAGAGAACTATTTTAAGGGTTGCACTACTTTATCTTGGCTGCTGTATACTGTAATACCGGTGGTGACCACACCGGTATATAAGTGCTGTGTAAGGATTTATTGGGCAGTTCCGCCCTGACCTTCGACTAGTAAAGACCTGTTAAATTTTACTCTTGTGGTCTGTGTAGTAATTTTCAATATAACACACAGACTTAACAGCCAGAAAGCTTGGTTGCGTCCAGACCAAGTCGCTGCACTTGTAGCACTTTGCGATGCTTCAATGTGTGCCATATGAAAGCAAATATTGATACTGTGGAATAGCTTACATGACTCTTGCTTCCAGTTTTCCCTCTCCCTTGCATAGAGATATCATAACCAGTGCTCAGTGCTTCCCCACCTAACAGGGCTCAGTTTGGAAACTGAACAGGTACAGAGTCCAGTTTGTTCCTCACTCTGTGTGACTCTGGGTGTTAGCGCCTTGGCTACATGGCCAAGGATTTAATATTGTCACTAGCTACAGACAGGAATCTCATGCTCAACCCAGCCAGAATTCCCAAAATGGCCATGCGACGAGCAGGAAGACGTGTCTCTGTCTGCATGCACGTGTTAATGGGGCATGGAAAATACCAGCGCGCAAGGCACAGAAGGACTAGTTTCCCGAAACAAGTTGCTTTAAGAGTGGCAGGTGCATCTAACAGAAATTGGTCCTGGCATTTTCTTCAATTCGAATGGAGTGCAGCCGGTTCAAGTCAGGTCATGTTGTGTTTGGACTTTGGATTGGCGCTCTTTTCTATATGTGACAGTCCGTTAATAGTGAGCAGCTGACTATGACTGTACTATATTTATAGTTCTATGATTAACTACAAAAACATGACCCCTTTGCATAACCTCCTGTGCCTGTGCACTGTTTACATGAAAACCAGCCAGTTGTAATGCAGTTAATACAAACATGCCAGTCAGGCGCAGTCTCGAAATATACAAATATTGTTTTGAAGCAGTCCCTTGTGAAATGTGGAGAGTGTGTTTGGTGTTCATATAAATGTCGTCAGGCCTCAGACATGCTGAAATTGATTGACTTTTACTCCTCACATGTGGAAATGGGCTCCTGAGCGGGTAAAGAAGTCCATGGTTGTTTGGCTTTGTTTACTCAAAGGGGTCTATTTTGACCTTTGGCCGACCGAGTGGAGTGCGCTGGTCGGCTGCCCATTCTAGTGGCAAGGAGGCTCTGGCATCATTTCAATCTGGAAGGTGAGCTGCGGGGAGCAAAACAGGCGTCCCGGTGCAGCTCGTCAGATTGATGCCTCAAAATTGAGTCAAGCGGCCGACAGCAGGGTAAGTTGGGTGGGGGGGGTTGCAGGCGGGGTGCTGTTGAGATTGTGGAAAGTGAGGGTACCAAGGCAGCAGTGGCAGAAATTATTTTTGGGGCTCCGGAAGAGGAAAATTAATTTAACGCTTCTCTCTAACGGGCCTCTTCGGTTCCATTGCCTGTGCGCAGGCTCCGCCCAGTTCTGAGCTATAATGGCAGTCGGGGGACCTATTTGCATCCTAGGACCACAATTTCCATATTTAAAGGGGCCTATCGCCAGAAACAGGCAGCAGCGTCGAACACCCGGCAGAAGGCTCCTTTCAAAATGGAGCCGGTCATATCGCCAGTGTCAAAGGGCGGTAAAAGGCTACCCACCCTGTATTGATTTGTATGTGGGTTCAATGATGACACATTCATGAAAGAGAATGTCTTTTTATCTAAAGTATGTTCAACTCAGTTAACAGCATTACAGGAGACACCATCTTAGAGATCCATCTAAAACGAAACCAAAACTAAACTAAACTCTGCCTCTCTCACATGCCCTCTGCTGGTAAGGCATCATAATCAAACAGGCAAATACCAGCACTATTTGCTGATATCATTACACACCCCATTTTGAGGCCGTTACCACACCGCTGATGCCAACACATGCAATCACAGCACATTGCATGCCAGCCACAGCACGCCAGCATGCAGCGTGGTGGGATGTAGTGTGCTACTATCCAGCACCTAGCGCAGCAATATCCATCACAGCAACCAGCATGTCAGCGCACCACAAGCTAGCACCAAGAACCATCGCAATAGCAAGTGGCACGTCAACAACACACAATACAACAGCACAGCAACTCATGGCAATATACGGTTTGCAACAACAACAACTTGCATTTATATATGCGCCTTTAACATAGTAAAGCATCCCAAGGCACTTCACAGGAGCGCTATCAAACAAAATTTGACACCGAGCCACATAAGGAGATACTAGGGCAGATGACAGGCAGGTTTTAAGGAGCGTCTTAAAGGAGGAAAGCGAGGTAGAGAGGTGGAGAGGTTTAGGGAGGGAATTCCAGAGCTTAGGGCCTTGGCAGCTGAAGGCACGGCCGCCAATGGTGGGACGATTGAAATTGGGGATGCTCAAGATGACATGCAACATGGCAACACCCAGCGTGACAGGATGCAGCACACCAACAAACACAACAGCAGGTGGTACGGCAACACTCAGCACACATGATGGACACAAAGCATGAGAGAACCCACAACACACTGCAACAGCACAGCAGCACACCAAGTACAGACCATCTAACACATGATGAATAGAATACAGTAAACCAGTACTCAGTCTGCCAGTACAATGCTCAGTACACAATACACAATACACATGCCTACTCTAGGTCCCACTGAGCGAAAAAAAGAATGCAAGGATAAAGGGATAGGCATTAAAATGCACATTTAAACAGAATTTCAAAAAGTTCTATTTGGTTGAGAATCAGTGTGAAACCTATGATAGACATGGTGGCCTTGATGTTAACTCGGGTGAGGGGGGGAGGGGATCCAGGGTGAGCGACCAGCTTGCATGCTGAGGCCTGCGGGCGAGAGTGGGAATTCGGGCGGCAGGAGGCCGCAGCCAGGGACTCGTGGGAATGGACCGCCACACAAGGTAGGTCCATCAGAGGGGAATCCTCGTCAAGAGAGTCGGGGGAGAGGCCCACGTGGCAGGGGTGGCCAAAAGTTTCCTTGTGGGACCGGGAGGAGCATTCCTCCTCCTGCTCCTGTTAAAAAGAAATGTAAAAACGTACCTTGCTGAGCCTCTTCTGGTCCTGGCTGCTGGTCGTGATACTTTGCTCAGAATATATTCCCATGAGTCATGTGATACATGTAAAAGTGAAAAATGTCTCAAACTTTGGAGATGAGAATATGTTTTAAGTCAATTTAGCTGGTGATATGCGAAGCTAAATAGTCACAGTGAAATTTTAAATATATTTCAGAGGCCTTTTTAAAAAAACACCAGATAAATTATTCGATTTATGAAGCCACTATTCTTTGGCAGCTTTGGTCTGTCGGGGAAGCCACCACTGCTCCCCCAACAGGACTCAGGTTAAAGTGGAAGATCGAGGAAGACATTGGAGACCGAACTGCATATTCAAAGAGGACCCCGCTGGCATGGGCGGGCGGTCTGTAGGCGGCCAGATCAATGTGGGTAAGGAGTGGGTAAGTCCCCCCGTTACACTTTAATTGCCCTTGCCTGGTTTTCGCTGGGCAGCGGGAGTTAAACACGAGACCAAGTTTGTTTTCGTTCTTGGATCTGAATCAGAGCTGTCGCTGCGACGTCGCCAAGATCACAACCAGAAACACATCTTGAAATGCTACAAACAGTAAGCACACAAACCCATCATTTGTCAGCTACAGTGAACTTTTCTGCTTCATTATTCATTGCTGCTCTTCTTGTTGTTCCATGTACTGCATTCCTGACCATAACTGGTGAGGATGGGTAAGCGAGAAACATATGACTTGCTTCTTAGAATCTTTGGACCTTAAAAAAAATGATGCCTGAGAATGGTCTGGGTTGACTCACCATCTAAATTTCCTTTTGACCCTGTGGGGAATATCTTAGCTCTTCTCACTCTGCTTCCCTGAGTGCATGACTGAGATCTGAAACTCGACCTGTGTGGTAAACCACTGGCAGAAAATGTCACTCTCCTACTCTGTAGTACAGTACACTTCTCCGACAACACTTTCTCTTACTGGCTCACTAGCCATCTAGATTTTAGTGCAGGTATGTTTTTTTTAATAAAAAAGTTCTATTCTTCCCTATTGCTAATATATTTTTAACTCTTTTACAGCCGCTCGACACCTTAGGCCATTACATGGACAGCAGGATGAGCAGGCAAGCTGCTTGCAGACCTCTGCCAGTGGCACTTTGACCTGACTGTTTAGGGGGACGCAATAGTGATGCACACTTGGTTGACTTGTGTTCCAACTGCCTCACACTGGCGGAGTAGCTTGACGCTTATCCCTGACGACACAGAGGAGATTAAGCCCTCACTTGCAGGCTGAATTGTGGGCATGAAATCCAATTGCTACCCTTCCACAACACAGCACATTGGATACTGCGCCACCATGCCACCCTCTGAGGTTCAGCTTTAGTAATTGGCTTTGCCTCAGGTTAGCGTGAACCAGGCTACACCCAAATCCATGGAACCGTATAGCACAGAAGGAGGCCGTTGAGCCCATTGCGCCTGTGCCGGCTCTTTGAAAGAGCGCTCCAATTAGTCCCACTCCCCTGCTCTTTCCCCATAGCCCTGCAATTTCTTTCTTTACAAGTATATATCCAATTCCCTTTTCCCTTCAGCAAATCCATGATGAACTCACAACTGTAATTTGTCGCGGCTCGAGTAATCAGTTATCTGCATTTTTTTTTGGATCACTAAAAGTGTAGTAATTTCGCTTGTACCAATTACATAATAAAAACCATGGCACAAGCAGCTGTTATTTGCAGTTCACAAAACAGCAGCTGCTTTCACTGATAGTTATTGCGAAGCACAGTTAGACCCTGAGAACTTGCATAAGACTGTGGTCCCTGGGCTGACCGTTGAGTTATGCAGCTGAATGTGTGTATTCGAACTTAGTGTGAAACTCCTTGTCTGGGGAATTGTGGCTACTGGTACCAATGGGCCCCACTGGTTTAGGCAATCTAACTTTAGGAGAAATGCAAGTTCATTTCTGAGAAAGCTGCTGACATTAGGAGGGCCCACCTTTAAACTGACAAAACCACTTCCTATAATACGTTAACAGAATTGGGGAGGGGGGGCGGTGGAGGGTCATGCTAGAGAGCTCAAGCTTTGGCAGAGAGCCAAGACAGAGGCTGGGTCAAAAAAGGACAAATTGTTCTTTTTTCAGTTAGAATTTTTTTCAGATAAGTAGGGTAGATTTTACAAGCTCCAACCAAGAGTTTCTAATGGGAGTTCAGGTGCAGAGGGTCCCGTAGAAATTTCCGTCCATTTAAATACTTCTCCTTTACCCCTCCTGTCTCGAAGGTGGTGAGTCATGCTTGCGTATGGTGCCATGGATGCTGAAGGCGTTCTGGCATCTCCTTCGTTCATTCGCCCGTGAGCCCGAACAGTGAGCACGGGCATCGTGGCTGAGCACGTTCCTGACATCATGCAATGCTCACACAAGCACGAGCATGCGCTCTTGGACACACAAACATGCACGTGCACACAAACACACACTCAAATGGCAGTGGAAACTGGCTGATTTTCTCCTCCCTAACTTAGGACAAAGAAACTAAATGTGACACTTTTACTTTCAATGCAGCTACGAATGCAGTTCTCTCCCCCAAAAAGCTGTTGTGGCTCGGTCAATTGAAAATTTCAAAACTGGAGATTAATAGATTTTTGTTAGGTAAGGTTATTAAGGGTTATGCAAGCGAGGTGGGTAGATGGAGTTAAGCTACAGATCAGTCATGATGTAATTGAATGGCCGAACAGGTTCAAGGGGCTGAATGGCCTACTCCTGTTCCCATGTTGACTGTTAGACACAGCACAGAGCAGGGATCGAACTAGGACCAGATATAGTCAGGTAGTTCAAATGAATGAAGTAGTCTTGAAGCTTTAGTCGCAAGGCACCCTTCCACAAAGTCACTATGTGGCATCAAGTTTGCTGTTAAATAGTTCTGGTGGTTTAGTGACTAGTTCACTGGATTATGTGATCTGATGGCAGTGGGTTGTTTATTGAACTATGGCAAATTCTGAAAACTACTAAATAAACCTGTTATTAGGGTTAGTCGATAATGACTGCTATTCATATGGTGTTGCAAATCATGGTAGTTAGTCTATCTTTACATTTCTAGAAGTCCTGACACCTTTGCAAAAAAGGTAGGCATTGGACTAAACAGCAAATTTTGATGCTGTCTGACATTAGTTGTTGGGTTTTCTGACTTCATGGTTACACCAGCAGGAGAACTGTATGAAATGGTGCTCCTGGCATGGGGCTTCACTGGGAGTACATATTGGAAATTCGACTGCATGCTGTGGTGTATGTAACCTGTTCCACCTTAAGAGAACTTAAGCCTGTTTCACCTTAAGAGATGTACTACTTTCTCTGGCTGCTGTATACGTAATACTGGTGGTGACCACCGGTATATAAGCACTGTGTAGTAAATTGTATTTAGTATAGTCCTGACCTCCAACCAGTAAAGACCTGTTGAACTTTAATCTTGTAGTCTGTGTTAGTAATTACAACTAGAACACACAGACTTAACACATGCTGTCACGAGTTTCCATCCACTATGGAATATCAAATTGAGCGGTACCTGTATTCCTGATTTACACTCCCAGTGGGCAATGCTATGCGCCAGGAGCTCAATTTCATAAAATTGGGTAGTCTCAACTCAATTATTAGAACTAATCTACAGTACGAGAGTGTCCCAATACAGCACAATTACACACTAAATTGGCATTATAACCAAAACCATAGGCTGGTTGGCATGGAAATTGGAAATGTCATACCGGTGCAGTCGGATGAACTTCTAAGCTTAGCGTTAATGAGCATCAATTTGGAAATAACATTTGGCGATACTAGCAGATGAATGCTTAACGCATATGCATGACATACCTTTTCCGTTATTTTAGTGGAGATGTTCACCCATTTAAAATGAATGGATTATTAATAGCATAAATGGATTCATGCCTATGTTCAAATACTGTATCAGGTAAAGGAATGCCATTCAAATGCGTAAGTGTCCATCCACTAATACTGATCACAATCATTTCTAAGACATAGTTTGTGTAGAGCAGAAGCATCTTTACTCTGCAAATGGCCCATGATGATGACATTAGATGCAAAAAAGCATCAACTCTCCAGCACAGGAAAGAATGCCCACCTTAAAAACTAATGTGGAACTTTTCATAGATGCTCAAATTCAAATAAAGTGACTTTTATAATTGTGAAAGAAAATTAGATCAGAAAATATTGCAGCACATGTATTGCTACCTTTTTGATAAAATGAAAGATGGTTCACAGAGATCTCTACTTGTGCAACTTCTACATTTATTAGGAAGTACCAACAGAGAACAAATGGTAGTTCACCAGTATTAACAAAAAAGAAATCTGGAAGTGCAGGTTGTGCCAACGCTTGGCATCAAGGGTTATGTTAACTATTCACAAGAATCGACAGTTCATGTTCTAGTCAGTTGAACACAGATGTAATCAGGATCCACAGGCACTTCCTGAAACATGTTTTACTGCGCGTAAGCCCTGGGCCTGCTCTAATTCTCAGAATAAAAGTTAAAAACATTCAGATATTATACATAAAATTGTGGTTTACCAAGCTGAGAAAAAGCAACTTCAGAAACAATTCAAGATTAAACGGATGCTATATGTTGGTTGGTCTTCTGGGAATACACAGGGAACCTTACAGGAAAGTTAATACTGAAAGTGGTTGACTAATAAATAAAGCATGTCTGAAGGTGCCGAGATCAGTTAAATTTAGTAGTGAGGTGTGATTCAGTGCTTCGGTTTGCTAACCTCAGACCCTAAATGTGTTGGGTATGAGACTGTATTGGATCAACATTGGTGAAACATACCACAACTGTCAGCTGGTACATGTCAAACTGGAAAACCAGATGCAGTTGGAGAAAAATACCATGCTCCAGCACCATTAGTCTTCACCTTATGACCACATTATATTAACTCTTTTAAGTGTTGAATTTCTTTGTGGAATACAAATTTCCAAAAGTCAATATGAATAGTATTTACTTGATAAAATTGCAATGCTTAATGAGACTAAAAACAGCTCTGGAAGCACAGATCTGTTTATCTGTCAAATAAGAGATTGTTTGGGAGTTTGAGTTACCATGGCAATCTGTCACTTGGAATTAGCTACCTTCAGATTTGGGATAATAAGAACATAAGAACATAAGAAATAGGAGCAGGAGTCGACCATTTGGCCCTTCGAGCCTGCTCCGCCATTTAATAAGACCATGGCTGTTCTTCTACCTCATCTCCACTTTCCTGCATTATCCCCATCTCCCTTGATTCCCTTAATATTCAAAAATCTATCCATCTCTGTCTTGAATATACTCAACGACTGAGCCTCCACAGACCTCTGGGGTAGAGAATTCCAAAGATCCACCACCCTCTGAGTGAAGAAATTTCTCCTCATCTCAGTCCTAAATGGCCGATCCCTTGGGATGGGTTTGTGATTAGGGAATGAGTAAGATGTGAAGAAACCAAGATGGAACATTTATCCAATTGAAAAATGTACATGAAGTGGCATTGAAAGCACATATGAACTATCATAAAATGAAGGCATCGTGGGTGCTTGCAGGATATCAAGCACTGACCGACATGAAGAAATTCCTATGGTTCAACACCAACTAGACAGCAATAGACTGGAAGACCTTCCAGCTCATGGAGTTAGTATGAGGGGCCTGGATGTCTGCAGGGGCACCATCTACAATGCCCTGCGTTCTTAGGGACCCTACCAACTGATACAAATTCTGTGCCTTATCCAGCTGAAGCCTCCTTTCCACAGGAAAAGTGAGGAGGATATTGCCCCTTGAAAAGGTTTCTATCACATGCTTGATGCATCTGTGGACAGCTGACTGATTGATTTGGCATATGTCACCACTAATGCCTTGAAAGAATCTGGTGCCATAAAAGTTTATTGCAGTGGTGCTTTTCACAGCCATGATAAGAGCTAACCCTGTGGTAGAAGCTGTCTGCAGATTGACCTCATGGAGATGGCATAGGTCTATGATGATCTCCCTTACAAAGTGGAGGTGGTGAAGACAGGTCTCCTCTGACACATCCAGGGAGGACTCTCTGGGCCTGTAAATGTGTTAAGGAAGGGTATTGTAGTGTATGTACCCGTCTACCTTTAAGGAAACTATTGTATGTAACCGTTCACCTTTAAGAGAACTACTTTAGGGGTGGCACTACTTGTTGGCTTCTGTATACTGTAATACCGATAGTGACCACACCAGTGTATAAGTGTTGTGGCAGGATTGCTGGGGCAGATTCGCCCTGACCTTCGAATAGTAAAGACCTGTTTGTTTGTTACTTCTGAAGTCTGTGTATTTATTAACTGCACAACCCACAGACTTTACAGTGGCGACGAGTCCGATCATACCCTGCGGCAAGACTACCAAAGCAACGAAGAGCGTCGAAGAGAGGCAACCGCCCTCGTCATGCTGCTGAAAGAAAACACGAGGCTGCAGCAGGAGGAAGGAGGAAGACTTTAGCAACAAAAGCTTCCATTAGCAGCAGGCACTGACTACCCTTCTACCACAGTGCGGAGTGAGCCGATCAGCTGGAAACAAGGCGGCCGCGGAGACTGTGAGTAGGGGAAGGTGTAGAGAATATCCGGAGGATAAGGGCTGTGCACTCGACCACGGTCGAGGGGGAACGGAGCCGGTCAGAAAGTCGGGTCCAACGGCGTCGTGAGACAGTCGGACCTCGATCGGCGGGAAAAGCCGGGCAGTGACTGCAGCCACGAAGCGCTGAGACTGGGAGTAGGCGCGGGAAGAGAAACCCAGCCGCAGCCGGGGAGGGAAATACCGGTCTGCGAGAGGGCTGGGAGGTGAACAGGAACCGTGCGGGTGGGAGAGAGAGACAGAGCCGAGCAAGGAGAGAGAGACTGCGCGAGAGCCAGTCCAGCGGCTGAGCTGTTCTCCACCAACGGGGTACCCAGAGCCGGTAGAACCGAACGTGCGGGAGAGAGAGCGACAGAGCCGGGTACGGAGAGAGAGACTGCGCGAGAGCCAGTCCAGCGGCTGAACTGTCCTCCGTTAACGGGGTGTACCCAGCGCCGGTAGAGCCGTGCGGGCGGGAGGAAAAGACAGAGCCGAGTAAGGGGAGCTGTGCGGAAGCCAGCCCAGCGGCTGAACCTGTCCGCTGTGGGGAAAGCGTACCCCTTCCACCAGGGAAGAAACGCGGGAAGCCGCCATTAGGCGGAGAAGGCGACAGAAGCGGGAAACCGCCAGTGAAGTGGGCGGGGCGAGAAGGAAAGAGCGGGAAACCGCCATTTTCGCGGGAAAACCGCCATCTTAGAAATAAACAAATAAATAAGAATACTTAAAGAAATACTTGTGTTGTACCCAAGGAAAGGAAGATGCCTAAGCGGGCGGACATCAACGAGTTCAATTCGGAGATAGAAGACTGGGCCACGTACGTAGAACGTATTGAGATACATTGTAAGGCTAACAAAATAGCTAAGGATGAAAAAGCTTTAACCTTACTTAACATGATGGGTGCGAAAACATTCGGGTTGTTGAAGCATCTTCTCTCACCAGCTAAACCGGCAGATCAGACTTTCGATGATATTGTAGCAGTGCTGAAGGATCACTTGAACCCCACACCGTTGATGCTGGCTGAACGATTCAAATTCTACGCAAGAACGCAGAGGAAAGACGAAAGCAATGCGGAATACTTGGTCGAACTGCGTAGGATAGCGAAATACTGCCAGTTCGGAGGGAATCTGACAGAGGCACTGCGTGACAAGTTCGTATGCGGATTGTCCAAAGAAGGAACGCAGAAGCGACTACTGGAAGAAAATGACCTCGCACTGGACAGGGCTGTCCTCATAGCTGCATCGCACGAAGCCGCAGCGAAAGGAACGGCGGAAATGCAGCTAAAGGCGACGGCACTAGGGGTGGACCAAATTACTTCGAGCACAATAAAATGCTACCGTTGTGGGAAGACAACACACGACCAGAATCAATGCTGGTTTAAAAACCAAGAATGCAGGAAATGTGGCAAGATCGGGCACATAGCTAAGGTATGCCGGTCAGGAGCAACGCACAACAATAAGGAGTCACCACAAAAATGGTACGGGAAGGTGCAAGAGGTGACTAAGAAGAGTCTGAGGGAACAGAAGTCGGTCTCACACTCCAAATGCAAAGGACTGGACAGTCTGAGAATTCACAACGTGAGCAATGAAGCTGACCGACAAACTATCTGGATAACGCTACAGATTGCAAAGGTCCAAGTAAAAATGGAAGTGGACACCGGATCGGCGTTGACGGTCATGAATAAGCATGACTATAAAAAATTTTTCAAGCATATTCCACTACGGGATACGGAACTAGTACTACAGACATACACGGGGCACAAAGTATTCCCCATCGGAAAGATAGAAGCCAAGGTGAGATACAAGGATAAAGATCATCACCGGTTGGACCTGTATGTATTGCCTGAGGGAGGACCACCACTTCTGGGACGGGAGTGGATCCGAAAAATAAAGTTGGACTGGCAGTCACTAAACACCATGACGGTGGATTCCGAAAAAGAGGATGTCAAACCTGAACGCTTGTCCAGAATATTGGACGAAGCTAAGGAGGTATTCCAGCAAGGACTGGGAACACTGCGAGGAATTAAAGCAAAGGTTAAGATTGCAGAAAATGCAAGCCCAAAGTTTTTTAAGGCCAGATCGGTACCTTACGCAATACGACCAGCTGTGGAGGCAGAACTGGAAGAACTTGAACGATCAGGGGTTCTGTCAAAAGTGGACTGGAGTGAGTGGGCCACACCCATTGTTCCCGTCATGAAGTCCTCACCAAGTAATAAGCCAGGGGGACCGGGGAAGGTCCGTATCTGCGGAGATTTCAAGATCACTGTGAATCCGGTGCTTCACACGGTACAATACCCGCTTCCGCGGATTGAAGATATCTTTGCTCCGTTGGCTGGAGGGAAGCATTTCACGAAAATAGATCTGGCTCAAGCATATCTACAGATGGAGGTCGAGGAAGAGTCACGCCAGTACCTCACCATCAACACTCACAGAGGCTTGTATCGCTACAATAGACTGGTCTTTGGGGTAGCTTCGGCGCCAGCAATTTGGCAGAGGGCCATGGAACAGGTGTTACAAGGAATTCCAAGCACGCAGTGCTACTTAGATGACATTTTAATCACGGGAAAAGATGAGGAAGAACACCTCACGAATTTGAAACTGGTACTCACCAGGTTGAAGGAGTATGGCCTTCGGGTTAATCGCAAGAAGTGTGAGTTCTTCCAAAAACGGATCTCATACTGCGGTCATGTCATTGACCGAGAGGGACTGCATAAGTCACCTGAAAAGATAGAAGCGGTCGTGAAGGCCCCCGCTCCAGGAAACGTATCACAGTTAAGATCATTCTTGGGGTTGATTAATTACTATCACAAGTTTCTGCCAAATTTATCCACGGTGCTGCATCCGCTGAATGACCTGTTGCGGAAAGAAACACCATGGAAGTGGAGTGAAGAATGCAAAAAGGCTTTTCGCAGAAGCAAGGAGTTGATTACCTCTGAAGAAGTGTTGGCTCATTTCAACCCAGCATTACCCCTTCGTCTAGCTTGCGATGCTTCCCCGTACGGAATTGGGGCAGTACTCTCGCACAGGCTACCAAATGGCTCGGAAAGGCCAGTGGCTTTCGCGTCCCGATCATTGACACCCGCGGAGCGAAATTACGCCCAAATAGATAGGGAGGCCCTCAGTCTTGTGTGGGGCGTGAAGAAATTCAACCATTACCTACAATGTAAAAAGTTCACATTGCTGACAGACCACCAGCCGTTGGTGTCCATATTCAACCCAAATAAGGCCGTTTCCACCATGACAGCACAAAGGTTACAAAGGTGGTCCGTGTTACTTGGGGCACACCAATACGAAATTGAGTACAAAAGGTCTAAACAGCATGGAAATGCTGATGGGTTGTCCCGCTTGCCATTGCCGATGGTAGAAGAAGCGAGTATAGTGGACCCAGTAGAGTTGTTCCACTCATCCATAGTGGAGTATCTACCGATAACAAACTCAATGATTGAGAATGAGACAAGGAATGACCCGACTCTTTCACGAGTCTATGATGTAACGGTGGAGGGATGGCCAGCACAGAGCGAACCAACACTGCAAGCATTTGCACAGAGGAAAGAACAACTGTCAGTGTGTCGAGGAACCCTGATGTGTGGATCTAGAGTGGTGATTCCACCCAAACTCCAAAAGAAAGTGCTAAAGGAGCTGCATGAAGGACATCTGGGTGGAGTAAAGATGAAGAATCTAGCAAGAGCGTTTGTGTGGTGGCCAGGCATTGATGGAGACATAGAGGAGATCACGAAGAACTGCCTAGGATGTCAGAGGGTTCAGAACGCGCCACCCCAGGCTCCTCTGCATCCATGGGAGTGGCCCTCATCGCCTTGGCAAAGAGTACACATCGACTTTGCTGGTCCATTTATGGACTCGATGTTTCTAATAGCGGTGGATGCCCACTCCAAGTGGCCGGAAGTAATTAAGATGACCACCACCACGACGGAAAAAACCATCACAGTGTTAAGGACTATGTTTGCTCGGAATGGCCTGCCGGAACAGATCTGTTCTGATAATGGACCACAATTTGTGTCCGAAGAATTCAAGAAGTTCTTAAAGAGCAATGGGGTTAAACATTACACGTCAGCCCCATACCATCCCGCCTCCAATGGATTGGCTGAAAGGTTTGTCCAGACCTTCAAGAAGGCCGTAAAGGCCATGAGTAATGAAAACATAAGTCTACAACATAAGGTGGATAGCTTTTTGTTGGCATACCGAAATGCAACACATGCGGTCACAAATCAAACTCCCGCAATGATGTTTTGTAATAGGCGCCTAAGATGCCGGCTGGATTTACTAAAACCAGACGTCAGAAGAGACGTAGAGAACCGACAATTCCAGGGCATGAACGACAGGGTCACTAGATCTTTCCAGATCGGTCAACGAGTTTTGGCCCGGGACTACCGTACTGAGAAATGGCAGCCTGGAACTATTGGGAAAAGGCTGGGGCCGTTGATGTACACCGTGGACATTGGAGACAATATAATAAGGCGTCATGTTGACCAAATCATAGGGTCCGCCACAAATGGGCAACCGACTTCACCACTTTCTCCGGGTAAGGTTGAGACTGAGATACCCAGAACACCTACTTCCGATCTAGTGATACTGGAGTCAGCTGAACCTGACACGGCTTTTCAAGCCGAATCGAACTTGCCAGAAGCACCTCCTAGCCCGCCTGAAATGACGACACCACTGCGGCGTTATCCGGACAGAATCCGGAAACCCCCAGAAAGACTGAATCTATGAACTGTCTTACATAAACCTGTATATATGTTAGAATGTATGTTCACTATGGACTTAGTATGTTGAAAGCTAAAAAGGGAGGATTGTAGTGTATGTACCCGTCTACCTTTAAGGAAACTATTGTATGTAACCGTTCACCTTTAAGAGAACTACTTTAGGGGTGGCACTACTTGTTGGCTTCTGTATACTGTAATACCGATAGTGACCACACCAGTGTATAAGTGTTGTGGCAGGATTGCTGGGGCAGATTCGCCCTGACCTTCGAATAGTAAAGACCTGTTTGTTTGTTACTTCTGAAGTCTGTGTATTTATTAACTGCACAACCCACAGACTTTACAGGTATGTACATAATGACTGAGGTGTAAGCACATCTACCTTTCTTGTCACTTCATGAACTGATCTTCGTTCTCCAAATCTTAGACTGGCTACCTTCACATTTGGGATGAGTTTGTGATTATTGAGTGAGTAAGATGTGAAGAAACCAAGATGGGTCATATATCTAATTGCAAAGTGTGCCTTTTATCATGAAGTGACATTAAAACCAGATAGGAATGATGAACTGTCATAAAATTATCACTTTTGAAGTGAAATAGCAGCTAGAAGCGAGAACGTTGTGTTCAAAGCAGAAAAAATGAATCAAACCTGAATAAAAGCAGTAAGTAATGGACTTAATCAAAGGGCAGATGAAGATGAAGCAAAATAAAATCCAAAGATGCAGAGCACTTCCATTTTCAGATATTGCTTTGAAACCGCTTCTGCCAGAAGTCCAGCAAAACAGGGTTACCTTGTTTAGGAAGGACCCAGGGCATCCTCCCTCCAGGAGAACTACACACCCTGCTTGGCAGGAGGTAGCAGAGTAAATGCTGTACCAATCAGCCAAAGTATGTTGAAACAAATGGAAGAAAGGAGAGCAATAGCCTCAGGAAGTCTGTCAAGGTAAGAGTAGTCAGTATTCCCCTGCTCCAAGTAGATGAGCATACTGCTGAGTTTCCACTTGAGCTGTTAGACCATGACGAGCCCATGCTGAGCCTTCAGAAAACAGCTCTTTCCATGCTTCACGGGTACAACTATGCTGCAACAGGGCACACTTTATTACTGTCCCTTCAAACTGGAACTGTTGTCATATTGTCATCTGTAAGGATGATTACCACACATCTACTATGCATGGTGCATGTGTGTTTACTTACACACAAGCTGGGATGCAGGGTAGACACTTGGGTGTCACTTTATGTACTATTCTGACCAAATAAGGTGCGGCAAAGTTGGAGGCACCCAATCTGGAGGTAATGGGGGCCTCTATCATTTTCGACCACTGAATCAATTTGAACAACAACGACTACTTGTATTAATATAGCGTTTTAACGTAGTAAAATGTCCCAAGGCACTTCACAGGACATGTCGTAATCAACATAAACCAGGCTAGCTAGGTATCCTTGGTCTCCAGAAAAATAGCTCAGATACAGAGGATTGTCTTCTAATGAAGTATTCATGGCTACTGCCTCGGAAGTGGGCGCACACCTGCATTCATCCTGTGTTGCTGGTCACCGCTGACCAGCACAGTGATGGATTGGATTCCCTTGCAGTTGAAGAACATGGCACTGTGTGCAGGGACCCAGCTGGCAACCTGGGTGCCATCAATAATACCCTAGATTTACGAGAACCTGACATTGCAAAAGAAAAAAATTACAGGAATCTCTCGTTCAGCCTGATTCCAATCTACCGCACACCTTCCCTTCATATCCTTCAAACCCTTCACCCTCCAGAAAGATATCTAATTTATTTCTTCAACCCATTTAAACTAATCTCTGCACTAGCTGACCCTGGTAACTTATTTTACAAGTCTGTTATCCTTTGTGTGTAAGCACAAAGGGACTTTTATAAACAGGAACAGGCAATCAGAACAATGCCATGAGTGCATATTTTCCAATGGGTAGAGAGTTGCCATAAAGCTGCATGTTATTGAAACTGAAATCAGGGTAGTACTCTTCTGCACCCCTTAAGTTTATTTAACCAGGCCAAGTATTAATGGCCATAGGGAGTAACCAAATTAGTAAGAGGCCATTCTTCATATTTTATATTCTTCCAAACAGCAATTTTACCCAGAGGTTATTGGGTTCAGACATGTGGGGGTTGATTTTCAGTGTGCCGTGAGGCGGGCTTTTAGGCGTGCGGGGGGCTAAAATCCCGAATTCGGGGGTCCCGACACCATCCCGCTCAAAACCCGCCTCCATGTACGTTTCAAAGGAGGCGGGTACCCACCCCGCACTGGGACCCACCGACCCGAGGCGGAAAGGGATTAGTGCCAATTAACTGCCTGTTAACAGGTAGTTAACAGGCAGTTTTTAGCCTAATCCCTATTTTGAAGGTTGTTGTGTGGGATTCCCGACGGCTCCAAACCACGCCAGGTTAGAGGAGTCGGGTCGTCGGGTTGGAGGACTTGGAGTTCAGGTGTTCAGGTGAGTGATGGGTGCATGAGTGCAAAGGTAAGTGTATTTGGTGTGTCTAAAGTGTGTAAAGAAGTTTAAATTACCTGTACTTACCTTTAAAGCCTTCCTTCCTCTAGGCTTCGGGAGACCATCATTCAGCCGGCACAGAAAGCAGAATGGCTGCGATCTGTCAAAAGTGACAGCCTGCAGCTTTCAGTGCCGGTGAGATTTCTAACTGAGTCTGCGTAGAAGGACTCAGGTTAGAAGTCAGACTGTCAGTGTTTGACAGCTTCAAACAGCTGTGAAACACTGATATTTCATCTGTCAACACGTCAGATGAAATTTCAGTCTGTGACGTCACCTGTTGCCGGGTGGCCCTTACTTGGCCTGCTGAGCCCGCTGGGCGGGCTCAACAAGGTCAATCAAGTGAAAATCGCGTGGATTGGCCGCATCTCGATGGAGGCGGGACGAAAGTTGTCGTCCCGCCTCCTTCCCGACTTCTGAATGAAAATCCAGCCCGTGGTAAAATTTAGTGCCAAGCAACCTCCCACCCCACTAAGCAAGAACATAACCTAAGTATTTCAGCATTTAATGATACACACACACACCTGTTTACACACACTGATACAATCTGTGTATATGTGAATATCTACATACAGCAATAATCAAATCACACTTTCATATCATTGATTTCACCCCCTACTAAGGATATAGAAAGCTCCTCTAAATCCTCTGCACGAAGCCATGATCCATATCCTGTGTCAGTTCTACTGGTGCAAGGAAGGAGGACTCAGCCCTTCCCAGTCCTCTCAATCTCTAAAAGGAGGAAGCATTGCTGCTTCTAGGAAGGGAGGTTGGTTCAGTAGATGGAATCAGAGAGGGGGGAGTTAGAAGACAAGGCCCGTTGCAGGTTCATGATAACATTCTGCATCTCTTCCTTCTCATTCTATGCACCCCACAATAACTGTCAGAAAACTAGATCATGAACTTACATGCCAACCAACAAAATGTGGAAAAGCTAACAACTTCTAAAAAGCTGGCACAGCCTCCAAAATATCAACAACAATAAGAAACCCTGAAAAAAGGCTGGTTTCAAGGTGAACGAATCAGTTAAACCTCTTCTTTATTGCATCAGCTTTCAGGATTTTTATTAGTGCTTTTGAGATCACACTCCACAATCAGGTTATTTTTTTTTAAATTCACATTTATACAACGCCTTTCACAACCCCAGGACGTCCCAAAGTGCTTTACAGCCAATTAAGTACTTTTGAAGTGTAGTCACTGTTGTAATGTAGGAAACGCAGCAAGCTCCAACAAACCGCAATGTGTTAATGACCAGATAATCTGTTTTTAGTGATGTTGACTGAGGGATAAATATTGGCCAGGACCAATGGGGATAGGTCCCCTGCTCTTGCTTCAAAATAGCGCCTTGGGATCATTTACATCCACCTAGGAGGACAGACAGGGCCTTGGTTTTACATCCCATCTGAAAGTGCAGCACTCTCTCAGTAATACACAGCAGTGTCAGCCTTGACTTTTATACTCAACTCGCTGGCATGGGACTTGAACCCACAAACTTCTGTCTCAGAAGTGAATGTGCTGCCAACTGAGCCACAGCTGAAACAGTGAAAATTGAAACCCAAAGGTCTCATCTGAAAAGCAATCGTTGCAATGATAGAGCAGTGTGATATGAACTTATCAGGGACAATTTTAAACATACGTCCAGAATGGGTATGAAGTCGGCAGAGCCTTCGCGATGCTGTCCAATGCCAAGATCGGGAGTCCTGAGCTGTTTTCAGGTTCAGACCTCATTTGAGTGTATCCGGAAAGTACAGTGCTGGGATGCAGTATTTTAGGGGAGCCAGGAGACGCACTCCTGTGCCTCCCGGCCCCACAAGAGGGGAAAAATTGGGTTGCTTTACACCTCCCGTTAGCGCTCCGAGGTTGTTAGCACGTGCTAATGGGGCACAAAGCACCTAGCACCCGGGCGCAGCGCTGCTATCGCCTCCCGCAAAATTCAGCGGGAGGTTAGCAGCAGTGGTAGCCGGTAGCGCCCCGTGGTGCTGCGTTTCCGGCGGTGATGTCATCGCCATGCGCAGCGCCCCGCTCGCGCCCCGGCCGCAAACTTCGCTCGCGCCACCTGACCTACCGCCAGATGCTAGGCCCGACAGGGCCAGGGTGCTGAGTTTGCGGCCGCGGTGGCGTAAATTTAAGGGCAAGTGCCGTCCAGCCATTTTTTTGGGGGCTGCCTGCCAGCACCTGCCCCGTTTCGCCTCCTCCTCTTGAGTGCCGGGCTCTTTTGCCAGCACCCTGCTCCCCGGTGGTCCAGCAGGGCCTTGGTGCGTGCTGTGCTAGGCCCCTCCCCTTTAATCAGGGGAGGGAGGCCTGTAGTACCGCGGTGCTACATGCTGACGTGCATGGTGCTGTTGCACGTAGCGCCGCGATATTGAATGTTAGCCCCCCAAGAGGGAGGGGGAGCACTTCCAGTAGCGCCCCTGCCTCCTGCTTGGGGCGCTACCATTCAATTTCTGGAGCGGGGGTGCTAACTTTTTCGGGTCGCTAAAAGCAGCGTCCTGGTGAAGTTGACGCCCCAAAGGGGGCGTGACTGAATTTTCCCCTCAAAAAGGTTTGGTGCTATTTTGGCACTGGCCATTCAGAACCAGTGACTATGACGGAGGTAGGCCCCTCACTGCCTGGTACAAATGGGCGGAGTATGGGTGTCGCACCCTCCTACAATGGCGTAGGACCCTGATATGCATAATTAAACAGCCTCCCACCTGAAACAGGCGGAAGTGCTGTACGCCCATTTCCAGACGCATCTGAAAATTGCGTCAGGCGGGCATCCAAGGGTCAGACAAGATTCCCACCTACCCCACACCCCCGCCAATATTCCTCTGCTGGTCATGTGTTTTTTCAGGCATAAAACAGATTCCTGCATTTTGGTGGATCAGAAGCATGGATAGTGCAAGCAGGGGCCTAAATGTTGACCATCCACATAAAAAGCAGACAGTTGGAAACTGTTTCAAACATAGTTTCATCTCCAGGAAATCTTTAAAACCTTGGAAGATATATTTGTCCTCTTCCCAATTGTGTACATCTGTGAGGTCTCAGAGACAGACAATTCACCTTGAGAGGAACTTTACTGAGATAGGACAGCTATTCCACAAAGGTAAGACTTTTGGCAAATGGTGAACACATTCCGTGTCACACACCAGGCTTATATTTCTCCTTTCATATTTACCACTAACCCCAGAGCCCACCTATACATTGCAAAAGAAGCCAATCATTATGGAATATTTCCTCCACATTCTGTAAACACATCTCAGATCAACAGAGAGCATAGAAAACCTGAAAGTGTCCAGTGAAGAAGATCTGAGCTACTGATGGCAGAGGAAGCAAGCATTTTACAATGTTTCAACTTTATGATCCATTCCAGAACTCTGCTACCTCCCGAGATGCAGTCTGTGCTCTAACTTTCTCATCAGCTACTAATTTAGGAGGAACCAGGTGGAGGGGAAGGGGGTTGGTCGGTGGTGGGGGCGGGAGGGAGGGGCGAGGGGGGAAAAGTTTGTGCTGTTTGCTGATTTCAGGCAACAAGCGAAACAAACACTGAGGCCTAGAAATTCAGTTGCCTTAGCGCCGCTTTTGAGGCGCTAGAGGGACTAGCGCCAGAGTTATGGCCAGTTTAAAAATTCCCTGGGGCCCTAAATCGGCGTTGCACTGGTAGCGCTGCGCCGGCACCGATGACGTCATCGGTGTGCGCAGCGTCCCGGTTGCCGTGGTAACCCGCCCGAACTCCGAAATTGAGTTGCGGCCGCCTCGCCCGTGGCAGCCGCAAGCAACGTTCTGTCAGAGGTGCCTTACTCCAGTTTGCGCCGGCGCATTAAAGGCCCCGCGGCGGCCGGCCACTTTCCCGCCGGCCGCCTGCCCGCAGCTCCCTCCCCGGACTTCTCCCCCCCCCACCCCCCGGAACAGATGCAAGCCCGGCACTTGTCCGAGGTGCCGGGCTCATTTTTACGCTGATTTGCGCGGGCCGCGGCCGGGTGCAGGCAGCTCCTCCTTAACGGGAGGAGGAGGCCTGCACGTCCCCAGCCTGCCGCACCGCATCGGGTGCCGCAGCGCCGGAACAGCGCCGCAATGGGGCAGTTAGCGCCCATTGGGAGGCGCTGAAACCCTCCAGTAGCGCCGGCAGCCGTTTGGGCGCGGCGCTACTGAATTTTTGGCGCGCGCAGGGGGACTTAGCGCCGGCACTAACTTCCGGCGCTAAAGCCCTGGCTGCGCCAAAACTCAATTTCTAGGCCTGTATGTTCACATAAAAAGCAGAAAGTTGGCATTAAACCCTCAATTCACACTTTTTCCTAAAAGTGACATCTGAACTCAGTGCCTCAGCAACTCACTCGATTCATCTGTTCCTTCTCTAGAAGTGTCTGTGGAAGAACAAGAACCAGAACTCGCTGCCAGCATATCAAACTCATGTGCTGTCAATTACTACTTTCCCTCCCATGCACCAGCCCAGAGACATCAACTGAGGGGGCATTCGAGAATGAGCCAGAGGAGACTGCATAGGCTCAGAGCAGTACTGGGAGGAGGAAGTGGGGGGTGGAAGATGGTTCAGGAAACATCGGCCCTTGGCCCAGGAGCCTGGGGGCCGAGATTTCATGGCTCCAACCTTTAACAGAGGAATGCTTAGAGTATTGAGCACATGTAAATGTACTGGGGATAGTGCCTGACACTATGGATCAAATGCATTTATCCTGATGGATGGTTTTGCAGCACCGTAGCTCCACAAGGAGCCTGTGGCAGCTTCAGGCATAGAAACATAGAAACATAGAAGATAGGAGCAGGAGTAGGCCATTCGGCCCCTTGAGCCTGCTCCGCCATTCAATGAGATCACGGCTGATCATCCAATTTCAGTACCCTGTCCCTGCCTTCTCCCCATATCCCTTGATCCCTTTAGCCTTAAGAAATATATCCAACTCCTTCTTGAATATATTTAATGAATTGGCCTCCGCTGCCTTCTGTGGTAGAGAATTCCACAGGTTCACCACTCTCTGGGTGAAGAAATTCCTCATCATCTCAGTCCTAAATGGCTTACCCCTTATCCTTAGACTGTGACCCCTGGTTCTGGACTCCCCTGCCATCGGGAACATCCTTCCTGCATCCAGTCTGTCCAGTCCTGTTAGAATTTTATAAGTTTCAATGAGATCCCCTCTCATTCTTCTAAACTCCAACAAGTATAAGCCCAGTCGACCCAATCTCTCCTCATACGTCATTCCTGCCATCCCAGGTATCAGTCTGGTGAATCTTCGCTGCACTCCTTCCATGGCAAGAACATCCTTCCTCAGATAAGGCGACCAAAACTGCACACAATACTCAAGGTGTGGTCTCACCAAGGCCCTGTACAACTGCAGCAAGACATCCTTGTTCTTGTACTCGAACCCTCTCGCTATGAAGGCCAAAATACCATTTGCCTTCTTAACCACCTGCTGCACCTGCATGCTTACCTTCAGTGACAAGGACACCTAGGTCTCGTTGCACTTCCCCTTCTCCCAATCTATTGCCGTTCAGATAATAATCTGCCTTCCTGTTTTTGCCACCAAAGTGGATAACCTCGCATTTATCCACGTTATATTGCATCTGCCATGCTTCTGCCCAATCACCCAACCTGTCCAAATCATCCTGGAGTTTCTCGGCATCCTCCTCACAGCACACACGCCCACCCAGCTTTGTGTCACCTGCAAACTTGGAGATATTGCATCTAGTTCCCTCGTCTAGATCATTAATATATATTGTGAATAGCTGGCGTCCTAGGACTAATCCCTGCGGTACCCCACTAGTCACTGCCTGCCACTCGGAAAAAGAGCCGTTTATTCCAACTCTTTGCTTCCTGTCTGCCAACCAGTTCTTTATCCAAGTCAGTACCTTGCCCCCAATCCTATGTGCCTTAACTTTACACGCTAATCTCTTATGCGGGACCTAATCGAAAGCTTTCTGAAAGTCCAAATACACCACATCAGCAAGGGAAGCCCTATAATAGAAACTCAACGGGCAGTCTGTGCTTCTGCCATGAATACTCAGACTGCCCTCAGTGAAGCCTTGGGTGTCAGATTGGAGAGTGCTGCCCCTCTTGCTTTCAAGCAACTGGCACTGGGATACAGAAAATTAGGTCTGTTTTCTCACCAATTAGTGGCCATACAGAAGAAATGCTTCTGGTACAGGGAGGCTGTAGTTTCGGTTGCAGTGTGTGGCATTGCTCACTGTGAGTCTCCAATAGCACTGCCCCTGATATAACTGGAGCACCTTGCTTTGTATGGGGTACTGGTGGGTGGCTGCCATCGCCTCCAATGCTGCCTGACCCTTTTGTTGCTCCTCTTCTTCATTCTCCAAAAAACAATGACACAGGGAAATTCCCAATGGGAAACTCATTTAAAATTAGGCAAAAAGGAGCTGGACTGGGAGTCCCGCAGCAAAAGGCACAAATATAGGTGGTTAAGCAACTAAAGGCACAAACAAAACAAAATGACCTTCTGTGAATCTTTTGAAAGAAACTGCTGGGGCTTCTAAACACACTGCCTACCACCTTCTCTGTAGGGCCTAGCTTTGCTGGATGCCTATTTTATATGGGCATGATTGCTGCTGAGCCCTATTGAGGCAGAAATGGTATAAAATTGGACATATGGAGGTAATTCTCTGTCTTCACCGCCTGCGTGGTAATCTGGCAGAGTAGATTGCCTACCCGTTGAAAATCCCTCCTCATTTTTAATCCATTCATTTCATTGGAATGAAAATCAGGTGGGTTCTATAACCCAGGCGGTCGATCTGCTTTGCTGCAATACTGCCCAAGTGGTGAAGATGAAAGTATCCCCCCATGGCTTCACTACGTCATTATAAACAAAGAGATTCTACAATGGTCCCAATGGATTGGAAGGTAGCAAATGTAACCCCGCTATTCAAGAAAGGAGAGAGAGAGAAAATAGGGAAATACAAATCAGTCAGTCTGACATCAGTTGTTGGGAAAATGCTGGAATCCATTATTAAGGAAGTGGTAATAGAGCATTTAGAAAATCATAATATGATTAGACAGAGACAACATGGTTTTATGAAAGGGAAATCGTGTTTAACAAATTTATTCGAATTTTTTGTGGATGTAACTAGCAGGATAGATAAAGAGGAACCAGTGGATGTAGTATATTTGGATTTCCAAAAAGGCATTTGATAAGGTGCCACATAAAAGGTTGTTACGCAAGATAAGGGTTAATGGGGCTGGGAGTAATATATTAGCGCAGTTAGAGAATTGGT
This sequence comes from Somniosus microcephalus, assembly GCF_052327205.1. Classification (NCBI taxonomy): domain Eukaryota; kingdom Metazoa; phylum Chordata; class Chondrichthyes; order Squaliformes; family Somniosidae; genus Somniosus; species Somniosus microcephalus. The sequence goes on from NC_140993.1 coordinate 243,638,635, forward strand.
TAATGGACAGAAAACAAAGAGTAGGGATAAACGGGTCATTTTCAGGTTGGCAGGCTGTAACTAGTGGGGTGCCGCAAGGATCAGTGCTTGGGCCTCAGTTATTAATGACTTAGATGAAGGGACCTAGTGCAAGTTTGCTAACGATACAAAGCTAGGTGGGAAAGTAAGCTGTGAGGCGGACACAACAAGCCTGCAAAGGGATATAGACAGGTTAAGTGAGTGGGCAATAAAGTGGCAGATGGAGTATAATGTGGAAAATGTGAGGTTATTCACTTTGGTAGGAAGAGTAGAAAAACAGAATATTTTTTAAATGGTGAGAAACTATTAAATGTTGATGTTCAGAGAGGTTTAGGTGTCCTCGTACATGAAACACAGAGGCCTAGAAATTCAGTTTTGCCAGTTTTGGGGCGCTAACGTTAGCGCCCGCCCGACTTTAGCGCCCGCCCCAAAGTTGCGCCCCCTTCGCCGAAATTCAGTTGCTTCGCCCTAAGAGGTTGCTGGAGCGCTAAAAGAGGCATTACACGACTATCTTTAGGCGCTAAGCCGGCGGTGCAGAGGGATAGTGCCGAGGCGGGGCGCAGCGTGGGTGCGGTCATTTTTTGATTGACAGCAGACCCCGTGGCGCCGGCCAGCTCTTAAAGGGGGAAGGGACGATTTGGTCTGCTGCCACGCCCTGCACACTGCAGCTTTCAAACTAGGCCTCAACACTGCTGCTGAGGCCAAGGAGCCATGGCAACGCATGATAAGGCCCGTGAGCGTGCCCTGCGCTTCTCAGAGCGTGATCTGGATATCATGCTGACAGCATTGGAGAAGAGGCGCAGGATCTTGTTCCCAGACAATGGCAGGAATCCCACCCACCGTGTCTACACCAAAGCCTGGAGGGAGATTGCCACCAGGGTGTCGTCCTATGGCGATGCCCCCAGGGACAAGGTGCAATGTCGGAAGAAATACAATGACCTGACCAGGATTGTCAGGGCGAGTACCCTTTCCACTCTCCTCCTCATTCTTGCATGTACACCTGACATGATGGGCAAAGGGACCTGAAAGGCCTAATGGGCAGCCCTCAGCCAGCAGCTTTGGGACAGTCATGAGCATCAATTGCACATTCTGCACTTTACACACTGGCCAAGCTATTCCACCATGAGAGGCAGTGCACACTAGATCAGGGCTACACTCTGGCCAAGCTATTCCACCATGAGAGGCAGTGCACACTAGATCAGGGCTACACTCTGGCCAAGCTATTCCACCATGGGAGGCAGTGCACACTACGTCACGGCTACACACCGTACTTAGAGCCCGTCCTTTCTCTTGCAGGCTAAACTTGCGAATAATCGCAAGCGCGATGACATCACCGGGGGAGGCCGCGCCAAGTTCCAGAAGCTCACTCCCCTGGAGGAGCGCGTGAGTGGCCTCATGGGAGGCCGCGTGATTGTGCCCAGAGCGTGCGGAGAAGCCGACCCTCCGCTGCCCGGCAATGGTAAGGACCTCGCCTTTTGGCCCTCTCTCGTCGCACTTGCGCATCCGAGCTACCTCCTTTGCCACTGTGCCACCAATGCGCTGAATGCCACCAGTCATGACTCCCTCGCTGACGCCCTCTCCTCACTCTGAAGCTACTCTTGTGCCTTCCTGCTTTCAGCTGGTGACGAAGCGCTCCCTGAAGCTGCCAGTGACAGCCCCTCCGAACAGGAGGAGGAGGAGGAGGAGGAGGAGGAGGAAGAGCAACCCGGACCATCAGGGGAGGACTCAGGTCCCGCAGCAGAGGACTCTTCCCTGGACGAGAGCCTGGAGCAACTTTCGGAGGGGAGTGCAGCTGCTGGGACCAGTGGCGTCCAGCCACCCAGGAGGGCTGCGGGTGGGCCGCGGCCTTTCCCCCCAGAGGGGGGAAGGATCGGAGGGGAGTGCAGTTGCTGCGGACATTCGGCGCCAGCAACGTGCCAAGGGTCGCCTAGCTCGGACCCCTGCTCCCCAGCGGGAGAGTCCCGCCTCCAGTCCGGCCACCTTCACCTCGGAGGAGGTGCGCCAGCTGGACCAAATGGCCGAGGATTCGGACCGCCGCCACACAGAGCTCATGCAGGTGGTGGGACAGATGCCTGAGGCCACCGAGTCGCTGGCGACCAGTGTGCAGGAGTTTGGGGCATCAAATGCCGAGAGTGGCCGGATGATGATGGAGGTAGTAGAACGGATGCCTCCGGCGATGGAGTCGCTGGCTGATGCCGTCAAGTCAGTGGCGGATGTGATGCGGGCGCAGACCAGGGCAACAGGGGCACTCACTGCTGCCACACGCGCTGCCTCAGCCAGGCATCGCCAGGACACCCGCCGTGCTGCAGCAGCACAGCGATCCACCCTTCGGCTGATTGGTGCGGATCGTGCAGTGCGTGCCCGGGCGAGTGCCAGCGTGCGACATCACCAGCCAGCGCCTCCAATACGCCAGCTTGCCCACATTGCGCCATCCGTCGCCGCCACTCCCCCAGTGGAGCGTCAACGGCAAGCGGCTGGAGCTGATGGTGGGCATGCACATGTGCGCCAATCAACAGCCGGCCCCTCGAGGCCCAAAGCCCGTGTAGGCCGCCCCCCAAGGCCATCTGGCGGAAGGACATCTGACCCTCAGGCGCCTTCCCCCAGCCTCGCAGCAGCCACTGGGCAGAGCTTGCGGAGGAGCAGCAGGCCGGGCAGGGGCGCCAAAAGGCTGGACAAGGTCTCGCCCTCGCGGGCCACTAAGTAGAGGGTGTGGCCAGCTTTCATTTTATATGGCGGTGGACATCTTTATTTTGCCCATGGTTGTTTTGTTTATGGGTATGTTTTTTGCGTTAAGGCCGAGGTTGAGGCCTGGTTTGTTCAAATGTGGAGTTACTCCTCCCCAGGTTGTGGGAGTGAGTCGTTTGTTGCACTTTTTGTGGGGGCCGTTGATTGTTTTTGGGATTCATGTGGGAAGGGGTTTTATTTTTGTCAAATATAAATTTATCTTTATTCAGACAGTGTCCATGGTTGTTCTTGTTAGTCTTTTTTGCCTTCGCCGGCTGAGGGCTTGCGGAGCGGCTGCATTCATCTTGCTTCATGGCCACAAGGCATTCCCTGACAGGGGGCTTAGAAGTTACATTCAATAAGCTGGCGACGGACGGCCCTTGGACCTTGTCGCTCCCTCCTGGGGACGTACTCCTCCTCCTCCTCCTCCTCCTCCTGCTCCTCCTGCTCCTCCTCCTGAGGTGGTGGTCCAACGTCAGGTGGCAGTGCCTGAATCCTGCGGAGAGCCAGGTTGTGTAGCATGCAGCAAACTACGACAAATTGGGAGACCCGGTGCGGCGAATACTGCAGAGATCCGCCGGAACGATCAAGGCAGCGGAACCGCTGCTTGAGGACCCCAATAGTTTGCTCGATGATGTTTCTGCTCCTTTGATGGCTCTCGTTGTATGCCTCTTCAGCAGCGGTCCTGGGCGCACGGAGCGAGGTCATGAGCCAGGTACACAAAGGATAGCCTTTGTCCCCGAGTAGCCATCCTCTTGGGGGAGGCTGTGCCTCGAACATGTCATGCACAGTACTCTGCCGCAGGATAAAGGCATCGTGGCAGCTGCCTGGAAAGCAGGCATTGACAGCCAGGATGCGCTGCTTGTGGTCACACACCAGCTGCACATTGAGAGAATGGTAGCCCTTCCGGTTGCGATACTGCTCGCCATGCTCCAGAGGTGCCCGCAAAGCCACATGCGTACAGCCAATGGCGCCCTGCACCAAGGGGAAGGCCGCGAGTCTAGCAAATCCCACTGCACGCTGATGCTGGCTCTCCAGGGCCATGGGGAAGGAGATGAATTGGCGTCTCCTTCTGAAAAGGGCATTGGTCACCTGGCGGATGCAGCGATGCACGCCGAACTGGGATATGTTAGCTATGTCCCCAACAGCGGATTGGAAGGAGCCGGTGGCATAGAAGTTCAATGCCACCGTCACCTTCACTTCCACTGACAGAGACGTCCTGCACCTGAGCTTTGGACGCAGATCTCTGCGAAGCAGGTGGCAGATCTCTGCAACCACCTCCTTTCGGAATCTCAGCCTTCTTACACATCGCGCGCCACTCATGGTGAGGTAGGAGCGCTGCTGGCGGTATACCCTGACTGGGTAAGGCCTATGTTGCCGACGCCTGTTGCCCCCTCTGCCTCTAGCCAGGGCTGCCCCTCTGACCCCGCGTCTGCGAGCCCTACGCACATGGCGCTGAAACTCCGCGTTGGCACCCCATGCAGCCCCCATCAAATGCTGGCAAACAGTCAAATTTCCAACAGGGCACTTGCAGCGCTTTGGCCTGAGTCCAAAAATACCTGAGCTATTGCTGCACGAAACCAATTAGCTCTCCTCCTTGTTGTGTGTCCAGAAATCCGTTGCACACGAGTGTTTGCTGCAAAATGGCTGCCCTTTATACTGCAGGGTACGTGCCCTTTAATTTGCGCTCCCCGGGGCCCGCGTCGGCTGTGTTGCGTTCCATTTTACAAACGCTCTGGCCGCCAGCCGCACAATGGGGCGGTCCGACTGAAGTTTGGAATCGAGGCGCGCAAAGGGCGTTGCACGAGGATGTGACGTCATTTTCTGCGCGCGCAGCCGGGCGGGCGCTAAACTTTGCGCCGGTGCTAAGGGTCAACTTAATTTGGGGCGAGGCGCAAACTGCGCTGCGCCCGGGCGCTACACGCATAGCGCCCGAAATTCACTTCTCTTAAGGCGCTAACTGCTGGCGCAACCAACTGAATTTCTAGGCCAGAGAGTTATTTGCAGGTACAGCAAGCAATTAGAAAGGCAAATGGCAAGCTGGCCTTTATTGCAAGGGGGTTGGAGTACAAGAGTAAGGAAGTCTTGCTACAATTGTACAGGGCTTTGGTGAGACCACACCTGGAGTACTGTGCACAGTTTTGGTCTCCTTATCTGAGGAAGGATATACTTGCCTTAGAGGTGGTGCAACAAAGGTTCACTAGATTGATTCCTGGGATGAGAGAATTGTCCTAGAAGGAGAGATTGAGTAGATTGGGCCTATACTCTCTGGAGTTTAGAAGAATGAGAGGTGATCTCATTGAAACATATAAGATTCTGAGAGGGCTTGACAGGGTAGATGCTGAGAGGTTGCTTTCCCTGGCTGAAGAGTCTAGAACTAGGGGGCATAGTCTCAGGATAAGGGGTCAGCCATTTAGGACTGAGATGAGGAGTAATTTAGTCACTCAGAGGGTTGTGAATCTTTGGAATTCTCTACCCCAAAGGGCTGTGGATGCTGAGTCATTGAGTATATTCAAGGCTCAGATCAATAGATTTTTGGTCAATGGGGAATCAAGGGATATAGAGATCGGGCGGGAAAGTGGAGTTGAGGTCGAAGATCAGCCATGATCTTATTGAATGGCGGAGCAGGCTCGAGGGGCCGTATGGCCTACTTCTGCTCCTAATTCTTATGTTCTTACGTTCTTATATTCCTGACGTTACATGTGATGGAAAATGCTAAAGATAGTATCGGCTGGTGGGGGCTCCTTACCCAATCAGATAAATCTACCTGTAATGTTCTTGAAGCAATTAACTCTTCTAATCAGGACGTCCTGACTACATGACTGATAAATACACTTGCTTCATATTTCAACAAAATCACAGTTTAATGTTTCTGAAAACCTGATGAGATCATAGTCATTTTTAACACAATGTTTAAAGAGTCACATTTTCACCCAACCTAGCCTGAGGCAATAAAAGGCCCAAGCTGATAAGATCCCACATTGAGTTAGGCTATGATTTCCTCCAGTTCCAACAATGCAATCAATGAGGTGATCTCATCTGGGCTTTGCTATATTTTACTTTCCAGAGGCATTTCTTTTCCAATGTGCTGAGTTAGAAATAGTTACAAATGGATTTGAGTTCGAATCTGCTTCCAATGGAAAAAAGTTTCATCAGCATTATTATATAAAAATAACACAAAGATGAAAAGCACTTTCACGGAGTCACGTCAGGGTGTACACAGGGTGTGTTAAACATACCAAATGTACAGAAGTGGCAAAGATTACCCAAACTAGTTTTAATCAGTTTTTTAAAATCCCAGCAGTGTGTACATTCTCTTATTGAGGGAAACTCGACCCATTCATTTCAGTTGGTTGAACAGAACAGGTCAGTAACCGGAGGACACAGATTTAAGGTAATTGGCCAAAGAACCAGAGGTGAGAGGAGGAGAATTTTTTTTACTCATCGAGTTGTTGTGATCTGGAATGCACTGCCTGAAAGAGTGGTGGAAGCAGATTCTATCATAACTTTCAAAGGGGAATTGGATAAATACTTGAAGGGGAGAAAATTGCAGGGCTATGGGGAAAGAGCAGGGGAGTAGGATTAATTGGATAGCTCTTTCAAAGAGTTGGCAAAGAGTGGCCTTCTTCTGTGCTGTAAGATTCTAGGGCCGGAATTTTAATTTAGAGGCGGATAGGGAGCTGGGGATGGGGGGGGAGAGGGGGTGGGGTGGAAAGCGGGTGGGAAACCCAGGAAAGCAGGTTTCCCGCAGTCCCTGCCGAATTTAATGGTTGGGCCTGATTAGCATTTAGAATCACTGTTTCCCGCCCGCAGCCAGCCAGATGGAGAGGCTGGCTGGCTGTCAGGCAGGTAGGCCTGCAGCACCAGGCCACAGAGAGGAGGGAGGGAGGGATCGGGGGGTGGGGGATGGGGAATCGGAAGCTGGAGGGGGTCTGAGGCCAGAGGGGGAGGTCGTAAGGGCTATCGGAGGCTTGGGGCCGAGGATCGAAGGCCAGAGGGGGGATTGGAGATCGGAAGCCTTGTGGCGGGGGGTGGGGGTCAGAGGCCTCGGGAGGGGAGGTCTGGGGGAGATCAAAAGGGTTGGGGGGTGTCCGATCGCGGGAGTTTGGCGAGGCAGGAACGCTGGATCCAGCAAGTAGGTTTACCTCCTGGATCCAGCAGTCCTCGCCTCAGAGTTAAATTTAAAATGAAGATAAAAATGAGGCACACAGCCTCATTATAATATTTTAAGTGCCAACCCGCCTCCTGCGAGTGGGTTGGCTGCCCATCCCCTGTCCGCCTCCCTCCCACCCCCGTTAAAACTGGAGGTGGGGGGTTTGGAGGCGGGTTGAGGTTGGGATTCAGATTTTTAACTCTTTAACCTCCCACCCGACCCCAATTTTGGGGGTTAAAATTCCACCCTATGATTCCACGAACAGATTAGTGCGGGGCTTTTCAGCTGCTCACTATGTCGGCTATGCCTGCTGTTCAGTCCCACAAAATAAGCGCTCAGTTTATTTATAGTCAGAGGCAAACATAATTACTTGAAACAAATAGGAGGTTGCCGAAACACTGACTGGGAATCGGTTAAGTAACCCTTGGCTGTGCTGAATTTTTGAATCACTATTTGTGTCGCAGTCATTCAAATATCTGCTTTAAATTCAAAACCAGACACTTTGTAGAGTTGAAGAAAAACATAGGCAGGATGTTATGCAACAGTATTCAATACTCAAGTCTTATACTGCTGTTTGAAAGTGAGTTTCAGGAATGAAGTAAAATAACGCACGTTCATAATGTGCGCCTCACAACCCAAACTGCTTGGCAATGAGGAACTTAAAAAAAAATAACTCCATTATATGTTTGAAATGGTCTTAGTTTAATTGTTTTTAAGCGTGGTCTTTTTTTTTGTTATGTGAGTGAGCTGCTGACAATGATTTCTCGCATTGAACACAAAAGAAGTGTGAGAGGGCAACAGACACAATGAGCGCTGTGGAGATACGCAGCCTCCTGCATTCCTCTGTTGTTTTAAATAGGGCAACCTCAATGGATGTGATTAGAGTTGTCATCTTTTGACATGTCCAAAACTGGACAAGGGTCAGAAAAAGGACAGGATATGAGAGGGAGAGAGAAGGGATGAATCAGAGTTTAATTTCTATGTTCATAATGGGCCATTAAAAATCACGGTTATGATCATCAATATCTCCACATTGTTACTCACAGATATTAAATAATTGGACTTCCATTTAAAAATAAGACTTTTGAGGACTGAGACCACACCTGGAGTACTGTGCACAGTCTTGGTCTCCTTACCTAAGGAAGGATATACTTGCCATAGAGGGAGTGCAACGAAAGTTCACCAGACTGGTTCTTGGGATGGGGGGATTGTCTTATGAGGACAGATTGAGTAGACTAGGCCTATATTCTCTAGAGTTTAGAAGAATGAGAGATGATCTTATTGAAACATACAAAATTCTTACAGGGCTTGACAGGATAGATGCAGGGAGGATGTTTCCCCTGGGCTGGGGAGCCTAGAACCAGGGGTCACAGTCTCAGAATAAGGGGTCAGCCATTTAGGACTGAGAAGAGGAGAAATTTCTTCACTCTCAACCCCAGAGGGTTGTGGACGCTCAGTCATTGATTATATTGAAGATTTTTGGAATCTAAGGGAATCAAGGGATATGGGGATGGTGCGGGAAGGTGGAGTTGAAGTAGAAGATCAGTCATGATTGTATTGAATGGTGGAGCAGGCTCGAAGGGCCGAATGGCGTACTCCTGCTCCTATTTCTTATGTTCTTTAAGAAGAAACAGGAGCAATTGATAAAAAACATCCAATTTCTCAAGTTGCCCCATTAAACAGAAATCCATCGGAATTGATTTAAAATATATTGGTAAAGGAGTGGTTCCTGAGAAAATATTCTTATAAAGGAACTACCTTATCAGCTTTGATTCCAGTTAGCGGTTAGAAAGCAATAAGTATTATAGAAGCTCGCTGTGGCAATCAGACAGTTACATTTTATGAGTAAACCAGTAAAAGCTGAGGCCTGACTTACCCGAGTCTCAGGCTCTGCCCCAACACCGCTCTTCGGACTCCAGAGTTGTATAATTTTCTCATCAGAGGTGCCACGTAGCAGTGGCTAACACGCTTCAATCTCTGCATGCTCCTCGCGGGCTGATTCTGACATGTGCCAACTTGGTTGAATTGGTACTGGTGTAACCAGCTGCCCGACGGATGAATTGGTAGATGCTCTAAGAACGCACTGACTAAACCTTTTTGAAATCAGACTCTCTGGCCATAAACCATATGGGTGAGAACCTTAGATGTGATCTGCGTGGTATGTAAGTACTATCTAAGGTCCCTATAGGAATAAAACTAAATAAATCTATTACTGTAGTGTTATACCCTTAGACAGAAAAAGAGAATTATGATTGGTGACACAGTCGGTACATATTAGCAAATCATCCTTTACTGGTTGACATCAGTGGGGAATAGTCTTTGATGGGCAATAAAACAGCAACAGCTTATGCAAAATGCCTTTAGTTTCAGTAATTCTAACACATCCTCTTTCATTTCTTAATCCTTTGGGGTAACACTATAGTGCTGAACAACCACATCTATTTTACACTGAACATATCTAATACATTATGATTCTATATATATGCATAATTACACCTACTGTGAACCAAAATTGCGCTGATCAGATATTTACCTCTCTAGCATTAGCAACGAATCCAGACCTATGGGTGTAGTGGTAAATCACTCCGGGATTTCTTCCATTCTCAGGTGTCTGGTGGTTTCAAGTAGCGAATCCTTCCAGTTTTAAAAGGTTGTTTCCCCAGCTCAAGTAATAATGAGGAACTTTTCACTGCTGCTGGTGTGCTCAAAAATGAAGGTTGGTGTCCAGTCACATGTTCGAGCATCTTGTGATCATGTCGACAACCACAGTCCAGCTCACCACCACCCCTCCAACTACCCTCAACTTGGTCTGAAGATAAAGCATTCAGCCAATCAGAAAGCTTCACTGGATGTTTCCAGGTAAAAATGTCACAAATGCGTGCAATCAGATAAAGAGTGTTATTGATCCAATTTGAATCATGTCGTGTAAACCTTTACTTACAATTTAGCTGATTACACATGTTTGAAAATGAACCTTTGGGAGCAGATAGCGGGTGTGGAAAATAACTTTCAACGGTAGGTATGCTCGTTATAGAATAATTTAAAGCCCTTGATTACTTGAGTTTTACTTTATAAGTGTAGGAAAGGTTTTCAATGGAAACAGAACAGAAAATGAGAACGCCACCAATATAACTACTTTTAATATTCTAAACACTAATTTCTGCATTTTCTTTTGAAATTGCACTTGAAAAAAAAGTGCACGCAGAGTTGAAGGGAACTACATTCATTCAGGAGCTTAATGCAGCATTTATGTACAGATCGAGACCCCTGCTGTAATGTGGCACTTGGTCCCTGGCCTCGTTAGCACAAAACCTTCAAAATAATTATTTGTCCCAAAACTCTCACCATTCTTTGTTAGAATCTGTGGAAGGTGATGGGAGGAAGCCATGGCTGTGGCTTGAAGCCTTTGTTACTGCTTTGTAAATTTTTCAGCCTTTTGTTGATATGAAATTGTTGAATGTGTAGCATAGGAATCCTTATGAAACAGGAAATTTTTACATCTGTACAGTGTTATTGGCCTCTAATACCACAATGATCTTCCACATCATGCACAAACATGTCTCCTCCCCCCATATAATCTATCACCATTGTTCTCCTGCTTCTCCCCAATAAAGCTGGAAGTTTAATCATTCAGCCTGCATGCTTCGGATAGTTGAGCATTAGAGACTGAATGTGAACTGAAAATAGATTCATTATTTCCTTTATCTGTAGTCTTCTACTTCATTTATCATTTTAAAAAGCAAAGAGGGATACCTGCATGTGAATGATGGCCTTGTATGGGGCAGGCATTCTGAAATACCCTTTTTCTTCCAATTGAACCTTTTCTTATTACACTCTTATGAGCAGGATGAATAGTTTCTCCTGAGAGCTAAGCCTCCCTGTGAACAAGCAGAAAGATCACAGGGTCCATTTCTTAGCAATTATTCTGCTGAATAAATAAGAACTCCATGGAGGTTCACAAACATGCACCAAGAAGCCCGTTAAAGGGTTAACGCCTCATTTCCACTTGATAGAGCAGTAAATTTGAATAAATTCAACTAATCTCCCCATTCGATAGCTTAACTTGCCATGGGTGGTAAGTAGCAGTGGATCAGAGGTTTCGTGCCATCTTTTAGCGGAAGCCGTTCCATAACTGATTCAGTCACAATGGGGGCAACTGTGCATGCGCATGCACGGTCACTCAGTAGCCTGGGAAGGCCCTTGCATGTCAGTAATGGCGAAAGAGCACAGCTGACTTATAACAAAGTCAACCCGTTCACAGCCAGAGTCATGACAGTACACCTACTGCAAATGCCTTTGGTGGGAGTTACTCCCATTCTGTTGTTGCTGGCTCCCAACTGTGGGGTTTTGGTGCCTCCAATAGCATTGGCGCTGCGTTGCCCACATAGCATCCCACCAACAGCACCCTTGCTGCCAGACACCCCTGTATCGTAAAGGGGGCATAAGCATTAATGTCTTGATGCCGACTTAATGTGGTTTAGTGACTAACAGGCAGAAGTACCTTTACACCTGCAGCAGCAACAATAATGTGTATTTATTAACATATAAGAACATAAGAAATAGGAGCAGGAGTAGGCCATACGGCCCCTCGAGCCTGCTCCGCCATTCAATAAGATCATGGCTGATCATTGACCTCAACTCCATTTTCCCCGCCCGATCTCCATATCCCTTGATTCCCCTCAGGTCCAAAAATCTATCTATTTATGTAGTGCCTTTAACATAGAAAAGTATCTGAAGGTGCTTCACAGAAAGTTGGAATATCTGTTTTCTGAAAAAAATAAAAACAGTGTTATCCAGAAATTATTTCACCCTTTCACGGTTATTTTTTGTTTAAAAGTTATTTCTGATCCCTTCCCTCCATTCACTGTCTGCATTCAAACATGAAGAATGGTCACTGATATGAGATAATAAAAGACTGTTGACATCCATCGATCCATGGCCTAGAAATTGGGCTACTTTCCGCCACCCGTTACCGGCAGAATCCTGAAAAAAATGGTGGTTGCCACTCATCCTCCCGCCTCTGGCTTGGGACTCGGCGGCCACCATTTTGGTGAGGGCCATAGTGCTGCCGTTAGCAGCGCTGGCCCTGGACATGCAAATCTGGAGAGCGTGACGTCAGCCGTCGTGCAACGCCGACTGGAAGCCTCTCTGAGAACTTGGACCATTGCACTGAGTTTAGCGCTCAGTTGTAAGCTCGCTCTGAGAAGCAAGCGTGCAAGCAGACTGACAGGGATGCTGTCAGCACCTCTTAAAGGGTCACACACATCTTTCAGGTAAATTTGCTTTGAAGCTTTTGGACTGAACTTTTTATATATTATTGAAGTAGTGGCTTGGTGCAATACATGTTAAAAGTTGTTAAAGTGTGCAAGGTATGCAGGGTGTGCTGCTGGACACCGGCAAGGCCTCGGATGGTAAAGGAAGGCCTCTGAGAAGACAGAAAATGCAGCAGGTCAGGCACCATCTGTGGAGAGAGAAACAGAGTTCACATCTCAGGTTGATATGCTGCCTGAACTGTTGAGTATTTCCAGCAATTTCTGCTTTAATTTTAGATTTCCAGCATCTGCTCGCCGAGAGAAGAGGAAGGTGCAGAAGAGAAAGACACAGAAGAGGAAGACGCTGAAGAGGAGGAAGCAGAAGCGAAGGATGCAACCCAGACAGTCCCTTTCTGTCTGGGATATCCATGATGGAATCATCTGCCTGCAGTACCAGTGACCACAACCCCAATTCCCCTTTTAACATTTGTCCCACACCTTATCTTCCCTCTGTTACTGACCATCACAGCATCCTCTTGGCCACAATGCTGAAATAAAAGGCACCACAAAGCAAACTTTCCAATCCAACTTTAAAAATCTATCCATCCAATATGACATCAATAAATCAACTCATCATCCTTATGCATTCCCTTAGTGACTGTCTTGTGTGTGCCTTTGCCTATCCTACTGATGTCACGCAGTGCTACCCCAGTGGTTGCAGCATGGCTGGTGGAAGGCTGCTGACTTTCAGTGGGTGACACTGAAGATGGATTTGCCGGTCGACCTTGAGGAGCTGGTGGCTGAGAGTGTGAAATCTAGTGAGTGTTTCTTCTTCTTCTTCACTCTCCTCCCCTCTTCTTGGCCAATCACTGGCTGGGCAGGCTGCATTTCTTGAGTTTGTAAAATGAGGAAGGGTGGAGTTGTGGTGAGGGGAGAGTAGGAAAGCAAGAGGGACATGTGAGAAGGAGGATAAAGTATGAGGATACCAGCATCTTGTATCCTTTCAGACCCTTTGCTGGCCAAGGGCTCAGCCATGCCCCTGCCAATAATGACCAGCTCCATCTCCTCCAAAGAGATGAGGTGAAGCCAGGAATGGGAAATGTGCTTTGTGTTTGGTACAGATTGTTGGTAGGTGAGCAATTGGGGGGGTTGTTGTTGTGCATTGAGCAGTGTGTGAGGCTAGTGGTGCAGTTGGTAGGAAACAGCTTTTGAAGATGCATTCACTGACCTTAACTACTGGTCTGAGGTCATGAAGCTTCTTTGGGCACTGGAGCCTGGTCATGGGGGCAACACTGCTGGCAGCGACGGCCTTGGTGATTTGGTCCCACATCCTTCTTTATGGAGGGCCTTCTGGCCCTTGTGGGTAGAGGACCTCTCTTGGAGTGCTGACCCCCTGCACAAAGCCGGAGTGCTGCGTGCGAGGCCCTGGGTGACACTTCCCTGGCTTGCTGAGCCATTTGTGTTAGTGCGGACGCACTTTTACCATTTTTTTTAGGTACGGAAGGCAATGCAGCTTTAAGAGCTGAAGACTCCCATTTGGTAATATTTTTTAACATTTATTTTTTTCAGAAGGCAGTTGAGCCCTAAGGGTGAAAAACTGCCTATTTTTAAATAATTTTTATTTTTTTCATTTTAAAAGGCACTTCCCCTTAAGGGACTGACAGTGCTTTCTGAAATGACAGCCTTGCTTTAAGGGAAAACTGTTCTTGTTCCAATGACTCTATTGCCAGGCTACTTTGGGGCCTCTTGTTGAGACTACCACCCAAAAACCGGCCTTGGACAGTAAGTTTTGGGCTGCGCTTTGGTTAATTAGCAAGCAGCACCAATATACCGGTACTGCCAGCGTTATTAATTTCGGCGGTCATTAACTGCGGCTCGCGGTGGCACCGGCAGGTTTCCAGCGTCCTGGAATTTTTAGGCCCATATTTCAGCGTTAGTCAGAGGCTTCAATTAATGACTGGAGAAAATTGGGGAAGAAAAATGTTAAAAAAAAGTTCTTTGCATTTTTATTGTCATCAGCCCCATTGACTGATGGTTCTGTTTCAAACTGGTACAATTGGAGCTCGTGTAATGGTAAAGGTTAACTGCCGTGGAAGCCAGCTAACTGGGATGCTTGGGTGCAAATGGATCTGACCCATAAGACAGGTTGTTCTCAGGAACCTTCATATTGAGTTAACATAGAAATATAGAAACATAGAAGATAGGAGCAGGAGTAGGCCATTCGGCCCCTCAAGCCTGCTCCACCATTCAATGAGATTATGGCTGATCATCCAAATTCAGTACCCTGTCCCTGCCTTCTCCCCATATCCCTTGATCCCTTTAGCCTTAAGAAATATATCCAACTCTTTCTTGAATATATTTAATGAATTGGCCTCCACCGCCCTCTGTGGCAGAGAATTCCACAGGTTCACCGCTCTCTGGGTGAAGAAATTCCTCCTCATTTCAGTCCTAAATGGCTTACCCCTTATCCTGAGACTATGACCCCTGGTTCTGGACTCCCCGGCCATCAGAAACATCCTTCCTGCATCTAGTCTGTCCAGGCCTGACAGAATTTTATAGGTTTCGATGAAATCCCCTCTCAATCTTCTAAACTCCAGTGAGTATAAGCCCAATCGACACAATCTCTCCTCATACGTCATTCCTGCCATCCCAGGTGTCAGTCTGGTGAATCTTCGCTGCACTCCTTCCATGGCAAGAACGTCCTTCCTCAGGTAAGGCGACCAAAACTGCACACAATACTCAAGGTGCGGTCTCACCAAGGCCCTGTACAACTGTAGCAAGACATCCTTGTTCCTGTACTCGAACCCTCTTGCTCCGAAGGCCAACATACCATTTGCCTTCTTAACCGCCTGCTGCACCTGCATGCTTACCTTCAGCGACTGGTGCACAAGAACACCCAGGTCTCTTTGCACTTCCCCTTCTCCCAATCTATTGCCATTCAAATAATAATCTGCCTTCCTGTTTTTGCCACCAAAGTGGATAACCTCACATTTATCCACATTATAGAGCATTTGCCATGTTTCTGCCCAATCACCCAACCTGTCCAAATCGTACTGGAGTTTCACGACATCCTCCTCACAGCATACCCTCTCACCCAGCTTTGTGTCATCTGCAAATTTGGAGATATTACATCCAATTCCCTCGTCTAGATCATTAATATATATTGTGAACAGCTGGGGTCCTAGAACCGATCCTTGCGGTACCTCACTAGTCACTGCCTGCTACTCGGAAAACGACCCGTTTATTCCAACTCTTTGCTTTCTGTCTGCCAACCAGTTCTCTATTCAAGTCAATACCTTGCCCCCAATCCCATGTGCCTTAATTGTGCACGCTAATCTCTTATGCGGGACCTTATCGAAAGCCTTCTGAAAGTCCAAATACACCACATCCACTGGTTCTCCCTTATCTATTTTACTAGTTACATCCTCAAAAAATTCCAGTAGATTAGTCAAGCATGATTTACCTTTTGTAAATCCATGTTGACTTCGTCCAATCCTGTCACTGCTTTCCAAGTGCTCTGCTATTACATCTTTTATAATGGACTCTAGCATTTTCCCCACTACCGATGTCAGGCTTACCGGTCTATAATCCCCCGCTTTTTCTCTACCACCTTTTTTGAATAGTGGGGTAACATTAGCTACCCCAATCCATGGGTACTGTTCCAGAGTCTATCGAGTTCTGGAAGATGACCAGCAATGCATCTACTATTTCTAGGACCACTTCCTTAAGTACCCTGGGATGTAGATTATCAGGCCCTGGGGATTTATCGGCCTTCAGTCCCATCAATTTTCCTAACACCATTTCCCTACAAATACTGATTTCTTTCAGTTCCACCCTTTCATCAGACCCTATGTTCCCCGGCATCTCTGGGAGGTTATTTGTGTCCTCCTTTGTGAAGACAGAACCAAAATATGTATTTAGTTGGTCTGCCATTTCTTTGTTCCCCATTATAAATTCCCCTGATTCTGACTGCAAGGGACCTACGCTTGACTACGCTTCACCAATCTTTTTCTCTTCACATATCTATAAAAGCTTTTACAGTCAGTTTTTATGTTCCCTGCAAGCTTACGCTCATATTCTATTTTCCCTTTCTTAATTAATCCCTTTGTCCTCCTTTGTTGAATCCTAAACTGCTCCCAATCCTCAGGATTATTGCTTTTCTGGCCAATTTATATGTCCTCTCCTTAGATCTTATGCTATCCCTAATTTCCCTTGTTAGCCACGGTAGAGTCACCTTTTTTGTTTTATTTTTATGCCAAACTGGGATGAACAAATTCTGTAGCTCAGCCATTCGGTCTTTGAATGTTTGCCATTGCCTATCCACCGTCAACCCTTTGAGTGCCATTCCCCAATCAATCCTACCCAACTCGCTCCTCAGGCCATCATAGTTTCCTTTATTTAAATTGAGGACCCTAGTCTCTGAGTCAACTACTTCATTCTCCATCTTAATGAAGAATTCGATCATATTATGATCGCTCCGACCCAAGCGGCCTCGTACAACAAGATTGCTAATTAATCCTTTCTCGTTACATAATACCCAGTCTAAGATGGCCTGATCTCTGGTTGGTTCCTCGACATATTGGTCCAGGAAACAATCCCGTAAACACTCCAGAAGTTCCTCCTCCACAGTATTGTTACTAATTTGGTTGGCCCAATCTATATGTAGATTAACGTCACCCATGATGACTGCTGTGCCCTTATTGCACGCTTCTTTAATTTCCCTTTTAATGCCATCCCCAACCTCCGCCTTACTGTTTGGAGGTCTATATACCACTCCCACTAACGTTTTTTTCCCCTTTGTATTTCTCAATTCTACCCATACAGATTCCACATCATCAGAGCTAATATCCTTCATTACAATTGTGTTAATCCCTTCTTTAACCAGTAATGCTACCCCACCTCCCTTTCCTTTTTGCCTATCTTTCCTGAATATCGAATACCCCTGGATGTTGAGTTCCCAGTCTTGGCCATCCTTGAGCCACGTTTCTGTAATCCCAACCAAATCGTATTCGTTTACCTCTATTTGCGCAGCCAATTCATCCACCTTATTACAAATGCTCCTCGCATTAAGACACAAAGCCTTCAGGCTTGTATTTTTAACGCTCTTAGACCTATTAGAATTATTATTTACTGTGGCCACGTTTGATTTAAACCATTGAATTCTCTGACTGCCACTTTTGTTTTTCTCCTTCCTATCTTTTGCTTTTATCCTTGTCTCCCTTTCCTCGGTCTCCCTGCTCAGGTTCCCAACCCCCTGCCATTTTAGTTTAAACCCTCCCCCACAGCACTAGCAAACACTCCCCCTAGGACATCGGTTCCAGCCCTGCCCAGGTGCAAACCGTCCAGTTTGAACTGGTCCCACCTCCCCCAGAACCGGTTCCAATGTCCCAGGAACTTGAATCCCTCCCCCTGGCACCATTCCTCTAGCCATGTATTCATCTGAAGTATCCTTCTATTTCTACTCTGACTAGCACGTGGCACTGGTAGCAATCCTGAGATTACTACCTTTGAGGTCCTGTTTTTTAATTTATCTCCTAACTCCCTATATTCCGCTTTTAGGACCTCATCCCGCTTTTTACCTATATCGTTGGTGCCTATATGCACCACGACAACTGGCTGTTCACCCTCCCCTTCCAAGATGTTCTGCAGCCGCTCGGAGACATCCTTGACCCTTGCACCAGGGAGGCAACACACCATCCTGGAGTCTTGTTTGCGGCCGCGGAAATGCCTATCTATTCCCCTTACAATAGAATCCCCTATTACTATAGCTCTACCCCTCTTTTTCCTCCCATTCTGTGCAGCAGATCCACCCCTGGTGCCAGGAAGTTGGCTGCTGCTGCCTTCCTCTGATAAGCCATCCCCCCCAACAGTACCCAAAGTGGTGTATCTGTTGGAGAGGGGGATGGCCACAGGGGACCCCTGCACTACCTGCCTGCGCCTAGTACTCTGCCTGTTGGTCACCCGTTCCCTTTCTTCCTGTCCAACCTCTACCTGCGGTGTGTCCAACTCCGTAAATGTGCTACTCACGATGTCCTGAGCATCATGAACACTCCAGTATGCATCCAATCACAGCTCCAGTGCCGCAATGCGGTCTGTCAGTAGCTGCAGCTGGATGCACTTCCTGCTCATGTAGTTCTCAGGGACACAGGAAGTGTCCCTGAGTTCCCACATATCGAAGGAGGAGCATATCACGTGGCCCGGCTGTCCTGCCATGACTTACCCTTTAATTAATTGAATTTAGATTAAATCAATCAATCCCACTATTACACTATAGTTAACTGGCTTACCAACAGTCCCTG
The DNA here is from genome assembly GCF_052327205.1 of Somniosus microcephalus. Taxonomy (NCBI): domain Eukaryota; kingdom Metazoa; phylum Chordata; class Chondrichthyes; order Squaliformes; family Somniosidae; genus Somniosus; species Somniosus microcephalus. The sequence continues at coordinate 243,657,081 of NC_140993.1, forward strand.
CTACACCAGAGAGACCTTAGAAACTATAAACCAGAGTTAAAGTTTAAAAAAAGAGAGAAATACTCACCAACCAATCACTTACCTGCTTCCTGGTGACGTCACACTTTGATTACTTTTTACCTCTCTCCCCCGCTGTTGAATTGATATGCCTCGCCTCGCCTCGCTGCCGGTTTTATACTCCGCCGCTGCTCAGTGTTCCCCACGCAGGTCCGCTCTGGTCGGCAATCAATTGCCTGATCTTAGCTGGGGCAGCAGTAGGGGCACTAACATTTGTCTCAGCAGCACTGAGTTAGACAGGAGAAAATCGGCCAGGATTCCTGTTCCTGATGACTATCCAGCAACCTCTGCTGTAAGGGCATGCATTGGGCGTCAGGCCAAGGACAGGAGCGGGCCCCAACATTTGGACGGCCTGCCAAGACTTACTGACAAGGTTCACACATGAATAATGGTCACTTGGGCAAAGTAACAGAGGGTTGCTGACAACGTTAGGACCTAACATGAGCAAATAGCCGGTCGCCTGTCATTTAAATTCACCGCCCCATTCCCACTCAGACCTCACCATCCTCGGGCTCTTGCATTGTTCCACGGAAACCCAGCGTAAGCTCGAGGAACAGCACCTCATCTTCCGATTAGGCATTTTACAGCCTTCCGGACTCAATATCGAGTTCAACAATTTCAGATCATAACCTCGGCCCCTATTACATTTTTATACATTTTTTTTATCCACACCTTTGTTTTGTGTCCTTCCCCCTTTTTGTCTCTCCCACATGGCAGCTGTCTCTCATTCTGCCAGCGCATTTCACACCTCATCTCGAGCCGTCTTTTGTCTCCACTAGTCCTATCACCATCTCGTCTCGTTTTGAATACCTCTTAATGTCTCTTCACTTCTCTTTTGTTCTCTCATCCCCATTTCCCAGCCCCCAAACTGGCCTTTTAATCTGTTTCATTTCCTGTGCTTTTTCAGTCCTGACGAAGGGTTTCGACCTGAAATGTTGACTCTATTTCTCTCTCCACGGTTGTTGCCTGGCCTGCTGAGTTTTTCCAGCATTTTCAGTTGTTGTTTCTGAGCAAATAGTTAATGCTTTCAGAGGAAGGGGAACGAGGTGAAAATTGATAGAGAAAAGTGGGTGAGAGAAAAAAATCCAATTGGCATTTCAGACAGTGTTTTCATTATCTATGAAGTAAAGCTTCCTTATTTAACTTCACTTGTCACTTGTCAAAATAACTGTTTCAACTTGAGCCAGAAGAAAGAATTCCCAAAAGGCAAAAAAATACACTTTGGATATGTATGTATAGATTAGGAGGGGCAAGGCTGTTATAGCATCAGAGAGTCTCAGAGAGAAGCAGTGAACCGATTAGTGGTGCAGGGTAAAGGTTGCTTTGCTTTTCAACTCAGCCAAACATGAAAAGTAACATGCTTCCCGAGCAGCTGGCGAGAGAGCTTTCTGTCCCCTGAGAAAGTTCCGCATATAAAGAAGTCTCCTTATTAACTGCTTTCACGTAATTGTAAATAACACCTTACTGAACCTTGCAGTCGCTCGTGAAGGGACGTTAACTCTGGTATTACTGCACAACAGTATATATTGCGTATGCATATTGTTAATTGAATGCTAGAAGCCCCTCTGATGGGATCAAGCAGACTAGCATCTAAACTCTAGGGTCTCATTTCATAATGAATATCATATCCAGAGAGAATGCTCCAGAGAGTCTGAAATAAAAGCAGCCATTACATTACCGCACCAATTTGAGTGTTTATCGGATGTAACACACCATGTCGTGAAGAACTTTGTATTTCCAAGAACTAATTCCTCTTGGCTCAAGTATGATTGTTACTGGTAATGTTGGTACTCTGACAGCCTGTATAATATTGAAGATGATTGAATAATAACTAAGACCACTTATTTCCACCTCCGTAACATCGCCCTTCTCCGCCCCTGCTGCTGAAACCCTCATCCATGCCTTTGTTACCTCTAGACTTGTCTATTCCAATGCATTCCTGGCTGGCCTCCCACATTCTACTCTATGTAAACTTGAGGTCATCCAAAACTTGGCTGTCCGTGTCCTAACTCGCACCAAGTCCTGTTCATTCATCATCCCTGTGCTCGCTGACCTAGATTGGCAACGCCTCGATTTCAAAATTCTCATCCTTATTTTCAAATCCCTCCATGGCCTCGCCCCTCCCTATCTCTGTAATCTCCTCCAGCCCCACAACCCTCCGAGATATCTGTGCTCCTCTAATTCTGCCTTCTTGAGCATCCCTGATTATAATCGCTCCACCATTGGTGGCCGTGCCTTCTGTTGCCAAGGCCCTAAGCTCTGGAATTCCCTCCCTAAACCTTTCTGCCTCTCTGCTTCTCTTTCCTCCTTTAAGACGCTACTTAAAACCTACCTCTTTGAACAAGCTTTTGGTCATCTGCCCTAATTTATCCTTATGTAGCTCGGTGTCAAATTTTTTGTCTTATAATACTCCTGTGAAGCACCTTGGGACATTTTACTATGTTAAAGGTGCTATATAAATACAAGTTGTTGTTGTTGTTGTCGAATAGATTGTGATTTTTATGATCAACATATATTACCATAGTGACCGTTGTATCGCCTTGTTTAATGTACCTTGGTTCCATTTTGGTGCCACTCTGTTTAATTGGATCATCTTATTTGATATTTTCAGATTCCAGGTTCAAAAGCAGAAACTTCACAGAAGATGTTAATATTTCTTGCTAATTAATAGGCACATGGAGGAATTTCTTTAAAGGTATTTGCTGCTCAGCATTGTTAAAAATCAGTACAGAAAATAATTAGAATTATGGGATCATCTATTGGAGTCCCTGGATTTTAGGTTTTATCAGACTGTCCCAATTAGCAGGTTTTAATTATACAGGCAAGGCCACTCTTGTCAGCAGCAACATCATCACATGCTGGAAGCTTGTCAACGGAAATTTCTGGCTTGCAAACAAAATTCCTGACAACAAAAGGTTATTAAACAGATTCATACAGGAGGTGGCCCAGCCACCCCATTGCAAGTGGTTCAGAAGCATCATAAAAATACTGAAGTGAGTGGAGACTGAGAGTTTCTTATCAGTTTTAAAAAAACAGTCCATGAAAGGTCACGGGTCAGTGCACTGCCAGGGGTGCAGATCAGTTTAGTAACAACACACTGACTGGGAGGGATCCTTTATCCAAGGGGCTCCTACTTCCTTTTCTTGGAATCTCTAACCACGGTGGTCAGGAAGGGAGGCCTGTGGTTAGCAAGTAAAAGCGAACTTCCTTGAATCTCTCCATGCACCTTGAGCTCTGTGGTCGGAGCTGCAAGCTTGCTGATATGATCCTTGGAAGGGCAAGGCTTCCATCAGCATTTCTTCATCGTGTGGTGATAGACAAAACAGTGGCTCTTCTTATCTGTGTCAGCTCCACAGCTCTGAAAGAACTTTCGCGATACACTTCTTAACACATTTCGCTAAAATACGGAATGCCATTCTGCCAACTGCGGGCAAGAAGTGTGGGAGTGGCAAAATTTCAGTGAACCACATGTGCACGAATTAGTAGATGAAAATCTTCTATTGGAAATCAAAAGGGTCACATTGGCGCGGTGGTGGGTGTCTTCTGAGGTTGGACTGAGGTACATTGTCAAAGACATATATGGGGAAGGGCATTTTGAATTGTATTTGACCCTTGCTGCACCTACATCAAATACACACTTGGTCAAAGCACTTTTGTACACTTATACTTATTTAGTTTGGATCACAAGTGAGTGAAAGGGGGGGGTAAAAGGCTTTCTAACTTAGAGCAGTTCCCTGTGCTTACGTTGCCACAATACTGTGGCCTAAGATGCCATTGAGGTAAAGGAATCTCTTTTAGCAAAGTAAGCACAGCAAAGGGGCATGGAAACACTGTCCTCCCACATCTCAAACTAAACAAGTGCTAATGTAAAAGTGTCATAAATTGCTCAAGTTCTTAGATTGACAAATAAAAAAAAACACATACTGCATGTACATGCACATGATCTGCAATTATCTTATACTTTAAACATTTCATAGAATCAAAAAACTCTCAGACCATTTAGATAAACACATTTGAAGTGGGAATGAAACCAAAACAATTGACAGTGAACAGTTAAAGGTCTAATTTAAAAAAAACCTTCAATCAATATTTAGATTTGGATAACAATATACTATCTACATTCGCCTTTAGCTTTGCAGTATTGCATCATGTGTGAGATTATTGGCCCAGAAATTCGAGTCTCCACGAGTGAGTACGCATGGGGTACTCACCCGTAAGCCCAATGGAAGTGCCGGTTTTGTGCATGCACTGCGCATGCGCGGGAAACCGGCACTTCCGTTCCCCTGAAAGAAGGGGTTAAGAGGTAGAATGCGTGCGCAGGAGAGGCAGCGCATGCGCATTGAACTTACGTTTTTTTTGCAGGTTTTCCCGGGAAGGTAAGTCTCCAGAAGTTAGACATTTAAAAAGCAGTCGCAAGGCCTGCTTTTTACAAGATAAGTGGTGAATTAATTAAAATTAAAACATTTTTTCCACAGGTTTATTATTTTTAAATACTCTAAAGAAAGGTAAGTTTATTTTTAGCCCCGTTAGAAAATAAAATTACTTTTTTCAAAAATTTAAATTATTGTTTAAAATAGTTATTTCATGTAATTTATAGTTTATTTTAAAAATGTGATAAAAAAAAATGTATTTGAAGATTTAGTGATGTTTTTGGGGCTTATAGTATTTATAGGTTCCTGTCAAACTTATGAATGAAGCATTCCCTGCTACCATTGGCTCTCCATGGCCCACGTGATCCCAGGGGACGTATTGAACTAACTGCGCCCCTGGGATACGCAAGCACTGTTGGAGGAGGCCCAGGATCGCAATTCCACGGGGGCTCACAGCTCAACGGCCGGTGCGCAAGGTAAGTGCAGGTCGGGGGCTTGCACCCACAGGAAGCCCCCGACCCGAATTTCTGGGCCAATATTGTGTATGCGAGATGTAGTTCAATATCTTAGCAAATACCAAAATGAAAGCAAACATTTAAAACTAGTTGGGGCTAGACTCTCAAACACAATGGAAAATTAGAAAGGTTAACACCTCTATACATGTGTTGTATAGGGGGTCCACCCAGTGTGGAGTGAGACATGATTTGTATCTAATATTTGGGTAAAATGTGCACTGTTTTATGAGTTCTTGATGTCCCTGCAACCGCACAGCAACCATTGTGAGTCAATAAATGGGTCAGCACTGTGCACTGCTGAAGTAGTTGTTACTGACTGTAGATATGAAAACTCACAAAGGAAATATCATCACATGCTGTAACATAACTCGCATTAATTGAAGTTCAGCTTCCCTAATCACAGCCCTACATTAAAGTGGCTGTGTCATCTGGCAAAAAGATGCTTGCAAACTGAGAAGCTGCTTTAACTAAGAATCAGCCGTGGCTCAATGGCAGCACCTTTGAGTCAGAAGGTCATGGGTTCAACTACCTCTCCAGAGTCTTGATCACAAAATCTAGGCTGACACTTCACTGCAGTACTGAGGGAGTGCTGCACTGTCGGAGACGCCGCCTTTCAGATGAGATGTTAAACTGAGGCCCCGTCTGCTCTCTCAGGTGGATGTAAAAGATCCAATGGCACTATTTCGAAGAAGAGCAGGGGAGTTCTCCTGGTGTCCTGGGCAATATTTGTCCCTCAACAGATTACCTGGTCATTATCTCATTGCTGTTTGTGGGACTTGCTGTGTGCAAATTGGCTGCTACATTACATTTCAAAGGTATTTAATTGGTTGTGGAGCACTTTGGCACATCCTGAGGTTGTAAAAGGCACTATAGAAATCCAAGTTCTTTCCTTTTTTACTTGTCATAATCTGAGAGGAAAAAAATATTCTTGTTGTTATGTACGTATAGTGAAATCACACTCTGAAATTACACTCTGGGATACTGATGAATGAACGGGATATGGAGCGAAGGTCGATAAATGAGGTTCAGATCAGCCATGAACTAATTTAATGGTGGAGCAGGCCCGAGGGGCTGAATGGCCTACTCCTGTTCCTATGTCCCTGACTCTTAACACGTTTGTTTGAAATTGCTTTTCCTTATTTTAGAGGAGGCTTTAACTGATTTATTTGAACCTGGTTCAATAAAACAGTGGAGCAAGGAATTTCAGATGTATGTGTAAAACATTCATACTGTCGTATCTCACAATGTGATTTTAGGGCTATTCTATTTTAATAGATTTACAACATTTCAACCAGAGCAGTTCTTCCCCTCCATTCCTGGTGATTCTTCAAACACAGTTGTCAAACTCTGCAAAGTAGAACTTCCGCTAGGGGTCCTCCCAGTCGTCCACCATTACTCTGTGGTTTCTGCAGATCTTACGCCAAAGTAACATCAGACAATCGGGAGCGCCCCCACAGAATCTAATCATGTATATATTTATCACATTAATGGGCTGTTGATTGGTGCTTATGTTAGATTATGAAGTGCTTCACAATGCTGCTAGCTCTTTACCTGCTGTATAATAAAGAAGTGTGCAGGAGGCATGAAAAAGCTTACAATTATGAAACTTTAAATACTTGCTACTTATAACTCATTGCCTTAGGTGCTTCTGCATGAGTTATCTTCCCAGAGACCATTTCCTTTGGTCCTGAGTGGCAACCGGCTCCCGCCCCAATTCCTGCTCCCGCCCGTCGACGGTGGCGTCACTCCTGCCGGTTTCGGGCAGGCGATGGAGCTGAACTATTTAAGTGAGGCCCGGGAGTAAAAATAGCCCAGGCCTTACGCCGAGGGGTTTTCCCTCATGCACCTCACCCTGCCCGCCCCAAATGTGCCCGAGTTAAAATCGCGGACACCTCATTATAACTTGAATATGCTCCTTGTGCATTTTCCACAAGTGGAAGGTTGCAGTGAATGGCAGGGAATGGAGAATCCTGATAGCAGCAGCTTTTTAAGGTCTAGTGACTCCATTTGAACACAGCCATTTACTTTTGCTGCAATGAAGAAGGCTGGTCAGCAAGATAATGTGGTGAGAACGAGCCCCTTTGGTTGTTCTGCTGGAAAGAAAGAAAGAATTGCATTTATATAGCGCCTTTCACAACAACCAGATGTCCCAAAGTGCTTTACAGCCAATGAAGTACTTTTGAAGTGCAGACACTGTTGTAATGTAGGAAACGTGGCAGCCAATTTGCACACAGCAAGCTCCCACAAACAGCAATGTGATGATGACCAGATAATCTGCTTTTGTTATGTTGATTGAGGGATAAACATTGACCAGGACACCAGGGATAACTCACCTGCTCTTCTTTGAAATAGTGCCCTGGGATCTTTTACATCCACCTGAGAGAGCAGACGGGGCCTCGGTTTAACATCTCATCCGAAAGACTGCACCTCCGACAGAGCAGCACTCCCTCAGCACTGCACTGGAGTGTCAGCCTAGAATTGTGCTCAAGTCTCTGGAGTGAGACCTGAACCCACAACCTTCTCACTCAGCGACGAGGGTGCTACCAACTGAGCCACAGCTGACACAAGGGGGTGCAGCAGACAAGGGATTGCATAGTTGGGGCTGAGAGGAACCTTCCTTTGTGTCACAATGTGCAGCAAGCATGGCAGGAGATGGCTGAGTGAAATGCTGTCCCCCGAGTCCATAGCTCATGGGAGCAGAATGAATAGTGCCCGCAGTTTAACACCTCAAATTAAGTCAATGCCGATAGTGTGCATGCTACAGGCACTGTGCCCTGAACATGGTGCAGTATTGGCAACGAAGCATGGAACGCACTGGCAAAACCTCTCACATCTTTCGCACCTGCACTGCCATGTCTATAATGCCTCAGCTTGAACTGTGGGGCTGACACTTAAAAATGCTCCTAGTGTTACACAAAACTGTTGCCAATTGTGCCAACAAGGCTTCAAACTGCCTCACCTGGGCGTCTGGTTGCCTGGCTATGCCCCTCTGGATGGTGAAGTTGTGCACTATACAGCAAGCGCAGATCATTTACAACACTGTCAGCATCCCCTGCCCACCCGCCCCGCTCCACACCCGCACCCCAAATTGTGTAAAGAGCTGAATCTCTGCTTCAGCCTGACGGTTGTATACTCCATCGGAATTCTGGTGGCGGTGTTAGTTCGATCTGTGTTCTGCATCTCTTTGTGGGGGGTGCTTCTCAACCCCAGAAGCATCATCTATCTTACATGGGTGAGCAGCAACAACAACTTCTATTTATACAGCGTCTTTAATGTAGTAAAACGTCCCAAGGCGCTTCACAGGAGCATTATAAGACAAAAATTTGACACCGAGGCATGTAAGAAGAAATTAGGGCAGGTGACCAAAAAGCTTAGTCAAAGAGGTAGGTTTTAAGGAGCGTCTTAAATAGAGAGGCGGAGAGGTTTAGGGAGGGAATGCCAGAGCTTAGGGCCTAGGGAGCTGAAGGTATGGCCACCAATGGTTGAGCGATTATAATCAGGGATGCTCAATAGGGCAGAATTAGAGGAGCACAGATATCTCGGGGGGGGGGGAGGTTGTGGGGCTGAAGGAGATTACAGAGATAGGGAGGGGCGAGGCCATGGAGGGAGTTGAAAACAAGGATGAGAATTTTGAAATCGAGGCGTTGCTTAGCTGGGAGCCAATGGAGATCAGCAAGCACTGGGGTGATGGGGGTGAATGGGATTTGGTGCGAGTTAGGACACGGGCAGACGAGTTTTGGATGACCACAAGTTTACGTAGGGTAGAACGTGGGAGGCCAGCCAGGAGTGCATTGGAATAGTCAAGTCTAGAGGTAACAAAGGCATGGATGAGGGTTTCAGCAGAAGATGAGCTGAGGCAGGGGCAGAGACGGGCGAAGTTACGGAGGTGGCAGCACTGAGAGAATGAAAAGGTGAAAAAGGTCATTGATGTCAGTGTGGGTCCAAATCCCAAAGGGATTGCCGAAAGTTAAGTGATCTAACGAGCATGATTTGTGTATGCCCTCCAAAACTGTGCAAGATTTGCAGCTTTCTAAATTTACCCCGGACAATTCAGGCATTTGGGTGAGTTGGTGAGAGTACGAGGGTGCACTCCATGAGCACACCATTGCTGAATTGGTCCTATTTGTACCTGATCCTAATGTGTTTTCATAATATCAAAATAAACATAAAGTAAAAAAATAAATCAGTATATCCTGACTTGCTTATTACAGAAGAAAAATAACATTATTATCATTCACATTCAATGAGCTTCATGTTCAAAACAGTAGGTTGTCAATAGAAAGCTTATTCTTCTGCTTAGGGCAAATAGCATCATTTACTATATAACATGTTATTGATTAGAACAGATTTCTCTAGGAACTTTGAGGATTAAACTCTACAATTCATTAGTCTAATTAAAAGGTATCATTTTTACATAATGAAATTGGTAAATGTTATCAATACAATTTTTTGTTAATTATACCTTGACTAATTCTGGCATATGTATTTTGAAGGTACTCATATATTTTATTTTTGACAAACCAGCTAGTGGATTCAATAAACATTGTAATGAGGGACAGAGGTGTGGCAAAACCCACTTTATATTACATCGGAAAGAGCACAAGCCATTTACATGGTCCTTTAGAAACTGGACTGCAAAGCAACATCAGGATACACTAAATCAGCAAACTAATGTTCTACACAATAGCCCACACACCATCAACACTGTCAATACAGAAAGAGAAGTCCCTTTGCTTAACCCTTGGGACATGCAATTAAAACTTGACATTCGTCTGATTGAATGTGGAGCATTGTGCTTAATCAATATAACGGGTCTGGACGTCGCATTTTTCAATGTTACTGGGAAATCATGAATGTTTTTACTAGAATATTTATCAGAGCAGATGTTGTCTTTTATGTCTGCAATCGTATACAGTCCCCACCACTTACACCGTCCCCGCTTATCCCAGACAGCTGCCTATATCAGACAAACCTTAAAAGACCCCAAACCTTTACTAAGGAAACGTAATCGATCCCAGAGGGAATTGATTACCTTCCCCAAGAGGTCTACTTGGGAGAAGAAGAAGGGGAAAGGGCAATTTTGTTCATGCCCCGCCCATCTTCTGGCTGGAAGTTTGGGGCGGGCACTTTTGATGTGCCCTTGCAGGTTCAATGTGCCCACTCCAGCCATGCAAATAACTCTAAAATTCCCTGGCGGATCTCCGAGTTTCCCACCATAACTTTGATAGGAGAAGCAGCGTAACCCCCAGGGGAACTGTCTAAATGGTCATTTTCTTGCCATTTACGCATTTCCCTGGTCTACCACCAGAACAGTGAAGGATGATTGGCTGAAACTCTGTGGAATTTCAGGGCCCCCAACCCCTGGAATTTGGAGCGAGGTCTCCAGTTTGGGGTTAGGGCAGATGAATGGCCCACTCCAATGCGCTTAATCTGGCAGAGCGACTGCAGGAATTTCGGGGCTTGTGTATAAGAAGGATCTAAAACATTGAAAACGCTGAAACAAGTTGGATTTTTTTCAGTTACCTGGAAATAAATCCACCTGAAATCTCTCAGTTCCAAATAAATTTGATTCATGCTGTAACAAGTGTTAACAACAATACTTTTCGAATAGATCTGAAAATCTACAGCTTCACAGAAGCAATTCTGCAGCTTCAAAGTGAAACTGAATACGTGGTGGATCGAGGTGATTTTACATGTAGTGTGGCTTTCTCATTAGATGGAGCTGTTGACTCATACTTCAGAGCAAGGCTTAAGTTTCTATAAGGAGGATGTCAGAATGCCCTGAGGCATAGGTGTAGGACAACCATTCTTTGACATGAATGGCAAATGGTGCAGCACATGGATTACAAAATAATATAATCATATTATCAATAATTGTAATACAATAAGAGTTCTTGCTGTAATACTGTGAATCGAGATAGAGTGCAAAACAATTTCTTTCCATTTTTTCCTCAGGGCACATTTAAAAAAGTAATTTTTCCTAATCAACAACAACTTGCATTTATATAGTGCCTTTAACGTAGTAAAACATGTCAAGGCACATTACAGAAGCATAATCAAACAACATTTAGAATCGTAGAATCTTAGAAATTTACAGCACAGAAAGAAGGAGGCCATTTGGTGGCTGTAAAAGGGCTATCCAGCCTAATCCCACTTTCCAGCTCTTGGTCCGTAGCCCTGTAGGTTACGGCACTTCAAGTGCATATCCAAGTACTTTTTAAATGTGATGAGGGTTTCTGCCTCTACCACCCTTTCATGCAGTGAGTTCCAGACCCCAACAGCCCTCTGCGTGAAAAAAGTTCTCCTCAACTCCCCTCTCATCCTTCTACCAATTACTTTAAATCTATGCCCCCAGGTTATTGACCTCTCTGCTAAGGGAAATAGATACTTCCTATCCACTCTATCTAGGCTCCTCATAATTTTATACACCACAATTAAGTCTCCCCTCAGCCTGCTCTGTTCCAAAGAAAACAATCCCCAGTCTATCCAATCTTTCCTCTTAGCTAAAATTCTCCAGCCTTGGCAACATCCTTGTAAATCTCTGTAAATGTTGTAAATGTTCTGACGAAAGGTCATCGACCTGAAACATTAACTCTGTTTCTCTCTTTACAGATGCTGCCTGACCTGCTTAGTATCTCCAGCATTTTCTGTTTTTATTTCAGATTTCCAGCATCTGCAGTATTTTCTTTTTGTCCTTATAAATCTCCTCTGTACCCTCTCTAGTGCAATCACATCTTTCCTGTAATGTGGTGACCAGAACTGTACGCAGCACTCTAGCTTGGCCTGACTAGTGTTTTAGACAGTTCAAGCATAACCTACCTGCTCTTATATTCTATGCTTCGGCTAATAAAGGAAAATATTCCGCATGCCTTCTTAACCACCTTATCTACCTATCCTACTACCTTGAGGGATCTGTAGACATGCACTCCAAGGTCCCTCTGTTCCTCTACACTTCTTAGTAACCTACCATTTATTATGTATTCCCTTGCCTTGTTAGCCCTCCCCAAATTCATTACCTTACACTTCTCCAGACTGAATTCCATTTGCCACTTTTCTGCCCACCTGACCAGTCCATTGATATCTTCCAGCAGTCTACAGCTTTCTTCCTCATTATCAACCAGATGGCCAATTTTTGTATCATCTGCAAACTTGTTAATCATGCCCTCATTAATATATACCACAAAAAGCAAGGGACCTAGTACTGAGCCCTGTGGAACCCCATTGGAAACAGCCTTCCAGTGACAAAAACACCCCTCGACCATTACCCTTTGCTTCCTGCCACTGAGCCAATTTTGGATCCAACTTACCACTTTCCCTTGGATCCCATGAGCTTTTACTTTTCTCACCAGTCTGCCATGTGGGATCTTATCAAAAGCCTTGCTAAAATCCATGTAGACTATATCAAACATGCTACCCTCATCGATCTTCCTTGTTACCTCCTCAAAAAATTCAATCAAGTTAGTCAGACACGACCTTCCCTTAACAAATCCATGCTGACTGTCCTTGATTAATCCGTGCCTTTCTAAATGACGATTAATACTGTCCCTCAGAATTTTTTCCAATAATTTGCCCACCACCGAGGTTAGGCTGACTGGCCTGTAATTACTCGGTCTATCCCTTTCTCCCTTTTTAAACAACGATACAATGTTAGCAGTCCTCCAGCACTACACCTGTAGCCAGAGAGGATTGGAAAATGATGGTCAGAGCCTCCGCTATTTTCTCCCTTGCTTCTCTTAACAGCCTGGGATACATTTCATCCAGGCCTGGCGAGTTATCTATTTTCAAAGATGCTAAACCCCTTAATACTTCTTCTCTCACTATGTTTATCTCATCTAATATTACACACTCCTCCTTAAGTACAATGTCTGCATTGTCCCTCTCTTTTGTGAAGATAGATGCAAAGTATTAATTAAGAACCATACCCATGTCTTCTGCCTCCACACACAGGTTACCTTTTTTGGTCTCTAATAGGCCCTACTCTTTCTTTAGTTATCCTTTTGCTCTTCATGTATTTATAAAACATCTTTGGGTTTTCCTTGATATTACTTGCAAATATTTTTTCATACCTTCTCTTTGCTTTCCTAATTTCCTTTTTAATTTCACCCTTGCACTTTCTATACTCCTCTAGGCTTTCTGCAGTATTTAGCTCTTGGTATCTGATATAAGCTTCCCTTTTTTGTCTTATCCTACCCTGTATGCCTTTTGACATCCAGGGGGCTCTAGATTTGGGAGTCCCACCCTTTTTCTTTGTGGGAATATATTTGCTCTGAACCCTTACTATCTCCTCCTTGAATGCCTCCCACGGCTCTGACACTGATTTACCTTCAAGTAGCAGTTTCCAGTTCACTTTTCCTAAATCACAACTCAGCTTCGTAAAATTGGCCTTTCCCCAATTGAGAACTTTTCCTCCTGGTCTATTTTTGTCCTTTCCCATAACTACACTAAATCTAACTGAATTATGAACACTACCACCAAAATGCTCTCCCACTGATTACACCTTCCACCTGCCCAGCCTCATTCCCGAAAATCAAGTCTGGAACCACCTCCCTTGTTGGGCTTGCTATGCACTGACTAAAAAAGTTCCCTGAATGCATCTTAAGAATTCTGCACCCTCTATACCTTTTACACTGATTCTAGCCCAGTTAATATTAGGTTAGTTGAAATCCCCTACTATTACTGCCCTATTGTTTTTGCACTTCTCAGAAGTTTGCCTACATATTTGTTCTTCTACCTCCCTCTGACTATTTGGGGGTCTATAGTACACTCCCAGCAGTGTGATTGTCCCTTTGTTGTTCTTTAGTTCAACCCATATGGCCTCATTTGATGATCCTTCTAACATATCATCCCTCCTCACAGCTGTAATTGTTTCTTTAACCAATATTGCGACCCCCTCCTTTTTTAACCTGGATGAGGGTTTCAGCAGCAGTTGAACTGAGGCAGGGATGGAGACGGGTGAGGTTGCGGAGGTGGTAGTAGGCAGTCTTGTTGATGGAGAGGTTACGTGGTCGGATGTTCAACCTCAGGGTCAAATAGAACACCAAGGTTGCGAGCGGTCTGGTTCAGCCTCAGACAGTGGCCAGGGAAAGGAATCGAGTCAGTGTCCAGGGAACGGAGTTTGTGGCAGGGACCAAAGACAATGGCCTAGAAATTCAGTATAGCCACTTTTGGGGCGGTAAAGTCGGGCGGCCGCTAAAGTTTGCGCCCGGCGCAAAGTGAAGGCCACTTCGCCGATATTCAGTAGCTTTGGCCAAGGAGTTTGCTCGAGCGCTAAAACTGGCGATGCACGGCTATCTTTAGGCGCTAAGCCGGCGGTGCAGAGTGATACTGCCGAGGCCGGGCGCAGCGCAGGTGCGGTCATTTCTTGATTGACAGCAGACACCCTGGCGCCGGCCAGCTTTTAAAGGGGGAAGGGTCGAGTTCGTCTGCTGCCACGCCCTGGATACTGCAGCCCTCCAGCTAGGCCTAAACACTGCTGCTGGAGAGAAATAGCGCCAGGAAGGATGCAGAGGGCCCGTGAGCGAGCGCAGCGCTTCTCTGCCCATGATTTAAAGGTGCTGGTTAGGGCTTTGGAGAGAAGACGCCATATCTTGTTCCCGGACAGTGGCAAGAAGCCTGCCACCAGGGTGTACAGGAAAGCCTGGAGGGATGTCGCCCAGAGGGTCACAGCCACCTGTGATGTCCCCAGGACTGGTGTCCAATGCCGGAAAAAGTTTACCGACCTCACTCGGATTGTCAGGGTGAGTACCCTTTCCAGTGTCCTCCTCATCCTTGCATGTGCACCTCACATTATGGGCAAAGGGACCTCAAAGCCCTAATGGCCAGCCCTCATCCAGCAGCTATGGCACTGGCATGAACATCAATTGCACTTTCTGCACTTTACACACTGGCCAAGCTATTCGACCATGGGAGGCAGTGCATACAGCAACAGGGCACCACACTGGCCAAGCTATTCGACCACGGGAGGCAGTGCATACAGCAACAGGGCACTACACTGGTCAAGCTATTTGACCATGGGAGGCAGTGCATACAACAACAGGGCACCACACTGGCCAAGCTATTCGACCATGGGAGGCAGTGCACACAACAACAGGGCACCACACTGTACTTAGAGGCCGTCCTTTCTCTTGCAGGCCAAGCTGGCCCAGAATCTGAGGAGCCGGACTGACACCGGGGGAAGCCGTCCCCAGTTCCAGCAGCTCAGTGACCTGGAGGAGCACGTGGGTCGACTCATGGGTTGCCGGCTGATTGGCCCCGTTGCATGTGGAGATGCCGACCCTGTGCTGGGCCCCAATGGTAAGGACATCACCTTTTGGACCTCTCTCGTTCCCCTTGCGCTTCAGATCTACATCCTTTGCCACTGTCCGACCAATGCGCTGAATGCCACCACTCATGCCTCCCTCGCTGACGCCCTGTCCTCACTCTAAAGCTACTCTTGTGCCTTCCTGCTTTCAGCTGGTGAGGAGGAGGTCCCTGAAGCTGCCAGTGACAGTCCCTCGGAAGAGGAGGATGAGGAGGAGCAAGAGGAAGGCGGCCCATCGGGGGAACCCTCATCCGCGCCAGGGGATGGCAATGGAGGGGACACGTCTTCCCTGGAGGAGAGCCAGGGGGAAGTGTCGGAGGGGGGTGTAGCTCCTGTGCCCAGTGGCATCCAGCAACGCAGGAAGGGTCGGCCAGCTCGGCGGCCTTCTCCCCAGAGGGGGGAAGTGTTGCAGGGGAGTGTAGTTGCTGGGCCCAGTGGCGTCCAGCCACGTGGGAAGGGTCGGGCAGCTCGGCGGCCTTCTCCCCAGAGGGAGAGTCCGGACTCCAGTCCGGAGACGGTCCTCGCCCAGGAGGTGCGCCTCCTCGATCAAATGTCCGCGGACTCGGATCGCCGGCACACCGAGTTCATGGGGGTTGTGGCACGGTTGCCTGAGGCCATCGAGTCCCTGGCTCATAGTGTGTCCGATTTCGGGGCCTCACAGGCCAGGGGTTTCGAGCAACTCGGGGCAGCACAGGCCAGGGGTTTCGAGCAATTCGGGGCAGCACAGGACGCGAGTCGGGCCGAATTCAGGGCAGCACAGGACGCGAGTCGGGACGACTTCAGGGCAGCACAGGCAGCGAGTGGCCAGTTGATCAGTGGTGCCGTGCAGTCACTGGCTGGTCTGATGCGGGCACAGACCAGGGCAGTACGGGCACTCACTGCTGCCACACTCGCTGTGTCAGCCAGGCATCGCCAGGGCACCCGCCGCGCTGCAGCAGCACAGCGGTCTGGCCTTCAGCAGATTGCTGCGCATGCTGCAGTGCCAGCCTGGCCGAGTGCCAGTGTCTCAGGCGAGCAGCGAGCGCCTGGCATCAGCCAGCTTGCCCCCATTGCTGCAGCCGCCACTGCCACTCCCCCAGTGAAGCTGCCACGAGCTGCTGGAGAGACTGATGCTGCCCAGCCACAGCTGCAGCAGTCAGCAGCCGGCCCCTCGAGGGCCAGAGCTCGTCTAGGCCGACCCCCAAGGGCATCTGCCGTCACGCCATGTGCCCCTCAGGAGCCTTCCCCCAGCCTTGCAGCACCCACAGGGCCCAGGTTGAGGCGGAGCAGCAGGTCGGCCAGGGGCCGGAAAAGGCTGGACAAGGACTCGCCCTCTCGGCACACAAAGCAGAGGGTGTTGCCAAATGTTTTTTTATATGGGGGTGGTTGTATTGTCTATGGGGGTGGTTGTTTTGGTAAGGCCGAGGATGAAGGCCATTTGGATGGAAAAGTTTTGTTATTCCTCCCCAGGTTGTGGGAGTGAGTCATGTGTTTGACTGTTTTTTGGGGGTGTTGTCTGTTTTTGGGTTTCATGTGGGAAGGGCCCTGAGTTTGTTCAATAAAGCTTTTTCTTTATTTAGCTTGTCCATGTTTGATGTTTGAAGTGGTTGTTGCGTTAACCGGCTGAGGGCTTGCGGAGCGGCTGCATTCATGTCCCTTCATTGCCACAAGCCATTCCCTGACAGGGGGCCTAGAAGTGTCGTTCAATAAGCCGCCGACGGACGGCCCTTGGACCTTGTGGCTCCCTCCTGGGCTGGTACTCCTCCTCCTCCTCCTCCTCCTCCTCATGGTCCTCCTGCTCCTCCTCCTGAGGTGGTGGTCCAACGTGAGGTGGCAGTGCCTGAGTCCTGCGGATAGCCAGGTTGTGCAGCATGCAGCAAACGACGACGAACTGGGAGACTCTATCCGGTGAATACTGCAGAGATCTGCCGGAGCGATCCAGGCAGCGGAACCGTTGCTTGAGGACGCCAATCGTTTGCTCTATGATGTTCCTTGTGGCTTGATGGCTTTCGTTGTATGCCTCCTCAGCAGGGGTCCTGGGCGCGCGGAGCGGGGTCATGAGCCATGTACACAAAGGATAGCCTTTGTCCCCGATAAGCCATCCTCTTGGGGGAGGCTGTGCCTGGAACATGTCAGCCACAGTAGTCTGGCGCAGGATAAATGCATCGTGGCTGCTGCCTGGAAAGCGGGCATTGACAGCTAGGATGCGCTGCCTGTTGTCACACACCAGCTGTACATTGAGGGAATGGTAGCCCTTCCGGTTGCGGTAATCCTCGGCATTGTCGATAGGTGCCCGCAAAGCCACATGCGTGCAGTCAATGACGCCCTGCACCATGGGGAAGTCCGCGATCCTCGCAAATCCGACTGCACGCTGCTCCTGCCTCTCCAGGGTCATGGGGAAGGAGATGAATTGGTGTCTCCTTGTGAAAAGGGCATCGGTGACCTGCCGGATGCAGCGATGCACGGCGAACTGGGATATGTTAGCTATGTCCCCAGCAGCGGCTTGGAAGGAGCCGCTTGCATAAAAGTTCAGAGCCACCGTGACCTTCACTTCCACCGACAGAGACGCCCTGCACATCAGCTGTGGACGCAGATCTCTGTGAAGCAGCTGGCAGATCTCTGCAACCACCTCCCTTCTGAAGCGCAGCCTCTTAACACACTGCGCGGCAGTCATGGTGAGATAGGACACCTGCTGGCGGTATTCCCTGAGTGGGTAAGGCCTACGTTGCCGACGCCTGATGCCCCCTCTGCGTCTAGGCATGGCTGCCCCTCTCACACAGCGTCTGCGAGCCCTTCGCACATAATGCTGGAACTGAGGGTTGGCACCCCATGCAGCCCCCATAATATACTGGCAAACAATGAAATCACAATGAGGCAAATTGCCAAGCTCTGGCCAGAAGCCAAAAATACCTCTCCTATGTTGGGCCAAATCAGTAAGGTCTCTTCCTTGGTCTCTGTCCAGAAATGCGTTGCACAAAAGTCATTGCAGCAAAATGGCTGGCCTTTATAGTTCAGTGTAAGTGCCCTTTAATTAGCGCTCCCCGAGGCCCGCAGGGCCTCTGCTGCGTTCCACTTCACAGTTCTTAGCACCGCCACGCCCACATTGGGCGGGCGCGACTGAAGTTCCGGTTTGGGGCGCACAAAGGGCGTTGCACGACGAAATGACGTCATAAGCTGCGTGCGCAGCTGAGCGCGCGCAAACACTTTGCGTCAGCGCTAAATGTCTACTGAAGTTGGGCGTAGGCGCAGATCACGCTGCGCCCGGCCGCTAAGTGCCTAGCGCTCGAAGTCTACTCCTCTTAAGGCGCTAACGGCTGGCGCACGCAACTGAATTTCTAGGCCATTGGCTTTGGTCTTCCCAATATTTAGTTGGAGGAAATTTCTGCTCATCTGCCACTGAATGTGGTAAAAGCAGTGTGACAAATCAGAGGCAGTGGAGGGGTTGAGAGAGGTGATGATGAGGTAGTTGTCAGTGTACATGTGGAACCTGAAGTTGTGTTTTTGGATGATGTTGCCGAATGGCAGCATGTAGATGAGAAATAGGAGGGGGTCAAGGATAGATCCTTGGGGGACTCTAGAGATAACGGTGTGAGAGTGGAAAGGGAAGCCATTGCAGGAGATTCTCTGGCTATGACTGGATAGATAGGAATGGACCCAGGCGAGGGCAGTCCCACCCAGCTGGATGACGGAGGAGAGGCGGTGGAGGAGGACGGTGTGTTCAGCCGTGTCAAAGGCTGCAGACAGGTCGAGAAGGATGAGGAGAGATAGTTTACCACGGTCACAGTTACGTAGGATGTCATTTGTTACTTTGATAAGGGCTGTTTCAGTGCTGCGGTGGTGCAGAAACTTGAATGAAGATGTTCAAACATGGAGTTGCGGGAAAGGTGAGTATGGATTTGGGAGGCAACACATGTTCAAGGACTTTTGAGAGAAAAGAGAGGTTGGAGATGGGGCAGTAGTTTGCAAGGACAGAGGGGTCTGGGTGGGTTTTTTGTGGAGGGTGGTGATAACGGCAGATTTGAAGAGGAGAGGGACAGTACCTGAGGACAGGGAACCGTTGACAATATCAGCTCATGTGGGGGCCAGGAAAGGAAGTTGGGTGGTCAGCAGTTTGGTGGGAATAAGGTTGAGAGAGCAGGAGGTGGGTCTCACAGACAAGATGAGCTCGGAGTGGGCATGAGGGGAGGTAGGATAGAAACTAAAGAAAGGTGCGAGTTCAGGGCTAGGGCAGGTGGCAACCTTAGGGGAAGTTTAGCTAGGTGGGCTAGCGGAAGGGAAGGTTGCGGCAGAGGCAACTGAATGGAAGGTCTCAATCTTGGTTATCATTTGAGTGTTCTTTGTGCCAGAGGTGAGATTTTTACAGCTGTTGCAGTAATATCACCATGTCCTGTGCTACTGCCTGAACAAACTTCAACCAAAATGGAACATCAAATGTGCAAAAATGGCATAATTATGCTACACAAGTAATGTTCCCACTCCATTGAATGTAATAACATGAGGGGAATTGAAGACATGTCCAAACAGGGTTACAAGCAGACTAATACACAAAGGGGGAGAAATTGGGTGGAGCCACAAACGGGGCGCCAAGCTCGCCTGGGCGCCAGATTTTGCGCTGCGATCGGAGCAGCAACGATCGCCGGAAATTCAGCTTGAGCGCCCCAAGAGGGACACGGGGCGAGGCTCGAGGCACTCCGCGTCCCTCTTAGGGCGCTGAAAACTGAATATCACAGCGCAACGTGCCGCAGCGCCACACGCTGCGGCACGGCGCGCTGCGGTACTGCAGGCCTTCCTCCCATCCTTAAGGGGGAGGGGCCTGCACCAGCGCCTTGAGCGATCGCGAGTGCCGGCAAAAGAGCCCGGCACCGAGGAGAAGTGCCGGGCTCTCGGAAAACAGCCGGCAATGCCGCAGGGGGAGAACAGGAGGCCGGGGACGGAGGTGCTGGCAGGCGGCCGCCGAAAAAAACGGCCGCCCCGCACCTCCACCTTAATTTGCGCCACTGCCACCACAGGTAGGCCCCGTGAACCGGGCGCGATTAGCGAGTGGCGCTACAGAGGCGGTCGCTGCCAAATAACGCGATCGGGGCGGTAGCGGGGCGCTGCGCACACCGATGACGTCATTGGTGGCAGCGCAGCGCAACAGGCTAACGCCGCCATTAGCGCCCCAGCTAAATATCGCGGGAGGCATGGCCAGTGGCGCTAAAGCCACTGAGTGCCCTCTTTAGGCGCTAACTGGTGGCGCAGCCCACCGAATTTCTCCCCAAAGTCTATCAACCAGTAGCGATGACAGAGCCGCTGCAATTGTGGGTCACCTTGTTGATGCAGGAGAGGTGGGTTCCCCAGGACGAATGCATCCATATTAACCTGGGAATGCACTTATAGGTCCTGTAGCAACTTCCTAAATGAGACTGTTTGCAGCCCCATAGTCATCCATCGATACATATGGGTTGCCTCTTTTTAACAAAAAAAGCATTTTACAAAAGCATTATATAAAAGGAGTTGATAGGATAGATTGAGAGAAACTATTTTCTATGGTGGGGGAGTTCAAAACAAGGGGACATAACCTTAAAATTAGAGCTAGGCTCTTCAGGGGTGATGTCAGGAAGCACTTCTTCACACAAAGGGTAATGGAAACTGGAACTCTCCCTCAAAAAGCTGTTGAGGCTAGGGGTCAATTGAAAATTTCAAAACTGAGATTGATGGATTTTTTTAAACAAGGATAATAAGGGTTATGGAACCAAGGCGGGTAGATGGAGTTAAAACCGGATGTGGGCGGGTTGGAGGCGGGTTGAGGTCGGGAATCCCATTTTTAACAATTTAACGCACCCCATACTCCAAACCCACACCTTTTTTGAGGTTAAAATTCCAGCCATTGTGTCTAATTCTGGGTACCACATTTTAGGGAGGATGTCAAGGCTTTAGAGAGGAGGCAGAGGAGATTCACAAGAATGGTGCTGTAAGCTTCTATGATTCCATGATTCTATGGATATTATATAAAATTCATGCCAGATCAGACTGATCAGATAACTTTTCTGCTGAGTTTTTCCAGCATTTTCTGTTGTTATTTCGGATTTCCAACATCTGCAGTATTTTGCTATCTAACTTTTCATCCTGTTCCTTCGCTGGTTGGACACAGTTCCACCCTTTCAAATGTAGTGAAGACCAGCTAAAATCTGATCACTTTGGACCAAGGATGTGAATCGAATGAGACAAACCAGAACTTTACTGGTTCTTCAGTTTGGGGGTGAACCCACGGTCAGGGTTTTAATCAGCTTTGCGCGGGTTTCCAGTTAAAAAAAACCCCAGAGTTCTCGGTTAACCAAAGAATACATTTTTACTGGATGAAAGACTTGGAAATGAGTCAAATTTTCACCTGTAATATTGATTTTGAGATAGCAATTTTGATAATCCAAATATGGGCTTGAGTTTGTCGGGTTGGAGCCAATTCAGATCATATCAAACTGAAGGTCCAGACTAAGGCTTATTTGCTCTTTCTTGATGCCAGATCAGAGACTCCTGCAACCACACACAAGTCTCTGCTTCCACGCAATCTCAATCGGGGTAATATACCTGCAATAATTATCTCTGGAGCAGGAAGCAAGGACAATGTGGATTTAACCATACTTTGCTTATGTTCCAAAACGAAAATACAAACTGACCTGTTTGTTCAGAATATGATTAGATTAAAGTGAAAGTTTAAACACAGATTTGTATTTACTAGAATTAGACTGTCGAGATTTTTGGGGCGAGGATTTCTGTGGTAGAATAAAACTTCCATTAAAAGCTTTTTTCAAAGATTTCATTTGGATCAGCTCATCACATTTGATGGTAAATTTAGTTTTTCTGGTGACAGGATACATCTTAAAAATGTCACAAATTAATTTCATTCTACTATACAACAAGGAGACTTATTACCTGAATTCAAAGGATCGCTTTCAGAAAAGTTACGGATTTGTGAATGTCTTTTCATTAGTCGTGAGTGCACTTTACAGTCAAATGAGTAGATCTTGACCTTGTGCGATAGTGTAAAATGGGTAATAGAGGCCGCAAATTTAATAGCGCTGAGGGGGCGGGTTTGGAGGCGGGTCTGTTGTGAAAATCATGGAAATTGGGGGCAGGCTGCGAACCCGCCTCCATCCCGCCTCCACGCGACTTTGGGAAGTGTCGGATCAGCCACTCCCGAACTGACCCGACACCAAATGGCAGGTGAGGCAGTTAAGGCAGATAACAGATCGTTAACTGCCTGGATAATCCTATTTTAAAGGCCTGATCTGATTTTGGAGGTTTTTGAGCATGCTGCCCGCCTTCATAAAAACACGCCAGGTGAATCGAGCCGGGCTGAGCGAGGACCTGAATTTTTGCCAGCAGCACGAGCAGCTTAAAAGCGGTCCTGCAATCTCTCATTCTTTCACATGCCATAACTTAGTGCTTTGAGGTTTGGGAGACATTTTGCAGCTCAACTAATCTTGTGAGTGTTGAGGCTGAAATCCATCTGCTGTGTGACCTCCTTGGAAGACCCTCTGGCCACTTTGTCTGAGAGCAAACAACCTCCATTCCTTGACTGAGATATATACCAGCGGGATGGGAACCTTTTATATCCTCTCATCCTGGTCGTCAGATTCGGAAGAACAGCAGCTGCGGCAGCAGCACAACCAGGTACAGCAGCAGCACCAACAATAGGAGCGCCAACCTTCTCCTCACCCACCTGATGCTGCACAGAGCGTCAACGCGGGCCTACACCTCACCACAGGAGATACCCCCAACACAGGCTTTACAGGCAGAGGATGAGCTTCCTCAACATGAGTGAGCAGCAGTGCCAAAGGAGGCTGAGACTTCCGCGAGAGGTAGTCGCTGACATCTGCGCAATGCTGCACCAACACCTGGCGCCCAGAGGAGCATGTGAACACGCCTTACCAGTGGCTGTCAAAGTCACCACCGCACTCAACTTCTTTGCTTTGGGCTCCTTCCAGGGATCAACTGCAGACATAAGTGGCATCTCTCGGTCAGCCACACACGCCTGCATCACGCAGGCCACCGATGCCCTCTTTGCAAAAGCGCACAATTACATCCACTTCTCCACGGATGAAGCAAGTGTAACCGTGCGTGCGGTTGGCTTTGCAAATGTGGCAGGCTTCCCAAGGGTGCAGGGTGTCGTAGATTGCACACATATGGCCATTAGGACACCCCATCACAACCCAACTGTTTTTGTCAACCACAATGGATTCCACTCCATTAATGTCCAGCTGGAGTGTAACCACAGGAACATCATCATGCATGTTTGTGCCAAGTACCCTGGCAGTTGTCATGACTCCTTCATCCTGCGGCAGTCTACTGTGCCTCAGCTCTTCAATCCGCAAACCCAAGTTTTCGGATGGCTACTTAGTGACAAGGGCTATCCCCTGAAAAAGTGGCTCATGACACCGATGAGGAGGCCAACAAACGAGGCTGAGGAGCAGTACAATGTGAGCCACATTTCTACCAGAAGCATCATAGCGCAAACCATCGGCTTTCTCAAAAAACGATTTGGATGCCTCAACAGATCTGATGGAGGCCTGCAGTACACACCAGCCTTGGTGTCCAGAATGATCGTCGCCTGCTGTACCCTGCACAACATCGCACAGCAGCGTGGCTTAGTGCTCCCTGAGGAACAAGTGGCTCAGCGCAGAGCATCCTCAGAAGAAGAGGAAGAGGCCAAGGAGGATGAGGCGTGCCTTGCGGGTCCAGATATGACCAATGCAGCAGCTCTCAAGCTCATTGCTGGCCATCATGCAAGGGATGCACTCACCCATGCCAGATTCGCGTAATCTTACTCTTAAACCACAGGTGGCTGGAATATGGCTATGAATTTGTAGATGACCTTCCTAAAATGCCATACATCATCTCTCCAATAAACGGTTCTTTCCTATCCCTTTCACCATCATCATTACAAATGCAAGTCACCCTTAGCCCTCATTGTGCAACTTCCATTTTCCAGAACACATAGGCCAGAACTTCAACTGTTTGCCATCACTTTTGTTTAATACATTCACAAAAGGATGACAATGGCAAATATTAAACAGAACAAAAGACAACAGAACAAAATACCCAAGTGACTACCCATGTGACTACTTGTGCTTTATCTTCCTCTTACGTGTGCTTCTACGTGGTGCTTCCCCTATGGCTTCAGCAGATGTAGAGGCTCCTTGCTCACTTGGATGCTGTGCCTGCTTAGATACCTTTGGTGGGCATCCTCTGGGTTTTGGGAGCCTGGGAAGGCTCTGCAACAGTCTGCTCTTCCTGCAGCTGTGCAGGGGCTGAGACGGCCATCTCAGTTGGGTGCGGAATATGGGTCTCTGACTGAGGCCTCCACAGTGGCATGGTCATGTGAGCGCTTGGAGAGGAGCCCACACTTCTTTGTTGCCTGCCACCAACATCCCTCTCATGGGTCAGCCGCACTTCAGTGCTAGCAAGTGGCTGGAGAGCACCTTGCTGCACATCAGGGGGGCCATGAAGACCCGTCTCTGCACTGACAGTCCTCATAACAAGGATGCCCATGAAGCTCTGGTGTCTCTCCTCCATAGATGCCCATCTCTCCTCCATAGCAGACAATCTATTTTGAAGAGTCACCATCCTTTCGTGAGTCTGGCGACTTATGTCCTCCATGGCGGTTGCCACCTTCTCCATGGCAGAACGTTCGTGCGCCATTGCCTCCACAAAGGCACTGCTCATGTTAGAGATGGACTCCTCCATTCTCTCCACACTCGCAGTTACCCTGGATGCAAACCCTGTCAGAGACTCCAGCACTTGTTCCTGGAGTTCCAGCACCGCTCTCTTTCTGGATGGCCCCAGAGGCACAGCGTCTACATGCAGCTGAGCAGAGCTAGGAGCACCCTGTGACCTCCGACGAGGACTCTCCACTGTTGTGGCTGTCTCCACCATCTGCTGATGCTCACTTGTGAGCTGTGATACACCAGGTGACAACACTATCTCGCGAAGACCCTGCTGAGGTGCGTGTCTCTGCGCTGGTGCTGGGTGCGCTGAGTCCTGGTGACGATGCTCCCTCAGAGGCTTCATGTTCCTCTGAGGAGTTGTCCAGCTCTTCCTCATGGACAGTGGGGAGGGGAGCTCTCGATGGTCCTGTGGGAGAGTAAAGGCATGAGTTAGAGATCTGATTTTTATGTAGCGGACACATCCTTTTCTGCAGATGATACAAAGTGAATTTCTGTGAACATCATGTGCCATTGTAGTCAATCATGAAATCTAAATGAGAGGGGTGAAACTCTATTCTGTCACCAGCTTCATCTAGTGCGCCCATCTCTCCGTCCTCCACTTCCAGATCCTCGCCACCTCCAACGATCTCATGTGCAGCCTCCTCTACACTTGTCGATGTAGCAAGGGATGGTGTGCCTCCTCCTGTCTTTGCGCTCTCCCTCTTATTGTGGGCTATCTTTTCCTGCAAGGAGGGACACAAGTGGAGTTTCAGCGAGGGTGATGGAGTGACTGTGAAGAATCCATAACATAGAAGCTTTGAAGGAGACGAAGATGGAGTGAGGTGCCAAGAGGAAGCTGCCTCCCTGTGCGTTGTTAGTTGTCATTGCATAACAGTGATAGCGAGTCTGAGGGCTGCATAGTAGGTTGGTGAAGTGATCCAGTACAGAGACAGGGAAGGATAGGTAAGGGTGCAAGGGAAGTAAGGGTAAGGTGGGATGTGGAGGAGCAGGCTTACAACGCAGAGTGCTGGTGATGAGAAGAGAAGGGAAGCAGATTGAAGGTAAGTGTGATGGGATACTCACTTTTGATGTTCGCACAAGATCATTAAACCGTTTCCTGCACTGGATCCAGGTGCGTGAAAAAATGGACCTTGCGCTCACCTCCTGAGCAATGAGCAGCCAGGCTGCCTTTGTCTGCTGAGGAGGCTTCCTCCGGCCATCGGGAGGGAACAGAATCTCCCTGCGCCCTCTTACTCCCTCCACAAGAGCTTGGAGGGAGACCTCACTGAAACGTGGAGCAGCCTTCAGTTTGGAAACACTCATTGTGGCCTTGCCACATTCGGACACCAGCAGCAACAAGAAATGAAAGGCTGAGGCTGCATGGGACCCTTAAAAATATCTGCACCAATGACGTCATCAGAGGCGGCTAACAGACCCGATCCCAGTCATTGGACCTGCCAGCGCGCACCACGGCACTTAAGAGGCCAATTAAATTAAAATTTCAACTCGGGAGCGGCTGCATCCGGCAGCCCGACTTCAAGCCGCCTCTTCAATTAAATTCACGGCTCAGTGGTAGCCCATTTTATGGAGGGAATTTTAACCTAAAAAAATGGGTGGGTTGGGGCCGTGTGGGAAGTTAAGTGTTCAAAATCTGAATCCCGACCAGAACCCGCCTCCAACCCACCAACTTCTGGTTTTAACGGAGGCGGGAGACGGGAGGCGGGGTGGTGTAATGTGCAGCCAATCCGCTGCCAGGAGGCGGGTTGTCTATTTAAATATTATAATGAGGCTGGAAGCCTCTGTTTTAACCTCTATTTTGAATTTAACTTTAGCTGGTTGGGTTTTGCAGGCCTCGTGAAACCCATCAGCTAAAGCAAGGCGAGGATTGTGCGATTCAGGAGGTAAGTGCCTTTACACCTTCCTCCTGAATCCAGCATCCCTGCCTCACCCAACCCTGTGATCGGAGACCCCCCCACAAGTACACCGATCCCCCCCGCTCCTCCTTCCCGCCCCACCCCGCTACTCCAGCCGCTGATCTTTACTGACACCCAGCCCCACCCCTCCGCCCCCAATCTCTGCCCCTCCCCTGTGCCCCTCCCCCCGCAATCTCTGCTCCCTCACCCCATGCCCCTCCCCCCCGCGATCTCCGCCCTCCCACACTGTGCTCTTCCCACCCCGCGATCTCCACCCCCCCACCCCGTGCCCCTCCTGCCCTGCAATCTCCGCCCTCTCCACCCATGCCCCTCCCGGCCTCCGATCTCCGCCCCCTCCCCCATGCCCCCCCGCCCTGCGATCTCCGCCCCCTCCGCCATGACCCTCCCACCCCGCGATCTCCACCCCCACACCCCGTGATCTCCACCCCCCACCCCGTGCCCCTCCTGCCCCGCAATCTTCACCCTCCCACCCTGTGCCCCTCCCCCCGCGATCTCCACCCCCACCCCGTGCTCCTCCCCCCCCACGATCTCCCCCCACCCCTTGCTCCTCCCGCCCCACGATCTCCGCCCCATCCTGTGCCCCTCCCCCCATGATCTCCGCCTCCACCCCTTGCTCCTCTCCCCCTGCGATCTCCACCCCCACCCCATGATCCACTTGCCCCATGATCTCCACCCCCACCCTGTGCCCCTCCCAGCCCGCGATCTCCCCCCACACCGTGTCCCTCCCGCCCCGTGATCTCCCCCCCTACCCCGTGCCCGTGCCCCTCCCCCTGCGATCTCCGCCGCCACCCCGTGCTCCTCACCCCCCTGCGATCTCCGCCCTCACCCCATGCCCCTCCCGGCCCGCGATCTCTGCCACCGACCCTGTGCCCCTCCCCCCCGCAATCTCCACCCTCACCCCATGCCCCTCCCGGCCCGCGATCTCCGCCCCCCACCCCGTGCCCCTCCCCCCGCGATCTGCCCCCCACCACATGCTCCTCAGCCCGCGATTTCCCCCCCACCCCGTGCTCCTCCCGGCCCACGATCTCCCCCCACCCCGTGCTCCTCCCGGCCCACGATTCCCCCCCCACCCCGTGCTCCTCCCACCCCGCGATCTCCTCCCCACCCTGTGCTCCTCCAGGCCCATGATCTCCCCCCCACCCCGTGCTCCTCCCGGCCCACGATCTCCCCCCCCCACCCCGTGCTCCTCCCGGCCCATGATCTCCCCCCCGCCCCATGCTCCTCCCGGCCCATGATCTCCGCCCCTCCCCCATGCTCCTCCCGCCCCGCAATCTCTGCCTCCCCACCCCCACAATCGCTTCTGACCACCCCCCTGCTATTCCACTGTCCCCCAGCTCCTGATCCTCTTCATTTCCCCCTCCCCGACCCCCGACCTTCTTGCAATCCTTCCCCCGCTCTCCTCCGGCCGTCCCCTGCCTGCCCCCCCGATCCTCTTTGCACCCCTCCCCCCCAGATCCTCCTCCAGCCAACCCCGGCCTCCACGTGATCCCTTCCTGCCTCCTCTCCGCGGCCTAGCACCACAGGCCTACCTACCTGGAGCCAACCAGCCTCTCAATCTGGCTGGCAGCAGGTGGGAAACAGAGGCTTCTCATGCAAATCAGGCCCAGCCGTTAAATCGGCAGGGCCTGCTGGAAACCTGTTCCCCTGCGTTTCCCGACCGTTTCAGAGCCCCCCTCGCTTCCCCATTAAAATTGAGCTCTATATCTCTCCTGATTTTTTGTTCCATTGACAATAGATATGTCAAATTGGCTGCTGAGACTTTCTCATTCATTTTACACTATGGCGCAAAGTCAAGATCTACCCCAAACTCTTCTTCTGCAAGTATGTGTAGTGGACACGCCCCATAGGCGGACTGATGTGCAATCACATTGCTCACCTATTCACCTGGAAATCCTCATTATCCAACCAGTACATTTACAACATGGGTAAAAAGGAGCACAAGAGAGACGTGCTACAAGTTAACAATAGGAAAGGCTTTCCAGCCCAAGTTGGATTCTCAGTGGGAGAAAATAATTTGTTTTCTGATTTTTTTAAAGCTGCTGCAAGATCTGCAGCATAAATAGGAACATACAAATGGCAGCAAGAGAGGACAAGGCGGGCGTTGGTGAAAATTTCAGCGCATTCTTGGGCAGCCTGGTGGGAGCAGGGAGGGATGATCTGTGTTTCCCCAATGATCTAATGACCTGACAAGGCCATTATGATATGTCACGCTGGCCCCAAAATCCACAACATATCATACATCACTTCATCTTTCACACCCATCAAATTGTTTCCGTTGTATCTTTATTTTAATCAATGCAGGTGGTGGTTAGAGTGACACAGATAACAAGTGTGTACATTTTGGAGGCTTCCCTGTAGTGAATGACACTTGCACACTGAAAATATCTAAATGTACGTTTTTGGCAAAATGCTGCCAATTTTTTTTTTACTAAAGATGCTAAACTAGAAAAGTAAATAGTCTGCCTCACCTGTTCTGTATTGTGTCTAGAAATTCCACACACAACTTAGGTTTACCAAATTACATTTTTGGCTGTAATACATGGTTCTGATAATTGCAGGTTCTCTAATTACGTTTAACGAGGTATGATAAAAAAAACTTGAGATTCCTTTTAAGTCCTGTCGGGACCATCGAAGGGCATGAATGTGAAATAATCTCCATACAATCCTATCTTTGTTCTCATCCCCAGCAGCAAAATATTTCTTTCTAATGAGCTGTTGATGAATAATGGAAGTGGGAGTATTCTAACCTACAGCTTACAGTGTCCACAGCCATTGACTTGGAAAATCCTAGAATCAGGTCGTCCCGCATTGGACTCATCAGTCACCTGAGAACTCATTTTTAGTGTGGAAGCAAGTCATCCTCGGTTCCGAGGTACTGCCTAAGAAGAAGAGAATCCAGTTAACATGTATGATCGCCAAAGTGCCACATTCTGGGAATCTCTTAAACTGATGAACTTAGACATGGAAAATTGCAGCCTTTTTGAAGAGCAAGTAAAAATCAATGGAATAACCTCTTTGGGGCAATACTGTAAAATCTGCTGTATAACTTGTAATATAAGATGGTAAACCTCCTGACTCCCCAAAGCCTTTCTACCATCTACAAGGCACAAGTAAGGAGTGTGATGGAATACTCTCCACTTGCCTGGATGAGTGCAGCTCCAACAACACTCAAGAAGCTCGACACCAAAGAGGACAAAGCAGCCCGCTTGATTGGCACCCCATCTAACACCTTAAACATTCACTCCCTCCACCACCAGCATACCGTGGCTGCAGTGTGTACCATCTACAAGATGCACTGCAGCAACTCGCCAAGGCTTCTTTGGCAGCACCTCCCAAACCCGTGCCCTCTTCCACCTAGAAGGACAAGGGCAGCAGGTGCATGGGAACACCACCACCTCCAAGGTCCCTTCCAAGTCACTCACCATCCTGACTTAGAAGTATATCGCCGATCCTTCATTGTCGCTGGGTCAAAGTCCTGGAACTCCCTACTTAACAGCACTGTGGGAGTACCTTCACCACACGGACTGCAGCGGTTCAAGAAAGCGGCTCGCCACCACCTTCTCAAGGGCAATTAGGAATGGGCAATAAATGCTGGCCTTGCCAGCGACACCCACATCCCGAATAAAACCCCCCCAAAAAACATGTATAACAAGTATAAATTGCAGCTCTGTGAATAATTATGTTCTTTAAGGGAAATGACTTATGAACTGGAGCCACTGGCAAGGCTTTTACCAAAACAGCACCCATAAAACCATTGAGTGACGACTGCACCAGATTTTATGCTACATGTAACGGTTTCAAGACAGAAGAGCTACTCAGTGATGTTGGTTTTTGGATCCAAGTTGATTTGGATTGAATAGTGAGGAGCAGATCTATTCTTCCCAACATTTAAGTGGCTTATTGGGGGAACACAGATGCAAGTCCTCTCCCTCTCACCGGGCTGTCCAGGAACATGGGAACATTTTCACCAGCGCCCGTCTTGTCTTCTCTTGCTACCAGTCTAACTTAAAAGAGCTAGGGGGATCATGTTTCATTGCAATGAGGGTTTTACACAATTTGAAACCAAGAGAAATAAATGTTAAGAATGTATTATATTTGCTAGAGAAAATGTTTGATTATGACATTTCTGCTATAATACTACTTACTACAAATGAAATTGAATATTGAGCTTAAGTCAACCGAATTAAACCAATTTGGATAAATTTGTTAATTAGATCAATTTGGCCAAATTCATTAATCTAACTCTAGGAATGTAATATGCAATCTATTGAGGCTGAGGTAAAAGGCCTCTTGGTAAATATCTTCTATTTAACCCACAGTAGGCCAATGGGGAAAAGGTTTGTGCTACTGTATGACCTTGTGATTGGTATCTGTATGTCCAGTCTTTGGTCATGGTTGCTCAGAAAGGGTTATGTGTAGATTTGCAGTGGCTATCTGTCCATTTCCTCGTAGTCTAGAGGATAGTGATGACAGTTCACCTGATTTTCAGGAGTGGGCCTTTGGTGTAGTGGTAGCATCCCCGCCGCTAGGCCAGAAGGCATAGGGTTTCGAACCCCACTCCAGACAGTCCCGGCAAGTGGAGTTGGAGCTCTGGCTCTAAATTCTGGGTTGACATCCAGCGGGATACTTGTGTCCGTGGGTGTGGGTGGCCCCCCCCTCGTATGGGTTGTGGGAGCCCGTAAATCCCTCCTGCCATAGGACTAACCACCCTAGTGGCTGGTACGAAGATGGTTACGGTCATGGAAGGAGCATTAATCGCAGCCAGAAATCCTCCCACCACTTCATACAGTTCCCCAAAGGGAACAGTGTGAAGACACGTAAGACGACAACCTGATTTTCAAATTTACCCAATATTTATCCCTGCTACTTATGGTTCAAATGAACAATGGAAAAAAAAAGTTGAAGAAAATTAATTTCTGTTTAGCAATGTATTAATGTACCAGAATCAATGGGATGGATTTTGCCTTTTGGGTTGATAGACTGGTGGAGTGCGCTGGTCAGCCACCTATTCCGGCGGTGAACAGGCCCGATTTAACTTGCCAGATTGAACGCTGAAAATTGGGCCGGAGTTGCCGCCAGCAAGGTAAGTTGTGATGAGGGTCGCGATTGCGGAGAGTTCGATAATGGCTCCTCCTAGGCCCCCAAAAACAATTGAACACTTAGTTTAGTTTGCCTCTTCTCTTCATTCGCCCATGGAACTGATTGGAGTTTGCACTGCGCATGCTCTGACCCGTTCCTACCTAAAATGGCAACCGGGGTTCTATTTATGTCATAGTACGTCGATTTCCGTATTAAAAAGGACCAATTGCCTGAATCAGGCAGGCGCTTTGGATACCCTGCAGTAGGCCCCTTATTAAAAAAAAAAATTCTCGGAATATAGGAGTTGCTAGCAAGGTCAACTTTTATTGCCCATCCCTCGTTGCCCTTGAGAAGGTGGTGGTGAGCCACCTTGAACCACTGCAGTCCGTGTGGTGAAGGTACTCCCACAGTGCTGTTAGGGAGGGAGTTCCAGGATTTTGACCCAGCGACGATGAAGGAACAGTGATATATTTCCAAGTCAGGATGGTGCGTGACTTGGCAGGGAACCTGGATGTGATGGAGCTCCCATGCACCTGCTAGGTGGTGGTGGTAAGTGGTTTGGTAGGTGCTGTCGAAGAAGCCTTGGTGAGTTGCTGCAGTGCTTCCTGCTGATAGTACATACAGTAGCCACGGTGCGCCACTGGTGGAGGGAGTGGATGTTTAAGGTGGTGGATGAGCTGCCGATCAAGTGGAATGCATTGTCCTGGATGGTGTCGAGCTTCCTGAGTGTTGTTGCAGCTACACACATTCAGGCAGATGGAGAGTATCCCATCACATTCCTGACTTGCATCTTGTAGGTAGTGGAGAGGCTTTAGGGAGTCAGGAGGCGAGTCACTCACCACAGAATGCCCAGCCTCTGACTGGCTCTAGTAGCCAGTTATTTATGTGACTGGTCCAGTTGAGTTTCTGGCCAATGCCAACCCCTAAGATGTTGATGGTGATGGATTTGGCAATAGTAATGCCATTGAATGTCATGGAAAGGTGGTTAGACTCTCTCTTCTTGGAGATGGTCATTGCCTGGCACTTGTGTGGTGCAAATATTATAGCCCAAGCCTGGATGTTGTTCAGGTTTTGCTGCATGCAGACACGGACTGCTTCGTCATCTAAGAAATTGTGAGTGGAGCTGAACATTGTGCAATCATCTTTTAAAATGGAGCCGGCTGCATCGGTGTTAACAGGGTGACAAGGCTACTGACCCCATTATGAGGCCATTACCGTTAATGCCAGGTGAGGGCTTTCAAAATTGACCCCATTGTGTGGTAGGCGTTTGTGAATTTTAATTACATGTAGCTAATTACTTTTACTTTCCATCTCTACAATGTTGTGGTGCCAGCAATAGCTCAAACAGGGTCTCTTATATTTTTAGTCAGGGAGATCAGCGCAATTATAAGTCTCAGAGGAACAGAAACTGAAAGAAATGAGGGATTACAGCAAGATAGGAACAGAGAGTGTCACAGAGACAATGCAATAGAGGAAACCAAGGGAGTTTGATGAAGAGTTCAGATGGTGACAGAGAAAAGGGCAAGGCTTGTTAGGAGAAGAGTGATGGAAATTCACAAAGGACATAACTCAGCTGGAAAGAAACAGAATAATGGATTCAGTGCAAAGTGAAGTGACACTGAATCTATGCCAATCTCTGTTTCTCACTGAATCTATGGTATTCTTAATTTTCCATTAAATTGACAAAAAGAATAACAAAACATAAGATTGGAATATTTAATGAAACTGATCTGATTAAAGAATCAATCTCATCTAATTTTGAAAGGGCTTCACTGGATAAAGTTTAATTGTAAAATGAGTAGTGAATATTTCCAACCTTAACTGTATATGGATAAGGTGAACAACAAACCTCTGATTGCTCTGAATTCCATCACTAATATATGTGTTATACAGCAACAAGACTGGAGCAGAGATGGACTTTTCTTTTTGGCCCATGGAGACTACCAAATGCCCAACGTTGCTCGTAGAGATAACAATATGTTATGTTTAGGTCATGTTGGGCTAAGCATTTAGGAATTCCCACTCTTTTTTTGGAACACGGAGGGGAATTTTAGCCAGTTTTTAATTGAAAACGTATTCAATCTCCATGTGTTCTCCAGGGATTAAGTTCTTTGAGGGGGAAAATCAGTAGTGCCCAGGAAGGGGCGCTAACTTTTGAGAAGTTGGGAATTTAGCACCAGGCGCTAATCAATCTCGCTGCCCACTAAATTCAGTCTCAGCGCTCAAAGAATGCAGGGGAGCGCTAAATCAGGCGCTAATGGTGTTGGTGAGTGACGTTAGGCTCCAAGCGATAAGGAATATGAGGTGTTGTGTAATCGGGAGTGAGCATTAGCGAAGGCGCCTTCCAGCCATTAAAGGGGAGGGTCACTGGAGCCTGCACATCAGCCCCCAATGATTTCGGGAGTGCAGAACGGTGATATGCTGTGGGATGAAATGCAAAGTGCTTTGACGACCTGCAACACTCCGGGGCCTTTATTTGGCTGCAGATACATCCTGTGCTCCCTGCCACTCATAACTGACCTTTCGAACGGAAGTTCCTTGACAGCTGGGGCACATCCCTTTAAGTAGCACCCCGCCAGCCACCAGCTGGCTGGTTCACGCCTCCGCTCCCTGGCGCTGTCGGTGTGAGGCGGTAAGGCAGGGGGCGCTACTGAAGTTTGTAGATTGGGTGCCCAGCGAATGTTGCACACTTGCTGATGTCACAATCTGCATGGCGAAAGGGACCGAGGTGCTAATTGTTATCGCCAGCTCCACGGGGCATGAGGCGCGGGATTCGCCCCGCTGTGGAGCTACTGCTTGAGTGCCCTCACCAGGCGCTAACTGGGGGTGCTAACCTACTGAATTTCGCCCCCTTCGGAACTGAAGCTTGCACTATTAGAGACCTTTTTTCGGCTTAGGTTGTGTGGTTGATAATGAAGAAGGAAGCTGTAGACTGCAGGATGATATCAAGGAACTGGTCAGGTGGGCAGAACAGTGGTAAATGGAATTCAATCCGGAGAAGTGTTGGGTAATGCATTTGAAGAGATCTAACAAGGCAAGGGAATACACATTAAATGGTAGGACACTGAGAAGTGTAGAGGAACAAAGGGACTGTGGAGTGCAGGTCCACAGGTCCCTGAAGGTAGCATGCCAAGTAGCAGGCCAAGTAGATAAGGTGGTTAAGAAGGCTTACGGAATACTTGCCTTTATTAGCTGGGGCATAGAATACAAGAGCAGAGAGGTTATGTTTGAACTGTATAAAACACTAGTTAGGCCACAGCTAATACAGGAAAGATGTGATTGCACTAGAGAGGGTACAGAGGAGATTTACCAGGATGTTGCCTGGATTGGAGAATCTTAGCTATGAGGAAAGACTGGATAGGCTGGGTTTATTTTCTTTGGAACAGAGGAGGCTGAGGGGAAACCTTATTGAGGTGTATAAAATTATGAGGGGCCTAGATAGAGTGGATAGGAAGGACCTAATTCCCTTAGCAGAGGGGTCAACAACCAGGGGGCATAGATTTAAAGTCATTGGTAAGAGGTTTAGAGGGGATTTGAGGGGAAATTTCTTCACCCTGAGGGTGGTGGAGGTCTGGAACTTACTGCCTGAAAGGGTGGTAGAGGCAGGAACCCTCACTACATTTAAAAAGTGCTTGGATGTGCACTTGAAGTGCCGTAACCTACAGGGCTATGGACCAAGAGCTGGAAAGTGGGATTAGGCTGGATAGCTCTTTGTCGGCCGGCGCGGACACGATGGGCCGAAATGGCCTCCTTCCGTGCTGTAAATTTCTATGATTCTATGATTAGGCTTACAAAATCAAAATCAAAGCCAAAGACTTGAGCACTCACCCCTAACGCCTTGGATACAAAATCACGGAAACATTGCGGAAGACAAATATAGCATCATTTACTAGAAAATGTCATAAACTGGACCAATTCCTGTTTCTAGATTAGTAGAAACCTCAGTGACCAGTACTATGTGGAAGTGATTGCAGACCAACCAGACTGATAACAACCGTTAGCCATTATCAGTGATAAAATGACAAGCAGGGCCTCTGATCTACGCAACCACCTCTACCACCAATCAATCAATTTTGACAGCATTCTAGGAGCCCCAACAGTTACTTTCTACTGAATGAAGACAAAACCCTAAGTGGTTACGAAACATTTTGACCAGTAACCCTTGATTCTCACTATCAAGAGTTTTTACTGCTGAGGTAATTTCCTCACTTGTACTGGTGTCAGTCTAAGTAAAGCAGTGTGCAAGCAGATTGAGGACATTTTAAAGCCAACTTTGTTAAGGTTTTAGGAAGTTGTGAAATTGTGCAGCGGATGATCAGCAAGAAACTTTTATTAGGAACACTGAACTGCAAAACAAAATAATAAACTGACACAAACGGTTTTATCAAAATTTCAAGCTTTAAGCTACAGTGAATAAGGAAAACTATTAACTGGAAATATAGTCAGCGTAGTTAATTTCATGGGTAGAAATCAACATAATATGGCTTGCTTGTTGAGGTGTTGAGCATATCACAATATTGACAAATTTAATTAGAAGTTCGAGACAAGGGATGGGCAATTCACTGGTACATCATGCTTCATTAATGTGAGAGAAATTCTAGTTAGATTTACAAGTTGCTGACAAATGTTAACGTATGTAAAAGTGATTGCTGTTCTAGGATTTATACAAATGTCCAAAAAGCATTTGAAACGATTGTCAGGCACATCAATGCTCACCCAATTGACTGGATGATGTAACCTTGTGTGCAGCCCTTCTGAATCTCTTGCAATGCTAGCTCCGGGGGAGGCAAAAAACATGGATTATACCAAAACCTGCGGTCAATTTCAGAAAAAAATCCTCCCCAGCAAGTCAATCAAGCAAATTCCAGGTGGCTATGGTTACCCATGATGCATCAGAGGTGCCCGTAGTTAAATCCCACACCCCCAATACGTCACTATGTCTTCCTTCTTCAGGAACTTGTCAATTCCATTCATAAAAGATTGTAGTGTACCTATATTTCCCATATCCACCAGTAATCTGTTCCAAAGAGTGACAAACCTCTGAGAAAATAAATACTTCTTGGCATTTAACATGACTCTTTGCCAATGTAATTTCTGTACATTCTCTCTATTACTACAATCAAGATCCATTTTAAATACCATATCTAAATCTAACACACTCAATCCATCATAATTTAAAAAATCTTGATCATATCTCCGTGAGCCTGCTTTTCTATAAGTTGACAAGCCCTAACTCACTACGCCTATTCTCATGACCTAGGTTACATCCTTTTTGCCCTCCAGTGCACCCCTCTCCAGATCCTTAACTTCCATCACACTACACGGCGACCAAAACTGGACACAGTTCTCAAAAGGTCCAATTTTCTGAGCGTGTGCTGATGGTGTAAATTTTGTCTTATAACACTCCTGTGAAGTGACTTGGGACGTTTTCCCATGTTAATGGTGCTAAATAAATACAAGTTGCTGTTATTGGCGAGGAACCTCACCCACTGAGAGCATAGATTGGTAAATTGTGAGTGTGATCACCTTGGTTATTTGTCCATAATGGGGAAAAAACCTTGGCTATCATGCCTGTGATTTTCTGATTCGCACTCCCAGCATGCCAGGACCTTGTCAAGTTGGTCTTTAAGTATGATTGTATCAACGGCTTACGCAATCTTGCATAGTGCCCTTAGTTTTGTACTTTCTTGATCTCGCAATACTTCTAGTAATCCTATTTGTTTTTCCTATTCCTACCTCACAGTGAGAGCATCAATAAGGTGGGCCGCTGCTGCCTCGGGCTCTCACCCCATGATCAGCCCTAGCCCCAGGATTTCATTGAGATAAATTAAAAACAAATCTAGCAGTCAAAACTGGGCATCCATAAAGCGCTGTGGGCCATCAGAGTAGCGGAATTTTATTCCACCACAATCTGTAACCTCATGGCCCGGCATATCCCTCACTCTACCATTACCATCATGTCAGATGACCAACACTGGTTCAATGAGGAGTGTAGAAGAGCATGCTGGGAGAAGCACCAGGCGTACCTGAAATTGAGGTGACAACCTGGTGAAGTTATAACACAGGAGGGGGTGTTGCAATATTAATTAAGGAGTCAATTACTGCTGTAAGGAGGGATGATATATTAGCGGGTTCCTCTAATGAGGCCATATGGGTAGAATTTAAAAACAAAAGGGGGGCAAGCACTTTGCTGGGCGTGTACTATAGGCCCCCAAACAGTCAGGGGGAGATAGAGGAACAGATATGTAGGCAAATCTCAGAGGAGTGCAAAAATAATAGGGTAATAATAGTGGGGGATTTCAACTTCCCCAATATTAATTGGGATAGTCAGATTGTGAAAGGCTTAGAGGGTGCAGAATTCTTAAAGTGCATCCAGGAGAGCTTTTTGAGCCAGCGTGTAGAAAGTCCTACAAGAGAGGGGGCGGTACTGGACCTAATTCTAGGGAATGTAGCCGGGCAAGTGGTAGAAGTGTCAGTAGGAGAGCATTTTGGCGACAGTGACCATAATTCGGTGAGATTTAAGGTGGTCATGGAAAAAGACAAAGACGGCCCGGAAATAAGGGTTCTAAATTGGGGGAAGGCCGATTTTAATATGATAAGGCAGGATCTGGCCAAAGTGGACTGGGAGCAGCTACTTATAGGAAAATCCACATCAAAGCAGTGGGAGACTTTCAGAAGGGAAATAGAGAGAGTACAACGCCAACATGTTCCCGTAAAGGTCAAGGGTGGTACCAACAAGCAAAGGGAACCTTGGATGACAAGGGATATACAAAAATGCATTAGGAAAAAAAGGGGGGCTTTTGGCAGTTACAAAAGACTAAAGATGGAGGAAGCCCTAGAGGAGTATAAAAAGTGCAGGGGCATACTTAAAAAACAAATTAGGAGAGCGAGGAGGGGCCATGAAATAACACTGGCGAGCAAAATAAAGGAAAATCCTAAGATGCTTTATAAGTATATTAAGGGCAAGAGGATAACCAGGGAAAGGGTAGGGCCCATTAGGGACCAAAGTGGCAATCTGTGTGTAGAGCCAGATGATGTAGGCGGGGTTTTAAATGAATTTTTTGCATCTGTGTTCACTATGGAGGAAGACAATGTAGACATAGAAATCGGGCAAGGGGACTGTGATATACTTGAACATATTAGCATCGAGAGGGAGGAGGTACTAGCGGTTTTAGCAGGCCAAAAAGTGGATAAATCCCCAGGCCCGGACGAGATGTATCCCAGGCTGCTGTGTGAGGCAAAGGAGGAGATTGCAGGGGCTCTGACACAAATTTTCAGAACCTCTCTGGCCACAGGGGATGTACCAGAGGACTGGAGAACAGCTAACGTAGTACCATTATTCAAGAAGGGTAGCAGGGATAAACCATGGAATTACAGGCCAGTGAGCCTAACATCTGTGGTAGGGAAATTATTGGAAAAAATTCTGAGGGACAAAATTAGTCTCCACTTGGAGAGGCAAGGATTAATCGGGGATAGTCAGCATGGCTTTGTCAAGGGTAAATCATGTCTGACCAATCTGATTGAATTTTTCGAGGGGGTGACTAGGTGTGTGGATGAGGGAAATGCTGTGGATGTGGTATACATGGACTTCAGTAAGGCTTTTGACAAAGTCCCGCATAGGAGACTGGTCAAGAAGGTAAGAGCCCATGGGATCCAGGGTGCCTTGGCACGTTGGATCCTAAACTGGCTGAGTGGCAGGAGGCAGGGGGTGACGGTCGAAGGTTGCTTTTGTGACTGGAAGCCTGTGTCCAGTGGGGTACCTCAGGGATCGGTGCTGGGTCCCTTGCTGTTTGTGATCTACATAAATGATTTGGATGAGAATGAAAAAGGTATGATCAGTAAGTTCGCAGATGACACGAAAATTGGTGGGGTGGTAAATTGCGAGGAGGAAAGCCTCAGGCTACAGGACGATATAAACGGGTTGGTCAGATGGGTGGAAAAGTGGCAAATGGAATTTAACCCTGAAAAGTGTGAGGTGATGCATTTTGGATGGACAAATAAGGCAAGGGAATACACAATGAGTGGTAGGGCCCTAGGAAGCACAGAGGGTCAGAGGGACCTTGGTGTACATGTACATAGATCCCTGAAGGCAGCGGATCAGGTAGATAATGTAGTGTATGTACCCGTCTACCTTTAAGGGAACTATTGAATGTAACCGTTCACCTTTAAGAGGACTACTTTCGGTGTGGCACTATTTGTTTGGCTTCTGTATACTGTAATACCGATAGTGACCACACCAGTATATAAGTGTTGTGGCAGGATTGCTGGGGCAGATTCGCCCGGACCTTCGAATAGTAAAGACCTGTTTGTTTGTTACTTCTGAAGTCTGTGTATTTATTAACTGCACAACCCACAGACTTTACAGTGGCGACGAGTCCGATCGTACCCTGTGGCAAGATTACCAAAGCAAGAAGAGCGTCGAAGAGAGGCAACCGCCCTCGTCGTGCTGCTGGAAGAAAACACGAGGCTGCAGCAGGAGAAAGGTGGAAGACTTTAGCAACAAAAGCTTCCGTCTGCAACAGGCACTGACTACCCTTCTACCATGGTACGGAGTGAGCCGATCAGCAGGGAACAAGGTGGCCGAAGAGACTGTGAGTAGGGGAAGGTGTAGAAGTATCCGGAGGATAAGGGCAGAGCACTCGACCTCGGTCGAGGGGGAGCTGAGCCGGTCAGAAGTCGGGTCCAACGGCGTCGGGTGACAGCCGGACCGCGATCGGCGGGAAAAGCAAGGCAGCGACCGCAGCCACGAAGCGCTGAGACTGGGAGTAGGCGCGGGAAGAGAAACCCAGCGCAGCCGGGGAGGGAAACACCGGTCTGCGAGAGGGCTGGGAGGCGAACAGGAACCGTGCGGGTGAGAGAGAGAGACAGAGCCGAGCAAGGGGAGAGAGACTGCGCGAGAGCCAGTCCAATGGCTGAGCTGTTCTCCACCAACGGGGTACCCAGCGCCGGTAGAGCCGTGCGGGCGGGAGGAAAAGACAGAGCCGAGTAAGGGGAGCTGTGCGGAAGCCAGCCCAGCGGCTGAACCTGTCCGCTGTGGGGAAAGCGTACCCCTTCCACCAGGGAAGAAACGCGGGAAGCCGCTATTAGGCGGAGAAGACGATTGAAGTGGGCGGGGTGAGAAGGAAAGAGCGGGAAACCGCCATTTTCGCGGGAAAACCGCCATCTTAGAAATAAACAAATAAATAAGAATACTTGAAGAAATACTTGTGTTGTACCCAAGGAAAGAAAGATGCCTAAGCGGGCGGACACCAACGAGTTCAATTCGGAGATAGAAGACTGGGCCACGTACGTAGAACGTATTGAGATACATTGTAAGGCTAACAAAATAGCTAAGGAGGAAAAAGCTTTAACCTTACTTAACATGATGGGTGCGAAAACATTCGGGTTGTTGAAGCATCTTCTCTCACCAGCTAAACCGGCAGATCAGACCTTCGATGATATTGTAGCAGTGCTGAAGGATCACTTGAACCCCACACCGTTGATGCTGGCTGAACGATTCAAATTCTACGCAAGAACGCAGAGGAAAGACGAAAGCAATGCGGAATACTTGGTCGAACTGCGTAGGCTAGCGAAATACTGCCAGTTCGGAGGGAATCTGACAGAGGCACTGCGTGACAAGTTCATATGCGGATTGTCCAAAGAAGGAACGCAGAAGCGACTACTGGAAGAAAATGACCTCACACTGGACAGGGCTGTCCTCATAGCTGCATCGCACGAAGCCGCAGCGAAAGGAACGGCGGAAATGCAGCTAAAGGCGGCGGCACTAGGGGTGGACCAAATTACTTCGAGCACAACAAAATGCTACCGTTGTGGGAAGACAACACACGACCAGAATCAATGCTGGGTTAAAAACCAAGAATGCAGGAAATGTGGCAAGATCGGGCACATAGCTAAGGTATGCCGGTCAGGAGCAACGTACAACAATAAGAAGTCACCACAAAAATGGTACAGAAAGGTACAAGAGGTGACTAAGAAGAGTCTGAGGGAACAGAAGTCGGTCTCACACTCCAAATGCAAAGGACTGGACAGTCTGAGAATTCACAACGTGAGCAATGAAGCTGACCGACAAACTATCTGGATAACGTTACAGATTGCAAAGGTCCAAGTAAAAATGGAAGTGGACACCGGATCGGCGTTGACGGTTATGAATAAGCATGACTATAAAAAAAATTTCAAGCATATTCCACTACGGGATACGGAACTAGTACTACAGACATACACGGGGCACAAAGTATTCCCCATCGGAATGATAGAAGTCAAGGTGAGATACAAGGATAAAGATCATCACCGGTTGGACCTGTATGTATTGCCTGAGGGAGGACCACCACTTCTGGGACGGGAGTGGATCCGAAAAATAAAATTGGACTGGCAGTCACTAAACACCATGACGGTGGATTCCGAAAAAGAGGATGTCAAACCTGAACGGTTGTCCAGAATATTGGACGAAGCTAAGGAGGTATTCCAGCAAGGACTGGGAACACTGCGAGGTATTAAAGCAAAGGTTAAGATTGCAGAAAATGCAAGCCCAAAGTTTTTTAAGGCCAGATCGGTACCTTACGCAATACGACTAGCTGTGGAGGCAGAACTGGAAGAACTTGAACGATCAGGGGTTCTGTCAAAAGTGGACTGGAGTGAGTGGGCCACGCCCATTGTTCCCGTCATGAAGTCCTCACCGAGTAATAAGCCAGGGGGACCGGGGAAGGTCCGTATCTGCGGAGATTTCAAGATTACTGTGAATCCGGTGCTTCACACGGTACAATACCCGCTTCCGCGGATTGAAGATATCTTTGCTTCGTTGGCCGGAGGGAAGCATTTCACGAAAATAGATCTGGCTCAAGCATATCTACAGATGGAGGTTGAGGAAGAGTCACGCCAGTACCTCACCATCAACACTCACAGAGGCTTGTATCGCTACAATAGACTGGTCTTTGGGGTAGCTTCGGCGCCAGCAATTTGGCAGAGGGCCATGGAACAGGTGTTACAAGGAATTCCAAGCACGCAGTGCTATTTAGATGACATTTTAATCACGGGAAAAGATGAGGAAGAACACCTCACGAATTTGAAACTGGTACTCACCAGGTTGAAGGAGTATGGCCTTCGGGTTAATCGCAAGAAGTGTGAGTTCTTCCAAAAACGGATCTCATACTGCGGTCATGTCATTGACCGAGAAGGACTGCATAAGTCACCTGAAAAGATAGAAGTGGTCGTGAAGGCCCCCGCTCCAGGAAACGTATCACAGTTAAGATCATTCTTGGGGTTGATTAATTACTATCACAAGTTTCTGCCAAATTTATCCACGGTGCTGCATCCGCTGAATGACCTGTTGCGGAAAGAAACACCATGGAAGTGGAGTGAAGAATGCAAAAAGGCTTTTCGCAGAAGCAAGGAGTTGATTACCTCTGAAGAAGTGTTGGCTCATTTCAACCCAGCATTACCCCTTCGTCTAGCTTGCGATGCTTCCCCGTACGGAATTGGGGCAGTACTCTCGCACAGGCTACCAAATGGCTCAGAAAGGCCAGTGGCTTTCGCGTCCCGATCATTGACACCCGCGGAGCGAAATTACGCCCAAATAGATAGGGAGGCCTTCAGTCTTGTGTGGGGCGTGAAGAAATTCAACCATTACCTACAATGTAAAAAGTTCACATTGCTGACAGACCACCAGCCGTTGGTGTCCATATTCAACCCAAATAAGGCCGTTTCCACCATGACAGCACAAAGGTTACAAAGGTGGTCCGTGTTACTTGGGGCACACCAATACGAAATTGAGTACAAAAGGTCTAAACAGCATGGAAATGCTGATGGGTTGTCACGCTTGCCATTGCCGATGGTAGAAGAAGCGAGTATAGTGGACCCAGTAGAGTTGTTCCACTCATCCATAGTGGAGTGTCTACCGATAACAAACTCAATCATTGAGAATGAGACAAGGAATGACCCGACTCTTTCACGAGTCTATGATGTAACGGTGGAGGGATGGCCAGCACAGAGCGAACCAACACTGTAAGCATTTGCACAGAGGAAAGAACAACTGTCAGTGTGTCGAGGAACCCTGATGTGTGGATGTAGAGTGGTGATTCCACCCAAACTCCAAAAGAAAGTGCTAAAGGAGCTGCACGAAGGACATCTGGGGGGAGTAAAGATGAAGAATCTAGCAAGAGCGTTTGTGTGGTGGCCAGGCATTGATGGAGACATAGAGGAGATCACGAAGAACTGCCTAGGATGTCAGAGGGTTCAGAACGCGCCACCCCAGGCTCCTCTGCATCCATGGGAGTGGCCCTCATCGCCTTGGCAAAGAGTACACATCGACTTTGCTGGTCCATTTATGGACTCGATGTTTCTAATAGCGGTGGATGCCCACTCCAAGTGGCCGGAAGTAATTAAGATGACCACCACCACGACGGAAAAAACCATCACAGTGTTAAGGACTATGTTTGCTCGGAATGGCCTGCCGGAACAGATCTGTTCTGATAATGGACCACAATTTGTGTCCGAAGAATTCAAGAAATTCTTAAAGAGCAATGGGGTTAAACATTACACGTCAGCCCCATACCATCCCGCCTCCAATGGATTGGCTGAAAGGTTTGTCCAGACCTTCAAGAAGGCCGTAAAGGCCATGAGTAATGAAAATATAAGTCTGCAACATAAGGTGGATAGGTTTTCGTTGGCATACCGAAATGCGACACACGCGGTCACAAATCAAACTCCCGCAATGATGTTCTGTAATAGACGCCTAAGATGCCGGCTGGATTTACTAAAACCAAACGTCAGAAGAGACGTAGAGAACCGGCAATTCCAGGGCATGAACGACAGGGTCACTAGATCTTTCCAGATCGGCCAACGAGTTTTGGCCCGGGACTACCGTACTGAGAAATGGCAGCCTGGAACTATTGGGAAAAGGCTGGGGCCATTGATGTACACCGTGGACATTGGAGACAATATAATAAGGCGCCATGTTGACCAAATCATAGGGTCCGCCACAAATGGGCAACCAACTTCACCACCT
This sequence comes from Somniosus microcephalus, assembly GCF_052327205.1. Classification (NCBI taxonomy): domain Eukaryota; kingdom Metazoa; phylum Chordata; class Chondrichthyes; order Squaliformes; family Somniosidae; genus Somniosus; species Somniosus microcephalus. The sequence continues at coordinate 243,702,001 of NC_140993.1, forward strand.
TATCCGGGTAATGTTGAAACTGAGATACCCAGAACACCTACTTCCGATCTAGTGATACTGGAGTCAGCTGAACCTGACACGGCTTTTCAAGCCGAATCGACCTTGCCAGAAGCACCTCCTAGCCCGCCTGAAATGACGACACCACTGCGGCGTTATCCGGACAGAATCCGGAAACCCCCGGAAAGACTGAATCTATGAACTGTCTTACATAAACCTGTATATATGTTAGAATGTATGTTCACTATGGACTTAGTAAGTAATAAGCTAAAAAGGGAGGATTGTAGTGTATGTACCCGTCTACCTTTAAGGGAACTATTGAATGTAACCGTTCACCTTTAAGAGGACTACTTTCGGTGTGGCACTATTTGTTTGGCTTCTGTATACTGTAATACCGATAGTGACCACACCAGTATATAAGTGTTGTGGCAGGATTGCTGGGGCAGATTCGCCCGGACCTTCGAATAGTAAAGACCTGTTTGTTTGTTACTTCTGAAGTCTGTGTATTTATTAACTGCACAACCCACAGACTTTACAGATAAGGTGGTTAAAAAGGCATATGGGATACTTGCCTTCATTAGCCGAGGCATAGAATATAAGAGCAGGGAGGTTATGATGGAGCTGTACAAAACGCTGGTAAGGCCACAGCTGGAGTACTGTGTGCAGTTCTGGTCGCCTCACTATAGGAAGGATGTGATTGCTTTGGAGAGGGTGCAGAGAAGATTCACCAGGATGTTACCTGGGATGGAGCGCCTCAGCTATGAAGAAAGACTAAACAGGCTGGGGTTGTTTTCCTTGGAGCAAAGAAGGCTGAGGGGGGACCTGATTGAGGTGTACAAAATGATGAGGGGCATAGATAGGGTAGATAAAGAGGAACTTTTCCCCTTAGTAGGGGGGTCAATAACAAGGGGGCATAGATTCAAGGTAAGGGGCAGGAGGTTTAGAGGGGATTTGAGGAGGAACTTTTTCACCCAGAGGGTGGTTGGAGTCTGGAACTCACTGCCTGAAAGGGTGGTAGAGGCAGGAACCCTCACAACATTCAAGAAGCATTTGGATGAGCACTTGAAATGCCATTGCATACAAGGCTATGGACCAAATGCTGAAAAATAGGATTAGATTAGACAGGGCTTGATGGACGGCGCAGATACGATGGGCCGAAGGGCCTCTTTCTGTGCTGTATAACTCTATGACTCTATGACTATGACTACATGCATGCTAATTAGGAGAAACAGCATGCTATAGACAGAGCTAAGCAATCCCACAACCAACAGATCAGGTCAAAGCTTTGCAGTACTGCCACATCCAGTCACGAATGGTAGTGGAGAATGATTGTTTTTAATCGTTCATGGGATGTGACATCGTTGGCAAGGCCAGCATTTATTGCCCAACCTTAATTGCCCATGAGAAGGTGGTGGTGAGCCACCTTCTTGAACCGCTGCAGTCCTTGTGGTGAAGGTACACCCAAATTGCTGTTAGGGAGGGAGTTCCAGGATTTTGACCCAACGACAATGAAGGAACGGCAATGTATTTCCAAGTCAGGATGGCGTTTGATTTGGAGGGGATCTTGGAGGTGATGGTGTTCCCATGCACCTGTTGCCCTTGTCCTTCTAGGTAATAGAAGTCACGGGTTTGGGAGGTGCTGTCGAAGAAGCCTTGGCAATTTGCTGCAGTGCATCTTGTAGATGGTATACACTGCAGTCACAGTGTGCCGGTGGTGGAGCCAGTGAATGTTTAAGGTGGTGGGTGGGGTGCCAATCAAGCGGGCTGCTTTGTCTTGGATGGTGTCAAGCTTCTTGAGTGTTGTTGGAGCTGCACTCATCCAGGCAAGTGGAGAGTATTCCATCACGCTCCTTACTTGTGCCTTGTAGATGGTGGAAAGGCTTTGGGGAGTCAGGAGGTGAGACAATCGCCACAGAATACCCAGCCTCTGCCCTGCTCTTATAGCCACAGTATTTAGGTGGTTGGTCCAGTTAAGTTTCTGGTCAATGGTGACCCCCCAGGATATTGATGGTGGGGGATTCGGCAATAGTCAAGGGGCGGTGGTTAGATTCTCTCTTGTTGGAGATAGTCATTGCCTGGCACTTGTGTGGCATGAATATTACTTACTACTTATCAGCCCAAGCCTGAATGTCGTCCAGGTCTTACTGCATGCGGGCACGGACTGCTTCATTATCTGAGGAGTTGCGAATGGAACTGAACACTGTGCAATCATCAGCGAACATCCCCACCTCCGACCCTATGATGGAGGTAAAGTCATTGATGAAGATGGTTGTGCCTAGGACACTGCCCTGAGGAACTCCTGCGGTGATGTCCTGGGGCTGAGATGATTGACCTCCAACAACCACAACCACCTTCCTTTGTATGACTCCAGCTAGTGGAGAGTTTTTCCCCCTGATTCCCATTGTCTTCAATTTTACTAGGGTTCCTTGATGCCATACTCGGTCAAATGCTAGCTTGATGTCAAGGGCAGTCACTCTGGACCTCAGCTCTTTTGTCCATGTTTGGACCAAGGCTGTAATGAGGTCTGGAACCCAAACTGAGCATTTGTGAACAGGTTATTGGTGAGTAACTGCCGTTTGACGGCACTGTCGATGACACCTTCCGTCACTTTGCTAATGATTGAGAGTAGACTGAAGAGGTGGTAATTCGCTGGATTGGATTAGTCCTGCTTTTTGTGGACAGGACATACCTGGGCAATTTTCCACATTGCCGGGTAGATGCCAATGTTGTAGCTGTACTAAAGGACATTAGTGAACCAGGTGTGTTTTTACAACAGTCTGGTAGTTTCATGGTCACCATTACTGATTCTAGCATTTCATTCCAGATTTATTTAATTAACTGAATTTAAATTCCCCAGCTGCCATGGTGGGATTTGAACTCCTGATCATTAGTCCAGGCCTCTGGATTACTAGTCCAGCCATATAAACACGATACTACCGTACCTCACTAATGGGAGGAGGAGGCGGCTCCATGAACATCCCCAATTATGGCAGAGCCCAGTACTTGAGTGTGAAAGACAAGGCTGAAGCGTCCACAACCATCTTCAACCATGGGATCTTTTACGTCCATCTGAGAGAGCAGATAGGGCCTCGATTTAACTTGTCATCTGAAAGACAGCACCTCCGACAGAGTGCAACACTCCTTCAGTACTGCACTGAAGTTTCAGCCCAGATTATGTGCTCATGTCTCTGGAGTGGGGCTTGAACTCATGACCTTCTAGACGTAGAGACGAGAGTGCTACCCACTGAGCCAAATCCGGCACCTTGTAGATATGGATTGTGAAACCTTGTGTGGAAACTGCTGGGAGTGTAAACGTCCTGTTGCTGTCATGATCGAATGCAAATCTGTTGTGACAGTTGAATTTAATGTACAAAGGGGCCACAAATATTGCAGGTCCCCAGCTTCCTGCAGATGGAGAAAACATAACGCGTAACAGTCACTGCACTTTAAAAAAATGTAATTCATTGTGTGAAGCACTTTTTGAGATGTTTTGATATGAAAGCTGCAGTATAAATGCAAGTATTACTGTATAAAGGTTAACGTGGCTTCTATTGCACAGTCATATTCGTAAGGAAAGCACATACTGTCGAATAAAGCCAAGTGGGTCTCTGGAAATGGACCCCATTATATGGGGAAGAAATATATACAACCACTGTCATTCATGTCCTGTGTTTGAAATGCTGTGAATGAACTGGTATGTCCTATGCATGATTTGGCACAAGACTATGATTTAAAAAAAAGGGTATTAGTCCCTGGTTTCTTATTGGCCCAGAAATTCGGGTCCCCACGCGTGAGTACGCGCTGAGTACTCACGTGTAGGCCCAACGAAAGTGCCGGTTTCGTGCATGCACTGCGCATGCGCGGGAAACCGGAACTTCTGTTCCCTAGAAAGATGGGGTTCAGAGGTGGAACGCGTGCACCAGAGAGGCAGCGCGTGCGCATTGAACTTACGTTTTTTTTCCAGAAGAGTGTGTCTCCAGGAGTTACACATGTAAAAAGCAGGCACAAGGCCTGCTTTTAACAAGGTAAGTGGTGAATTAATTAAAATTAAAACATTTTTTCCCCACATGTTTATTATTTTTTAATACTTTAAAGAAAGGTAAGTTTATTTTTAGTCCTGTTAGAAAATGGAATTAATTTTTTCAAAAATTTAAATTATTGTTTAAAATAGTTATTTTATATAATTTAGTAGTTATTTTAAAAATGTGATTTAAAAAAAAATTATTTGAAGTTTTAGTGATGTTTTGGGGCTTATACTATTTATAGGTTTGACAGCTCTTCCTGTCAAACTTATGAATGAAGCATTCCCTGCTACCATTGGCTCTCCATGGCCCACGTGATCCCAGGGGACGCATCGAACTAACTGCGCCCCTGGGATAAGCAAACACTGCGCGCCGGCAGTTGGAGGAGGCCCAGGATTGGAATCCCACGCAGGCCCACAGCTCAACGGCCGGCGCGCTAGGTAAGTGCAGGTCGGGGGCTTGCACCCGTGGGGAGCCCCCGACCCGAATTTCTGGGTCATTATGATTATGGGGATTCCATTTACGCACGGAATCCCCATGAGCATAATAGGAATCAGCTAATACATACAATTTCACACCACTGAAATAAAAATAAATAATCACAGGTTCAAAATTAATTAAAATACCATTTAATTAAACATTTAAAATAATTTAATTTTTTGAAAATAAATGGGACAAAAATAACCTAAACTAATTTTAACTGTAAGGGAATGTTTAAATGATTTTAACACTTTTATTTTAACATTTATTTAAACCCTTACGCTGGTAAAAGAAGACCTTACACCTGCTTTTTACCAGGCATAAGGGTTTGGTGATTATTCGCTGGGCAGTAGTTGGGCAAATAGCCAACCTGGCGCTAGTGAATGTCAATTTCCAGCGGATGCGTACGACCTGTCAAGCTGAAACTTTTCAGATCGCAAGTTCTGGGTTTTCGCGCAGGCGCATCGCACGCAGAACTTGTGCGGCACTTATAACAGCGTACGCTGTGGACACCATCATAGGCCCCGTAAAATCCGGGCCAATATTTTAATTGCAATTTTAATTAAGTGTCAATGTGTAAGGGGTGGTGTGTGTGGTCAGCTTTGCCTCTGACTCCCTGAGCGGTTCGAATCGCTCCCATTCTCTTGGTTATAGACCTGGACGTATTTGGGGGTTGTAATGAAATTGCAGCAAACAACTGAATTTGATACAAGAACTTTGGTTTTTATTTGAGTCAAGAAAATATACACAACACAATAATCTTATCACTCTAAAAGGGGGAACACTTCAGAATATACGAGGGAAAATGACAATAGACAAAATACTTCACCCCTCCCAATCCCATTCCACTAACTAGGTTGGATTCCAGAGGACCAGGGAAATGCTCACCAAACACAGGAATAGTTTGTAGAGTGGGAAAAACTTGTAGATCTTCGGTTTCTTCCGAGTTGGTTTCTTGTTGGTCGCGGTGGCCCAGTATTACCTAGTTGTTGGTAATATTGTTGGTTGTTTGTTTCTTGGGGCCCTTGGTTGCCGCGATTCCTTCCGTTCTCCTCCTGTTGTCCTTTCATCGATTGATTGTCCCGCGGCTGATGTGTTTCGAATGAGCTGTGCCTCTGTCTGTATGAACTGTACCTTCAAGTTCAAACACCGTCCGAATAACCTTCACTGACTGTCCGTATGACTCTCTGACTATTTCCGTGTAAAAGCAGTCCTCAATTATACTGTTTTGCAGCCTTGCTTATCTGCCCACCAAATCTCCTCTGGCCCATTGTTAATTTTGGTGGGCTCGTTAATTTTAATAGTTTTAAATTCTTTATCGAGTTTCGGGGCTGGTCCCATCTATTTTTAATTGACTTTTAACTGGTTTCGGGATTGCTTCGAAATCAGTTTAAGTGTGTGAAGTGGTTTTGGATGTTTCCCTGAGTGGTTAATCTATTGTTCGATTGTCTTCTCCTGCTGGGGCCAGGGTCTCTTTTGTTGATTAGTGGCATGTACTGTATTATTCATGTACTTGACAGCCCTGTAGGTTTCGATGGGAACTGTCCAGAACATTCCCAGACAATCTGGCCTTTGCCAATACTCAAACTGTTTGTCCTACAGGGGCCCATCCCACCTCCTTTTGTCGCAGCCTTCCACAGGCCTGGACATGCCTTTTAAAATAGCCAAATCCTGGGGTTTTGATTTTAAAGCCCCTTTTGGCTCAATATTCTTTCAAACAGTCCAAAATCTCTTCTTTCTTGGTTTGGGGGAATCTGTAGAATTTTGCGAGCCTTACAATTGTCCCACTAGAACCCTTCCTGATAATTATTCAAATGATTGGTGTCTGCTTTGCTTATTGACTTGTGTAATTCGAGTAGATTTTTTACAAATTAGTACCCCAAGGGCACAGCTTTAGAAGATAGGAGCAGGAGTAGGCCATTCGGCCCCTCGCACCCGTTCCGCCATTTAATAAGATCATGGCTGATCATCCAAATTCAGTACCCTGTCCCTGCTTTCTCCCCATATCACTTGATCCCTTTAGCCTTAAGAAATATGTCTAACTCCTTCTTGAATATATTTAATGAATTGGCCTCAACTGCCTTGTGTGGTAGAGAATTCCACGGGTTCACCACTCTCTGGGTGGAGAAATTCCTCCTCATCTCTGTCCTAAATGGCTTACCACTTATCCTTAGACTGTGACCCCTGGTTCTGGACTCCCCCACCATTGGGAACATCCTTCCTGCATCTAGCCTATCTAGTCCTGTTAGAATTTTATAAGTTTCAATGAGATACCCTCTCATTCTTTGCATGACAGGAGCACGTATCAGGAATTCGGGTGCAGAGATGAGTGTCCAAATACCAGGTACGTATGCGCGGGAAACCGGCACTTCCGATCCTCTGAACGAAGGGGTTCAGAGGTCTAACGCGTGCGCGCGGGAGTCTGCGCGTGCGCTTTGAACTTACGTTTTTTTTACAGGTTTTTCCGTGAGGGTAAGTCTTTAGATTTTAGAAATGTAAAAACCAGGCGTAAGGACTGCATTTTAAAAGGTAAGTGGTCAATTAATTAAAATTGAAACATTTTTTCCACAGGTTTATTATTTTTAAATACTTTAAAGCAAGGTAAGTTTATTTTTAGCCCCTTTTTATTATAAAATTATTTTTTTCAAAAATTTAAATTATTGTTTAAAATAGTTATTTAATGTAATTTATAGTTTATTTAAAAAGTGTGATTTAAAAAAAAAATAATTTGAAGGTTAACTACTGTTTTGGGCCCTCAGCATTCATACGTTTTGACAGGCCTTTCTGTCAATCTTATGAATGGGCTTTTCCCTCCTCCAATTGGCTGCCCATGGCTCACATGATCCCAGGGGACGCATCGCACTAACTACGCCCCTGGGACACGCCAGCACAGCGCGCCGGCCTCTGGGCCAGGCCCCGGAGAGGAATTCTACGCAGGCCCAGAGCTTAACTGCCGGCGCGCTAGGTAAGTGTAGGTCGGGGGCTTGCACCCGCGGGAAGCCCCCGACCCAAATTTCTGGGCCATTATCTACCTTTTGTATCGAGTGTCAGTGAAAGGGTTCATTGTTCACCTGGAGCATGCTATCCCAAAGTACTTTATGCATAAGGTTAACTTTTGGCTGATAGGGAACGAAGGCTTGCTGCTGGGATTGGACTTTTCACACAGGACTTGAGAAAATGTATCTGGTGTGAGCTTGAATTAAAGGCCCTGATGCACATGTTGACCTTAGGAGCCAAACTTGTTACCCTGACCTTGTCACCATTCAGCTCTATGTTCATCCTGCTCACAGCACAGATATCTGCCCTACTCAAAGTCACTGTCAACATTCTTTATGGCTGTGACTGCCACATCTTCCTGCCTAGTCCTCTTTGAATTATCATAGTGTGCAACATGAGTGCCCATTCCATCTATTCATTTATAGTCCTCCTCAATGGAAAAGCCCTTGCCTGGTTCCAGTCCTACATATTTACCTAGTCCAATGTCTCTTCCTGCCCCTGCGTGATCGCCTCTGAAGTATCTTATGGTCCGTCATTGATTCCCTCCTTTTCCACAGGGATGGAATCAACTTCCACGTGACTGCTGATGACACCCAGCTCTCCCTCTCTGCCACTGTCCTTGACTTCATGACTACCTCTATGCTGTCTGATTGTTTGTCTGACATCAAGTTGTGGATGAGCCAGAATTCCCTACACTTCGACATTGGGAAGACCAAAGCCAGAAATGTTGGTGGTAATGGAGACTGACGTAGAATAGTACCATGCAAGTGAGGGAAATACGTCACATGATGTATTCTCCACCATTTGTATTGTAGCAATGCTGGATGTAAGGGACCCCCGGTGCATCCCTGGCATTCAGCATTACTAAAGATGTCAAGGGGGACATGGGGCATCACAATGCCACTTTGTTTGTCCTTTTTTTAACTTTAAAGAACTATCGGTTGTGAAGTAGAAAAGTGGCTAAAATTAATCAGAATTCACCATAATTAATGAAAAAAATTAAAAATATTCCAATACCCTCACCCCAGAAATACACCCCCAATTTTGGTGCCTTTAATATTTGTATTTCCCCCAAGTGCAGGAATGTTGGCTATATCTACAGCTTAAGTTACAAAGCCAATGTAACGATTTGTTTTCACATGTCATAGGCTTATAATCAGGCCCATTCTTGAGCTGTCAGCTTTTTGGGCTTGTGTCAACTTCCTTTCTAGTTTTCCATTTTGGCCTCTATGCAGGACAAATGTCCCAGTGCAGCAGCATGGGAGAAAGAAGCCAACAATAATTTGCTACCACTGTTCTCATGCTGCCAGTGGTTCTTTTTCCTCAAGGGGTAGATACTGAGATCTCTCCTTGTCTTCTCCTTGCACTGATGCCTGGTGATCATCAGTGAACTGCATGCGAATCTCCTTATCACTGGCAACGTTACGCTGCATGCAGCATGCAGCACACCGCCAAATTTTTGGTGATCACTTATTCAGGGATACACATGAGCCACAGGGATACACCTTCACTGAAGCGTACGAGAGCATGGGCCTTACACCAAACATCCGTAAGACAAAGGCCCTCTACCAACCTGCCCCCGCCACACAGTACTGCCCCCCGATTATCAAAATCCACGACAAGGCCTTGGACAGCGTGGCCCACTTTCCATACCTCGGGAGCCTACTGTCAACAAGTGCAGACGTCGACGACGAAGTCTAACACTGCCTTCAGTGTGCCAGTGCAGCCTTCGGTCGCCTGAGAAAGAGAGTGTTTGAAGACCAGGACCTCAAACCCGGCACTAAGCTCATGATCTACAGAGCAGCAGTGATATCTGCCCTGCTGTATGCCTCAGAGACATGGGCCATGTACAGCAGGCACCTCAAAGCACTGGAGAGGTACCACCAACGCTGCTGATATGCCATCAATGACTCAAAGACAAGGATTCAACTGAAGGCTTTTAATCACTAAGAACATTGCAGCATTACAGGTCTTCCCACATCGGGTTCGTCTGATAGGAATGACTCATACAGCTTTTGAGACCTTTATATGGCAAAAGACAGGGGCGTAGCCAATACACACAATAGGAACAAAAGGGGGCGGTTCACACAGTACAAGCAGGTAAAACACATGGGCTGATGAAGGCATATATTTCATCACATTCACCCCTTCTACAGATTTAGTCTGTCCGGGGGTGTGATAGTCCTTCCTGAACGTCGCAACAGTACCTCGGGTTCCGACCGGGAATCCGTGGTGCCCTCCTGGGCATACCCATGTGCTGGGGGTGTTGCAGGTACTTCTGGGGGTGGTGAGGATACCTCTGGGGATGGTGGAGGTGGGTCGTCGTCGTCGCTTCCTGCCGAGGCGAGGTCCTTTATGGACACGGTGTCTTCACGCCCGTCGGCGTGCTTGACGTACGCGTACTGTGGGTTTGCGTGGAGTAGGTGTACTGCCTCCACGAGGGGATCCGTTTTGTGGCCCCTCACATGCTTCCGTAACAGGACTGTCCCTGGGGTGGAGAGCCACGAGGGTAGGGATACTCCTGAGGTTGATTTGCGGGGAAAAACAAACATCTTCTCGTGGGGAGTGGCGTTAGTAGCAGTACACAGTAGCGACCTTATCGAGTGGAGTACGTCTGGGAGGACCTCCTGCCAGCGGGAGGTGGGGAGGCCTTTAGACCTTAGTGCTAAGGTGACCGCCTTCCACACTGTCGCGTTCTCCCTCTCCACTTGCCCATTACCCCGGGGGTTATAACTAGTGGTCTGACTCGTGGCTATCCCCTTTGACAGCAGGTATTGGCGCAGTTCATCGCTCATGAACGACGCCCCCCTGTCAGTGTGGATGTAGTTAGGCATGCCGAACGTGCAAAACAGGTTGCCGAGGCACTTGATGACCGTGGCACTGGTCATATCTGGGCAGGGGTAGGCGAATGGGAAGCGGGAGTACTCGTCCACAATGTTGAGAAAGTACACATTGCGGTCGGTGGAGGGGAGTGGTCCCTTGAAATCTAAGCTCAGGCGCTCGAATGGCCGTGTAGCTTTGATCAGGTGGGCTCGGTCGGGCCTGAAAAAACGGGGCTTGCATTCCGCACAAGTGCGGCAGTCCCTGGTCATAGACCGGACCTCCTCGATGGAATAGGGCAGGTTACGAGATTTTATAAAGTGGAATAGCCGGGTGATCCCCGGGTGGCAGAGGCCATTGTGGAGGCCCTGTAGCCTGTCCCCCTGGATGCTGGCACACATCCCTCGTGATAGGGCGTCGGGGGATTCGTTGAGGGCCCCCGGCCTATATATTATGTCGTACTCAAACGTGGAGAGTTCGATCCGCCACCTGAGAATTTTGTCGTTCTTGATCTTCCCCCTCTGTTTGTTGTTAAACATGAAGGCTACCGACCGCTGGTCGGTAAGCAGGGTAAAGCGTTTGCCGGCTAGGTAGTGCCTCCAGTGCCGCACTGCCTCCACTATGGCCTGGGCCTCCTTCTCTACCGAGGAGTGCCTGATCTCGGGCCCTTGGAGGGTTCTTGAGAAAAAGGCTACGGGCCGCCCATCCTGGTTGAGGGTGGCTGCTAAAGCGAAGTCGGACGCATCGCTTTCGACCTGGAAAGGGATGTTTTCATCCACTGCCCACAGCGTGGCCTTCTCAATGTCGTGTTTAATGCTGTTGAAGGCGGCGTGGGCCTCGGCCGTGAGCGGGAAGGACGTTGATTTCAGGAGGGGACGGGCCTTGTCGGAATAATTGGGGACCCATTGGGCGTAATAGGAGAAGAACCCCAGGCACCTTTTCAGGGCCTTGGGAGTGTTTGGTAGGGGTAGCTCCCGTAGGGGGCGCAATCGGTCGGGGTCCGGACCGATTTCCCCGTTTTCCACCACGCAGCCCAGGATACAGAGGCGCGTGGTGCTAAAAACACACTTATCCTCGTTGTAGGTGAGATTGAGTCTGAAGGCGGTTTTCAGAAATCTCGCGAGGTTCGAGTCGTGGTCTTGCTGGTCGTGGCCGCAGATGGTGACGTTGTCTAGGTATGGGTAGGTGGCTGTTAACTGGTTCTCATCGACCATGCGGTCCATCTCCCGCTGGAAGACCGAGACCCCGTTCGTTACCCCAAAGGGGACTCTGAGGAAGTGGTAGAGACGTCCGTTCGCCTCGAAGGCGGTGTATGGACGGTCCTCCGGCCTAATGGGGAGCTGGTGGTATGCCGATTTTAGATCGATGGCGGAAAACCCCCGGTATTGCGCGATTTGGTTAACCATATCCGCTATGCGGGGCAGAGGGTAGGTGTCTAGCTGGGTGTATAGATTAACCGTCTGGCTATAATCTATCACCATCCGCTTCTTTTCGCTACCCTTAACTACTACTACCTGGGCGCGCCACGGGCTGGTACTGCATTCGATGATACCCTCCCGCTTGAGTCTTTCTACTTCCGCGCAATGAACCGTCTGTCCTCCCAGCTGTACCGCCTACTCTTGGTCGCTATGGGTCGACAGTTGGGTGCGAGGTTGGTGAACAGAGAGGGCGGCTTGACCTTCAGGGTAGCCAGACCGCACTGTGAGGGGCGGCTGGGACCCACCGTAGGTAAGCGTGATACTTTGGTGGTGGCACTGGAAGTCCAGACCCAAGATCACGCTCACACAGAGATCTGGCATTATCAATAGTTTAAAATCTCTGTAATCATTGCCTTTTACCGACAACATAACCACGCAGAAACCTGTAATTTTTGAGGTATGAGTCTTGTTGGCCATGGCGATTTTGCCCTGTGTGGGGACTATCGTTAGTGAAAGTCGTTTTACCAGGCTAGGATGAATAAAGCTTTCGGTGCTCCCGCAGTCAATCAAGCATTTAACCTTGTTCCCGTTTACCTCTATGTCCATCATCGATTTAGACAACGGATGCGACCTGGATTGATCCACTGTGATCGAGGCCACCAGTGGGTCCTGGAGGTCCGTGTAGTCGTGGCAAGATGGTGGACTCCATGAGGGTGGACAAGATGGCTTCCAAGATGGCCGCTCCCACGGCGCACACGCGGCGGTGGTGGAGTTGGAGGCGGGGTTCCCTCTGCAGACTTTGCTGAAATGTCCTTTCTTCCCGCATTTAAAACAGGTGGTGCCCTTCGCTGGGCACAGATGCCTTGAGTGTTTGTCCTGGCCGCAGAAGTAGCATTTCGGGCCCCGATGCATCGCGGCAGTAGTGGGGTTCCTGGGTGGAGGCTGGGGCTCCGATGGTGCTGGGCTGGCCTGAGACCTGGGAGGTGAAGATGGCTTCCAAGATGGCGGCCCCCATGGCGCGCACGAGGCGGAGTGGGCCGCGTGGCCTGGGGAACAGGATTCAGAGTTCTTCTGGGCCATATCCAGCGATCGCGCTATATCTATAGCCTGTTTTAAGTCCAGTCCCTCCTTTTCAAACAGTTTCTGCCGAATGTAATTTGAACTGAGGCCCGCAATAAGGGAGTCTCGAATCAGCTCCTCCGTGTACACGATGGCAGACACGGCCTTACAGTTACAGTCTCTGCCCAGTACTTTTAGGCTTAGTATAAAGTCGTCTAGTGACTCACCATGCCGCTGCGTGCGAGTAGTCAGAAGATGCCTGGCGTACACCTCGTTTATTGGCCGCACGTAGTGGGCCTTCAGAATGGTGCAGGCATCCCCGTAGCTGGTGGCATCTTGGATGAGAGGGGAGACCCGATGGCTCACCCAGTTTCGCAGGATTCCCAGTTTCATGTCTCCGGTAGCGGTTGCGGCTGCTATGGTGGTGGATGAGTTTGCAATGAAAAATTCGAAGCATTGGAACCAGTGTCCGAACTGTTTGGCTGCGTCTGAGGCATGGGGGTCCAGATCCAAGCGCTCTGGTTTCAGGAGTCGATCCATCTTGGTGTTTTAGTGATTAAAATTGATATGCCATCAATGACTCAAAGACAAGGATTCAACTGAAGGCTTTTAATCACTAAGAACATTGCAGCATTACAGGTCTTCCCACATCGGGTTCGTCTGGTAGGAATGACTCATACAGCTTTTGAGACCTTTATATGGCAAAAGACAGGGGCGTAGCCAATACACACAATAGGAACAAAAGGGGGCGGTTCACACAATACAAGCAGGTAAAACACATGGGCTGATGAAGGCATATATTTCATCACAGCTGCCTCCGCAATATCCTGCAAATCTATTAGCAGGATAGGCGCGCAAACGTCAGTGTTCTTGCTCAGGCCAACATCCCCAGCATCGAAGCTTTGACCATGCTCAATCAGCTCCGATGGACGGGTCACATTGTCCGCATGCCCGATATGAGACTCCCAAAACAAGCGCTCTACTCGGAGCTCCGGCACGGCAAGAGAGCCCCAGGTGGGCAGAGGAAACGCTTTAAGGACACCCTCAAAGCCTCCTTGAAAAAGTGTAACATCCCCACTGACCCCTGGGAATCCCTGGCCCAAGACCGCACAAAGTGGAGGAGAAGCATCCGGGAAGGCGCCGAACACCTCGAGCCTCTTTGCCAGGAGCAAGCGGAAGCCAAACGCAGGCAGCGCAAGGAGCGCACGCCAACCCAAGCACCCCACCTACCCGCCCCTTCAACCACTGTCTGCCCCACCTGTGACAGAGACTGTAGGTCCCGCATTGGACTCATCAGTCACCTGCGAACTCATTTTTAATGTGGAAGCAAGTCATCCTCAGTTCCGAGGGACTGCCTAAGAAGAAGGGTTTGAGTACACCAAAGGCCTGCTCGATCAGTTCGAGTCATGTGGCGTATTTCCCCCACTTGAATGGCATTATTCTATGCCCATCCCCATTACCTCCAAAATTTCTGGCTTTGGTCTTCCCAATGTTGAAGTGCAGGAAATTCTGGCTCATCCACAACTTGATGTCAGATGAGCATAGAGGTAGTCATGGAGCTAAGGGTGGTGGTCATGGGGCCTATTGTCCCATAGCTAAGCCCTAGTGCACGGGTTATGTAGAGACATCATAAACTAGTTTCAATGCATATCCCATATCTACCAGCAACCAGCCATCAGGCTTCCCTCACTTTAGAAGAGCTTGGTAACATTAGATTGGCACAGGATGTATGAATCATGGATACTCTAGGTGAAATGGCCATTAACAATGGGGGCAGGTGGGGTGTGTACACTTCACCTGCACAGTGAAACATTTATCAATTTATGCACATTTTGGCAATGCTGAAAGGTGTCTAAACCTAGAGAATCACACAAGTAGGTAGAAGGCCTGCTGCCTTTGAGATTGTAGGTCATGGCCAAAAACCATGTCAGTTATCTGCTTCATGGCTCTGTGGATCAAGTTCTAGTTTGCTCTATAACATCTGCTCCTGGGCCTAGAAACCTGCATAGAACCATAGAATCATAGAATGGTTACAGCACAGAAGAAGGCCCGTGCCGCTCTCTGCAAGAGCACTTCAGCTAGTCCCACTCCCCCACCCTTTCCCCGTAGCCCTGCAAATGTCTTTCCTTCGGATACTTATCAAACTCCCTTTTGAAAGCCATGATTGAGTCTACCTCCACCAACCTTTCAGGCAGTGCATTCCAGATCCTAACCACTCGCTGAGTAAACAAGTGTTTTTCTTATGTCGCCTTTGGTTCTTTTGCCAATCACCTTAAATCTGTGTCCTCTGGTTCTCGACCTTTCTGCCAATGGGAACAGTTTCTCTCTGTCTATTCTGTCTAGACCCCTCATGATTTTGAACTCCTCTATCAAATCTCCTCTCAATCTTCTCTGCTCCAAGGAGAACAACCCCAGCTTCTCCAGTCTATCAACGTATTTGAAGTCCCTCATTCCTGGAGTCATTCCCGTAAATCTTTTCTGCACCTTCTCTAAGGCCTTCACATGCTTCTTAAATTGTGGTGCCCAGAATTGGAAACACTACTCCAGTTGGGGTTGAACAAGTGTTTTATAGAGGTTCATCATAATTTCCACACTTTTTGTATTCTATGGGCTGGATTTTGATACTGGAGGCGTGTAGGAGGCGGGACTACAACTTTTGGGGTTGTAGTCCTGCCTCCATCGAGTTGTGGCCAACCCACTCGATTTCACTTGCTTGGCCTTATTGAGCCCGCCCAGCGGGCTCAGCAGACCAATTAAGGGCCACCCGGCAACAGGTGACGTCACAGATTGGCATTTCATCTGTCAAGAGCTTTTGACAGATGAAATATCAGCGTTTGACAGCTCTTTGAAGCTGTCAAACACTGACAATCTGTACTCCAAGTTAATTCCTTTCTCTTAGGCTGATTTAGAGATCTCTCCAGAACAGAAAGCCGAATGCTGCAGATTTTGACAGCTCGCGGCCATTCTGCTTTCTGTGCCGGTGAGATGAGGGACTCCCGAGACCTGAAGGAAGGAAGGCTGTAAAGGTAAGTAAAGGTAAGTAAAACTTCTTTAAACACTTTATACACACCAAACATACTTACCTCTGCACTCATGCACCCATCACTCACCTGAGCTCATCTCGAACCCTCCAAGCCCTTCAGCCTGACAGTCCGCCTCGCTAACTTGGCGTGGTTTGGAGCCATCGGGAATCCCACACTTCAGGGATAAAAATAGGGATTAGGCTAAAAACTGCCTGTTAACAAGCAGTTAATTGGCACTAATCCCCTTCCCACCTTGGGGAGGCGGCTCCCAGCACAGGTTGGGTATCCGCCTCCTTTGAAACTGGCATGGAGGTGGGTTGGGGGCGGGATGGGTTCGTGCACCCTGATTTCGTGATTTTAAATACCACACGCCTCCAATCCTGCCTCCACGGCCCAATGAAAATCCTGCCCTATACCTTTATTTATGAAGTCCAGAATCCCATAAGACTTTTTAACTGCTTTCTCAACCTGCCCTGCCACCTTCAACGATTTGTGCACACATACCCCCAGGTCTCTCTGTTCATGCACCCCCTTCAGGATTGTACCATTTAATTTATATGTCCTCTTCTCATTCTTTCTACCAAAATGTATCACTTCACACTTTTCTGCATTAAATTTAATCTGCCACATTTCTGCCCATTTCACTAGCCTATCTATGTCTTCCTGAAGTCTATCACTCTCCTCCTCACTGTTCACTATACTTCCAAGTTTTGTGTCATCTGCAAATTTTGAAATTGTGCCTTGTACACCCACGTCTGTAGGGGTCGCAAAATCCCCTCAGCCCACGAAGATCGGGAAATATTAATCCACATCGTGGACGAAGACTTGTGTGATTTAAATTGTCTCTGGGTTGGACAATGTTTTAAAACATACCCAGAACCGCAAAAGGCTGCGTTAAAAAGCTCATAAGCTAGGCAGCACTTGGACACTGGAATCAAAGAACTTTGTGAAAATCGCACACTTTAAGATTGTACATTTTATTAAAAGATGTACTCTTGAGTTTTGGACTGTTTAAATTGCCCAGGGCATAAAAATAGCTGAACAGACCTCATGGAAACAGAATTTTAAAAGGCAGCAGAAAAGGACAGACAGGCTGTTAACATATGAAAAGCTCAGCGCTGCCCTGTAGTAAGTTTGAATGGAGCCCAAGCTGTCAGTCACCCTGTGGTATTGGGCGGGTCCGGTAACCTACAAGCTGCTTGTTTACACTGGGGAGTAGCCCGTTTGAATCAGCCAATCATCGGACAGCAAGCACAATGGGTTGTTTACACACATCCATTCACTGAAATTGACTCTACTACGTGATGTCTCCATGTCTGAATGGAGGAAGTTAAAAGCCCTTCTCTTGTGTATTCGGACTTTTCGGTGCGAAATTGCGCACGGACCTTTTCGGCGCGAAAACAGCAGGGACTCCCAGGGTATAAAGATTAAGCCCAGGAAGTCCTCTGCCCCTTGCCTTTTGTCTCTTTTACTCTTTGGACTGCAGGTGAGCAAGGCTTCTGACCCACTAGCAAGACAATCTAGTGAGAAGTAAAGGGGTGGTAATTTAAGGGAAATGTTGCAAAGATTGTAAGGTTAACAATGTAGCCATTTATCCCTCGTTTTTGCCGTCTGCCTTCCCCTGTTAAGCAATTTTACCGTGATTACTTTGATCGTGTGGTGTAGTTTCTTTAGTTTTAATAAAATTTGACTTTCTTGCATCCAGACCATTTGTCCGTTTTTAATATATCATTAATTATAAGTTCCTCCAGTCAGAACTGGAGGGGGGGGGGGTTTAGCAATTCAAAACCGCTGATTGGAATTGGTCACAGTGCAGTGGCAAAGGTTGCCTGACCAGGCAAATTACTGTAAACCAGGTAAAGGATGCCCCCCTACACGTCCCAATATATATCAAGAAAAGCAGTGGTCCTAGAACCGACCCCCGGGGAACACCACTGTATACCATCCTCCAGTCCAAAAAACAACTGTTCACCACTACTCTCTGTTTCCTATCAATTCCGTATCCATGCTGCCACTGTCCCTTTTATTCCACGGGCTTCAACTTTGCTGGCAAGCCTATTATGTGGCACTTTGTTGAATGTCTTTTGGAAATCCATGTACACTACGTCAACCGCTTTACCCTCATCAACCCTCTCTGTTACCTCATCAAAGAACTCAATCAAGTTAGTTAAACATAATTTGCCTTTAACAAATCCCTGCTGGCTCTCCTTAATTAATCCATATCTATCCAAGTGACTGTTAATTTTGTCCCTGATTACAGTTTCTAAAAGCTTCCCCATTACCGAGGTCAAACTGACAGGCCTGTAGTTGCTGGATTTATCTTTACACCTTTTTTTGAACAATGGTGTAACACTTGCAATTCTCCAGTCCTCTGGCACCACCCCCGTATCTAAGGAGGATTGGAAGATTATGGCCAGTACCTCTGTGATTTCCTCCCTCACTTCCCTCAGCATCAGAGGATGTATCCCAACCGCTCCTGGTGATTTATCTACTTTAAGTACAGCCAGTCTTTCTAATACCTCCTCTTTATCAATTTTTATCCTATCAAGTATCTCCACTACCTCCTCCTTCACTATGTCTATGGTAGCATCCTCTTCCTTGGTGAAGACATATGCAAAGTAATCGTTTAGTACCTCAGCCATACACTCTTGCCTCCATGCATAGGTCTCCTTTTTGGTCCCTAATCAGCCCCACCCCTCCTCTTACTACCCTTTTACTATATGTATGCCTGTAGAAGACTTTTTGATTACCGTTTATGTCGGCTGCCATTGTATTCTCATACCCTCTCTTTGTCCCTCTTATTTTCTTTTACACTTCTCCTCTGACCTTTCTAAATATAGCCTCATCCTCAGATGTATTTGCAACTTGACATCTGTCATACGCACTCTTTTTCTGCTTCATCATATTCTCTACCTCTTTCGTCAGGGAGCCATGATTTAGTTGACCTGCCTTTCCCCCCTAGTGGGAATGTACCTCAACTGTACCTGAACTATTTCTACTTTAAAGGCAGCCCATTGTTCCATTACAATTTTGCCTGCCAATCTTTGATTCCAGTTTACCTGGGCCAGATCCGTTCTCATCCCACTGAAGTTGGCCTTCCCCTGGTTAAACATTTTGGGGGAAAAATTTGGTTGGTTAGTGCCTCCTGTTAGCGCCTCCAGGGGGCGCTCGGAAATTAGCGCTTGAGCGCGACGATTTTAGCGCTGCTCGCAAAATTGACCAGTCATTTTGCGGCGGCGCTAAACACTACCACCACGATCTCCTGCGCCCGCAGGTCATGACATCAGTTGAGCGTACAATGCCCAGGTAGCACCCCGGACCGGATATTGAGTTGCATCCCCTGCCTTAGCGCCTGCCGTTAGGAACGACAGGTAGAGGGGAATGTTTTCTGGTCGGGAAGGGGCTGAGGGAACGCTATTTCAAGGCGGGCGCTTGCTGCCTTTTCTTGTCGGCAAAGTTTTTGGTACACGCAGGTTGAGAGGGAGAGAGATGTCTGGAGAGATTTAATGCTGTCCTAAGGAGTTTTGGCCCTCAGCACCACGTTTGAGGTTCCTAATCGCCGAGCTCGTTCCCTGGGCCTACCCCTTAGTGCTTCCAACACAATTGCTTTAGAGGTCTCTCCAGGCCGAGATTCAAGGCTGCAATGAGTAGGGTGTGGCTGGCCAGCAAGATGGCCCCTCCCCTTTAAGAACTGGATGGTGTCAGTCTGTCTGGCTTCCATGGTAACTGACATCGCCTGAGCTTCGGTAGCATTCTGAGCGCCTTGTTCCCGACGTTTGCACCTTAAGAGAGGTGTGTAGCACCTGATTTAGTGCTCAAATCAACTCCAGGGACGATGAGGCGAATTTTGCAGTCGGAGGCGATAATTAGTGCCAAGTGCTAAACTCTGCACCCGGCAGGTATTAGCGCTCCAAAATGGGTGATACCCAATTTTTCCCCCTTTTACTCTAGCTTGCTCCCTGTCCTTTTCCATAGCTAATCTAAACCTTATGATACTATGATCGCTGTTCCCTAAATGTTCACCTATGACACTTGCTCCACTTGACCCACCTCATTCCCCAGAACCAGATCCAGCAATGCCTCCTCCCTTGTTGGCCGGAAACATACTGATCAAGAAAGTTCTCCTGAACACACTTCAGACATTCTTCCCCTCTCTGCCCTTAACACTATTATGATCCCAGTCTATATTAGGATAGTTGAAGTCCCCCATTATTACTACTTTATAGTTCTTGCACCTCTATAATTTCTCTGCAAATTTGCTCCTCCATATCTTTCCCACTATTTGGTAGTCTATAGAATACACCTAGTAGTGTAATGGCACCTCTATTATTTCTTAACTCTAACAATATAGATTCTGTCCTTGACCCCTCCAGGACATCCTCCCTCTCCAGCACTGTAACATTCTCCTTCACCAATACTGTCACACCACCTCCTATCTTTCCTTCCCTATCTTTCCTGAACAATTTATAACCAGGAATATTTACTACCCAATCCTGCCCTTTTTTGAGCCAGGATTCAGTTATTGCCACATCATATTCCCATGTGGCTATTTGTGCCTGCAGTTCACTTACCTTGTTTTACTACGCTTCGTGTGTTCACATACATACACTGTAAACTCACCTTAGACCATCCTGTATTCTCTTTTAATTTGACCCCGCCTATTTCTTACTTTCGTGCTCTCTACCTCTCCTAATCCTTTGAGCACTTTATTTCCCCTTTCTAATGTTACATCCTGGTGCTCATCCCCCTGCCAAATTAATTTAAATCCTCCCAAACAGCACTAGCAAACCTCCCCGCGAGGATATTGGTTCTGATCCTGTTGAGGTGCAACCCATCCGGCCTGTACAGGTCACACCTCCCCCAAAACTGGTCCCAATGCCCCAGGAATCTGAAGCCCTCCCTCCTGCACCATCTCTCCAGCCAAGCATTCATCTGCGCTATCGTCCTATTTCTATACTCACTAGTGCGTGGCACCGAGAGTAATCCGGAGATTACTACCTGCTTTTTAATCTCTTTTCTAGCTCCCTGCAATCTGCCTGCAGGACCTCATCCCTCTTTCTACCTATGTCATTGGTACCAATATGGACCACGACTTCTGGCTGTTCACCCTCCACCCTCAGAATGTTCTGCAGCCACTCGGTGACATCCTTGACCCTGGCACCAGGGAGGCAACATACCATCCTGGAGTCACGTCTGTGGCCGCAGTAACGCCTGTCTGCTCCCCTAACTATCGAATCCCCTACCACTATTGCTCTCCCACTCTTCTTCCTCCCCCCCTGTACAGCTGAGCCACCCATGGTGCCGTGGACTTGTCTCTGGCTGTACTCCCCAGAGGAACCATCACCCTTACCAGTACTCAGAACAGAATGCTGGTTGGAGAGTGAGATGCACTCAGGTGACTCTTACACTACCTGCCTGGTCCTCCTCTTCTGTCTGGTGGCCACCCATTCCCTCTCTGCCTGCACAATCCTTATCTGCAGGGTGACCACCCCCTGAAACATGCTATCCATGTAGCTCTCAGCCTCGTGGATGCACTGCAGTGACGCCAGCTGTTGCTCAAGCTCAGAAACCCGGAGCTCAAGCTCAGA
Source organism: Somniosus microcephalus (assembly GCF_052327205.1). Taxonomy (NCBI): domain Eukaryota; kingdom Metazoa; phylum Chordata; class Chondrichthyes; order Squaliformes; family Somniosidae; genus Somniosus; species Somniosus microcephalus. The sequence goes on from NC_140993.1 coordinate 243,723,405, forward strand.
AACCCGGAGCTCGAGCTCCTCCAGCTGATGACACTTCCTGCACACGTGGTTGTCCAGGACATGGGAAGTGTCCTGGATTTCCCACATGTCACAGGATGTGCATTCTGCGGGACTGAGCTGCCCTGCCATGCCTCTATTTAACAGACTATTAACTAACTTAGCAGGGATAAACTTAAAACTTAAAAAAAACTAGAAAGACTTACCAGCTACTCACCAATCAGCTCATTCCCTAGTTGTGACGTCACTATAGCTGTTTTGGAGTTGTTGCCTTTGTTGTTGTTGTTTTCACTGGAGGTATTCCACCTCCTCGCTGCCATCACTGCTCTGGTCTGCACTCTCTCAGGTCCTCCCTCTCAATTTATCCTCCACCTCCTCGCTGCCATCGCTGCTCCAGTCTGCGCTCTCTCAGGTCTTCCCGCTCAATTTATCCTCCGCCTCCTCACTGCCGTTACTGCTCCAGTCTGCACTCTCTCAGGTCTTCCCTCTCAATTTATCCTCCGCCTCCTCGCTGCTGTCGCTGCTCCAGTCTGCACTCTCTCAGGTCCTCCCTCTCAATTTATCCTCCGCCTCCTCGCTGCCACCACTGCTCCAGTCTGCAGAGTGGCAGAGAAATTGAGAATGATGGTTACCTTGTCTGCTACTGAACTGTCCCTGCAGCTTGTCATTCAGAAGGTGGCACAGATTGATAACCACTTTTCCTGAACAGCCTCAGCTTTTGTACTAGACTCCATTTAAAGGAGTGATCACTAACACAGAGTGGAAAAGATAGCAATGACATCACCTCCCTTATGCTAAAGTTCATTAACTGAGCAACTAATTGCATTACCCCCAATCTAATACAAGATGAACCCAATGTTATGCTTTTTCCTCCCAACACTTACTATTGAAATCGTGGTGAAATTGTTGTTTCCATAAACGGACCAACTCCTTTATGAACTCAAACCTGTTTCTTCATTCACTGTTATGCTCAGGTTTGTGAGCCCAGGTTTTACAAATTAACCATTAATCAGAATATGTTGCTTACTGAGGAATACATGGAATGCCCACCACACCCTTACAACACTTTCAAAGGTAGAAAATAGCACATTGCCAGACCAATGTGTACAGACTAAAATTAGTTGGTCGGATATATTCTCAGGTGAAATAACATGTAGGAGCAAAAAAAAAGCAAGATACCGAGAGAGCACTACACCAAATTTACATAATATATGAACTGTATAGAAAATTCCTGGGTTATAAGGCATCTTTTTATTCGGAGAACAAATGATTTATTCTTATAGCCAGGCAATCAAAGTGTTAACCATTTTTTTAAGTGTAGTTGTCTGTTTTTGTTGCTTGACAGAAATTGAAAATGCAACCAATGAAATCAGTATATAAAATAAATAACTCTTGTCAACAACAACAACAACTTACATTTATATAGCGCCTTTAACATAGTAGAATGTCCCACGATGCCTCACAAGAGCGTTATCAGACACAATTTGACACCGAGCCACATAAGGAGGTATTGGGGTAGGTGACCAAAAGCTTGGTCAAAGAGGGAGGTTTTAAGGAGCGTCTTAAAGGAGGAGAGAGAGGTAGAGAGATGGAGAGGTTTAGGGAGGGAATTCCAGTGCTTAAGGCCTAGGCAGCTGAAGGCACGGCCGCCATTAAAATCGGGGATGCGCAAGAGGCCAGAATTGGAGGAGCGCAGAGATCTCAAAAGCATGTTAGGCTGGAGGAGATTATAGAGAAAGGGAGGGGCGAGGCCGTGGAGGGATCTGGAAATAAGGATGAGAATTTTAAAATCGAGGTGTGGATGGACCGGGATCCAATGTAGGTCAGCAAGCACAGGGGTGATGGGTGAAGGGGATTGGTGCGAGTTAGAGTATGGGCAGGTCCTTCAAATAATCATTAATTTGATAAACTTGGAACTTTGACCCAGACACATCAGCTGCAGCAGCCATTACAGTTTTCCAAGGAAGTGCTTGGACATTATCTCCAGCTAACTGAACACTCTAATGATGGCCCCGATATTGACAGGGGCTGGTTTTCTGAGTGGGGGTGGGGGGCGGAGTTTCGTTTGGGAAACACAGAAGTTTGGGTTTCCCCACATGCTGTGGAGTTAACTCCACAGTGTGTGACTTTTATCTTTTAACAGGAAACCGACCCGGACGTCAGCCTGATTGGGAGCACTCCGGGGCAGGCCGCAGCCGTAGGTAAGGAGCCTGTAGCTGCTAGTGGGAGCATGCGGGAGGGATGGGAGGCTCCAATTCCGGGGGAGTCTGAACCCCGAACGCAGGAGTGGTCTTTGGATGGGGTTTGTCTAATGGGGGAGGGGGTCCAATCCCAGGGGAGGAGGTTAGCTTGGAGGTCTGGGGGGGAGGAAGCACTCCTGCTCATCCTGGCCCACAAGCAGTGCTGTAAAGGCACTCACCTTCTCCCCGAAGCTGTCCTCGTCTCCCTTGAGCTGTTGGTTTCCCGCGGCCTGGGAAACCCGACCAGCCAGGATTGAACCTGTAAAGCAGATTAAATCAGAGGCTCCCAGCCATATTATAATATTTAAATGGCCAATTGTTAATTTTTAATTTTGACATCTCACCTGACCCCAACCCACCTGTTTTTGGGGGTTAAAATCACCCCCTCGATATAGCTATAATAAATTAAAAGTCTTGCATATAGCGAATCAATTTCTGTAAGCATCACACTTGCATCCGGTCGCACTTCATTTGTCACACTTTTGCGTGTACTCTGACTCACCGTGAGCGGCACCACATATATATTTTACATATACACACAGGTACGCAACCCCTATTTTCATTGCCCCCCTCACCTTCCTTTTTGTATTCCCCACACCATTCAATCACTCATCTGGAAGCACAGCCTATTGCCATCGCACTACCTCAGTCTCTTCAGGTGTACTTTTGCCGAAAAATGCAACAATTGAATATCTCAATGTAGTACTGTGCTAATAGATTGCGCTATCAGCCGTGGCCCAGTGGTAGCACTGTCGCCTTTTAGTCAGAGCTTTTTGGGATGTCTTGAGGTTGTGACAGGTGCTATAAAAAATGCAATGTTTTTTTTCTTTACAACGTATCAGCCTTGAAGAACGGGCGCTATGGGGACTACGAAGGCCACAATATAATGGGCAGGAAGTGTGTGCAAATTTCCAGCCGAAAGTGCGCGGCCTGTTATATTGAGTAAGGGCAAACAAGAGCTGTTATTTAGCCATATGCAAAGAGTTTAACACCTGTTTCAGGTCCCCTCTCCAAGAGTGATTTTCCCCGAGGCAGCCAGCGCCATCGCCAGCTGCATTCAGGGAAACCAGGCCTAGGGGCCGCCTGCCAACCAAGAATGTAAGTAGCTTACCTGAATGTGGAGCTGGGAGGAGCAGGAATACTCCTGACCAATGTTTACTATAAGGTGCGCGGCCACGGGGCCATGCACCGCATAACTGGGAATGGTCTGCGCAGTCCCTTAAAGTGGCCGCGCACCCCAAAAAAAAAATAAGAGGGCACATTGTTCCTGACCCTGTGGCAGAACCACTGAATGACTCTAGATAACTGTATATAATTCCCTTTAACGATGTTCTAACACCAGCCTAAACCTGTACCATTGTGTTTGGCATTACTGTGTTTTGTATACAGAGTTTGCATGTACGGGGCGTGGCCCCTTTAAGAGCACGGGAAAACGCGGGCAAACACGATGACGTCACATCGCAAACCACGGGGCTGCCAAGGCTGTCCCTGTGGCATCTCCTTTGAGTAAAGACCTGTTTAATTGCTCTCCTGTGTCGATCTCAGTTATTCGTAGGAATTCGTTAATTCCTACATTGGTGACCCTGTTTTTGTGAACGTTTTCACAGAAGAAGAGCACAGCATGGAAGCAAACGCTGTTTCACTAAAGCTACCGCAGTTCTGGGAGCAGCAAGCGCCCTCGTGGTTTATTCAGGTCGAGGCCCAGTTCGCCCTGAGGAACATCGATGCGGATCAGACCAAATATTTTTATGTGGTCTCCGCACTCGACAGCTCTACCGCCTCTCGGATCGTCAGCCTCCTCGAAAACCCCCCAACGGAGCGCAAGTATGAAACCCTCAAAGCGCGGTTACTGCAGGTTTTCGGGCTCACAAAATCGGAGCGCGCCCGTCGATTACTCGCTATGCCCGGGCTCGGGGGCTCCAAGCCTTCAGAGTTGATGAGCCCTCCTGGGCTCAGAACGGGAATGTTTCCTCTTCCGCGAGATTTTCCTCAGCCAACTGCCTGAACAGGTACAAGCTGCCCGGGCCAGATCTGAAATAGAAGACTGCGCAACACTCGCTGCGGAGGCTGCCAAAATTTTCGCTGTAACTCGGCAGGACTGCGCCGCCACAAGGCACCCATCCCCCGCAGACGCCACCCCAGCTCGTCAGCCTGCTGGGCTGTGTTTCTACCATGCGCAGTTCGGCGCGAAGGCGAAGCGTTGCCGCCCTCCCTGCAGTTTTCCCCCAAACTTACACTGTGACCGCCGAGGAACGGGTCTAACGGGCACCCCATGGCTGCGATGGTGGTCGGCAACGCGGGAAAATTGCTGTTCATCACTGATACTCTCTCCGGTCGTCGTTTTCTGTGCGACACCGGAGCGCAGTGCAGCATTTTACCTGCGTCCGCCCTCAATGTGCAGACGGGGAATCACGGTCCCGCCCTTGAAGCGGCCAATGGCGGAACTATTCGGACCTTCGGCAGACGGCGCGTGGAGTTGTGCCTCGGGGGGCAACGTTTTCACTGGGATTTTGTTATGGCCAAAGTTTCCCAGCCCCTCCTCGGCGCAGGTTTCCTGTGTGCCAATAGCCTCCTGGTCGACGTTAGGAACCGGCGGCTGATCAACGCAGCAACTTTTAATTCTCTTCCGTGTTACCGCAGTAACACTACGTCACGCACTGTCTCCTGTGCGATCCCGACCCCTGATGAGTTCACTCGCCTGCTCAGCGAATTCCCCGACCTGACAAGACCCACGTTCTCCTGCACAGCCACGAAACATGGTGTGGAGCACCACATCACCACCAACGGCCCCCCAGTCTACGCGTGGGCCCGGCGCCTGGAACCTGGCAAGCTGGCGGTCGCAAAGGCGGAGTTCGCAACCATGGAAAGGTTAGGGATTATTTGCCGGTTGAATAGTCCCTGGTCTTCGCCCCTCCATATTGTCCCGAAGCCTGGCGGCGGATGGCGGCCATGCGGCGACTATCGACGGCTAAACGATGCCACCACTCCTAATCGGTACCCAATCCCCCATATCCAGGATTTCTCTGCCCATTTGGCAGGGAGCACCGTGTTCTCAAAAGTCGACCTTGTCCAGGGCTACCACCAGGTCCCAGTTCATCCACAAGACATCCAGAAGACTGCAGTCATCACCCCATTCGGCCTCTTCGAGTTTTTACGGATGCCGTTTGGGTTAAAGAACGCCACCCGGGCTTTCCAACGCCTGATGGACTCCGTGCTGCGGGACCTCAAGTTCCTCTTCGTCTACCTGGATGATATTCTAATTGCCAGTCCTACCAAGGAAGAACATACCTGTCACCTACGCACCCTTTTTCGACACCTCAGCCAACACGGGCTGATTATCAACCCGGCCAAGTGTCAGTTTGGCCTGCACCAAATTGACTTCCTGGGGCATCGCATCACCTCAGGGGAGCGGTTCCTTTACCTTCGAAGGTAGAGGCGGTGACATCTTTTCCACACCCGCAGAACATAAAGGCCCTGCAGGAATTCCTAGGCATGGCAAACTTTTACCACCGTTTCGTGCCTAAGGTGGCACTACTCATGCAGCCCCTGTACGAGGCCCTCAAGGGCAAGACTGGCAAGAACCCGGTAGACTGGACCGACGACATGGCCCGAGCGTTCGCCGACAACAAAAGCGCCTTAGCCTATGCCACCATGCTGGCGCACCTGCTGCCAGGAGCCACCATCGCCCTCACCACCGACGTGTCGGACTACGCAGTCGGTGCCGTGCAACAGCAGTGGGTGAACGGGACGTGGCAGCCATTGGCATTCTTCAGCTGTCAACTACGGCAGAACGATAGAGCATACAGCACGTTCGACCGGGAGTTGCTCGCCTTTTTTCTGGCCATCCGCCATTTTCGGTTCCTTCTGGAAGGACGTCCTTTCACCGCCTTTGTGGACCATAAGCCACTGACCTTTGCCATGTCCAAGACCGCCGAAACGTGGTCAGCCTGACAGCAGCGTCAACTGACCTACATATCCAAATTCACCACAGATATACGGCACGTGGCCGGTAAGGGCAACCTGGTGGCAGACTGCCTCTCCCACGCGATCGTCAATACAGTTCATTTGGGCATCGACTATGCCCTCATGGCAGCGGACCAAGTCTCAGACCCGGAAGTCCAGGCTTACAGAACGGCCATCACTGGCCTCCAGTTGGCCGATGTCAAGTTCCATTCGGCAGGTACCACGCTGTTGTGTGACGTCTCCGTACAGGATCCTCGCCCTGTCGTGCCGGTCGTCTGGCGCCGCAAAGTGCTCAACGCCATACATGGGTTGTCACACCCTGGAATGAAGGCCTCTCAGAAACTGATGTCAGTGAAATTCGTATGGCATGGCATGCACAAAGATGTCCGCGACTGGGCCAACACCTGCGTGGTCTGCCAAAAGGCCACATCAAAGCTCCGTTGGCCGCCTTCACAGTTCCGGAGCGACGTTTTGACCATGTCAACGTGGACCTGGTAGGACCACTGCCACCCTCCCATGGTTTTTCACACATCCTGACTATGGTTGACCGCACCACCAGATGGCCAGAGGCGGTCCCCCTGTCATCCACTACTTTGGCGGATGTGGCCAGGGCGTTCATTTCCTCCTGGATCGCCCGTTTTGGAGTGCCCGCAGATATTTCGTCGGACAGGGGACTGCAGTTCTCCTCCGAACTCTGGAATGCAGTGGCCCAAGGACTCGGTGTCAAATTACACCGCACCACAGCCTATCACTCACAGGCGAATGGCCTCTGCGAACGCTTCCACCGTTCAATGAAAGCCGCCCTGAGGGCCAGCCTCCAGGACGCTGGATGGGCAGACAAGCTACCGTGGGTCCTGTTGGGCCTTCGCACGGCCCCCAAAGAAGACCTTCACTCTTCATCAGCGGAGCTTGTCTATGGTCAGCCGCTGCGAGTCCCAGGGGACTTCCTACCAACATCGACAGAGCCATGGTCCGCGTCTGCCCAGCTTGCTAGTCACCAAGAGGCGGCCAGATGTTTCGCACCGGTTCCCACTTTGCACCACGGGCCGCAGAGGTCACACGTTCCCATGACGCACATAGGGATCTGCTCAAGGCCCCATATACCGGTCCCTTCCGCGTGTTGGAAGCAGGGGACAAAACCTTCACGGTAGATGTCGGTGGTAAACCAGACCACATTTCGGTTGACCGCTTAAAGCCAGCACATTTGGGCCTCGACCGCCCCGTCGAGACAGCACAACCGCCGAGACGGGGTCGACCACCCATCGTCGTTACGGCAGATCAAGTGCGACCGCCCGCTAAACCGCCAGCCGCCCAGCAGCCTCCGCCTCGAGAGTACAGGAGTCGTTCTGACAGGCTTGTCAGACCCCTCACCGTTTGACTTTATCCGTTAAAGCGAATTCTGGGGGGGCGCATGTGGCAGAACCACTGAATGACTCTGGATAACTGTATATAATTCCCTTTAACGATGTTCTAACACCAGCCTAAACCTGTACCATTGTGTTAGGCATTACTGTGTTTTGTATATAGAGTTTGCATGTACGGGGCGTGGCCCCTTTAAGAGCACGGGAAAATGCGGGCAAACGCGATGACGTCATGTCGCAAACCACGGGGCTGCCGAGGCTGTCCCTGTGGCATCTCCTTTGAGTAAAGACCTGTTTAATTGCTCTCCTGTGTCGATCTCAGTTATTCGTAGGAATTCGTTAATTCCTACAACCCCACATTAAATAAACCGATCGCCTCCTGGCGTCGACCCCTGACCCTGACCTCGGACCCCACTCCTCCCAACCCCGACCCCCAATCTACCTCTCTCCTAACACCCAATCTTCTCCACTCCCGGCCCTGACATCCGATTTCACCCGCTTCTGGCCCCGATCCCTGATTGCCCGGCCCTGACCCCTGCTCTTCACTGATCTTGGCTTCGACTCCCCTGATCCCAGGCTCCGTGATCCCCAAACACTGGCCCTGTGTTCCCTTCCCGCCGATCCCCAGCCCTATGAACTCAGGACCCTCTTAACTTGGCCCCCGGCCCAGCATTCCCTGCCGTTCCCCTCCCCAATATTTGGGGAGCCTTGGGCCGCAGCATTCAGGCTTGGTCAAAAATAGGCGCACCCAAATTTCTGGGCCATCATGTTTTAACCAAACATACAAACCTATTTTACTTTCAGGAACACAATTAAGTAATGCAACATTGTGGCTTACTGCTACAAGTTGCAATATTAAACCTCCAGCTTCCCATTTCCATTGATCTACCTGTCATCATTAAGTTAGTTTAATGAATTGAATTCCTTCCAACCATTCAGCTATGTATAATTATTCTGTCAATCTCATAAATTCATTAGTGCAATAGAGGGGAAATGATTAGGATGAAATGTGTAATTAGAGGACTGGAAATGGAGTACAATGTACTTTTAAAATAACTATTCTCATAAATAAATATTATTCCAAACCTTATAGACCAATAAAAGGCCCAGGAAAAGATATATTATGACTTTCATGATAGGGGAGACATTACTGTCGGTGATGTTATTGTCTGAATGCTTAATGCACTTATGCCAAATTTCTCTCTCTGCTGGTTAAAGCTGCCATTAACATAGCGGAGAGAGGAATTTGGAATGAATGCATTCATATGACAGTATCGCTGACAATCATTTCTTCCCCATGGGGTAAATGTTTATCTTCTGTTCTGCTAACGCAGAGCCTTGTGCATCAAAGCACATATTGGAAATTGTGCTGGGAGTGCAGATTTATAAAACTATCTGTCTGATCTCTAGACTGTTGCTCCTAATGAAAAATGTTTATGTGTGCACATCGAGTGAGGGCAGGCTTGGAGATGGGTGTGATGTTCCCCAATAGTGGGAGGGCTGAAGGCGAACGTTTCTCCCTATTTGTCTGGGAGTACAACTGAGGAGCTCAAAGGTTTCAGATACATTACAGGAAACAAATATTGGTGTGGTCTATCACCAGGTCAACATTGGCTTCCTACCTATTCTTTAATATTAAGGGCTGGTCAACATGGGTAAACATTATAATGGCCTACCATAAAATTTCCATAGGTATTGCATTACTTAACACACACCTACTGATTACAACTGTAAAATGGTCAATGAATACAGGAAATGCCATCACACTTAACTATGGGCAATTAAAGCACTGAGCAAACAGTATTGTATCATGAAGTGATGAAGGTCACGGTTAAAGAGGATGTTTTATTAGAGACGTCAAGCCTGGATGATGGTTTCAGCACTGGTGGGAGTAAGGTAAGTGCTGAGACAGGTGATGTTGCAGAGGTGTAAATAGGCAGGGTTGGTAAGGAACATTCGGTTGAGCACCATAAGGTTCAGCCTGAGCAAGCAGCCATGAAGCGAGATGGAATTGGGACAAGTTGATGGTGTTTTTGGCAGGAGGCAAACAGGGTGGCTATGCTTTTGCAGGTGTTAAGTTGGAGAAACTTGATGTTGGCGACTCAGACAACACAGTAGGTGGTGGCACAGAGGTAGAGGTGGATGCCATCAGTATACAGGTGGAAGCCAACCTCACGCCTATGAATGATGTTTCCAAGGTTCGCCATTTAGACAAAGAGAAGGGAGTCGAGGATGGAACATTGAGGAGAAGACATTACAGGAAATTGTAAGAAGAGACCAGCAGATAACAGCATAGGTACAGTTGTGCAGAGTGGATGCAGGCTGGAGCTAGTTACCTCACAGTGATATGAACACGTTTAAAGTTATTAATAGCTGAATTTCAAACTTAATGCATTATAGTACTGTAGATCTAAAAAGTTCAACTGTATAGTGGGATTGTACTTGTATAATTATTTTTAATATAGAAAAATATATGTCTTGTTGTGGTGGTTGATTACCCTTAGCCAGTATACAATTTTAATATGTATTGATTTTACCATGTTAATGAAATGCTGTACTCAGTATAGAATAACAGTTGGGTTGAAGTGCTGCAGGGTAGTGACACAATCAAAGGATATTGATTGAGGACATCATAAGCCTCAAGAGCAAAGCTAGAGTGGTTTATATGAGCAATCAGTGCATGAAATTGTGTTACTGTCCAAAACTCATATCAGCCCACCATAATACAGGTGCCTTGGGCTCGGTTAACCGCCCATTCATAGCCAATGGACAGAAAATCTAGCCTATATATATTATTAGTGGCAGGTGCTTATAGGACTGTTCAGTCTGTCAGTGCTTGCGATAAGAGTCAGTTGAGTCATAGCACAGGATGAGAAGTGTGATATAAATCCTCAGCTTTATCAAATTATGTAATAGGAAATAGAAATAGATTTGCTGCTGTTTTCCTGAAAACTAACACAGGGAACTTATGTTACTTTTGTGATGGTCAGAATTCCTTGCAGACTACAATTGGCTTCAGCGTCCCTGAGCTCAGAAGCATAAAAATCAGTTATACTTTCTGCCCCAGATTCTATCCACTGACCCCTGCTGGAGAGTATACTTGTGTGAACATTGTCAGGACAGGACTGAGCTCAGTTGTGCTGCTCTATTTTTAAATAGCACATTGAACTCACAATAATAAAGTATATAGGCTCTGTTATAAATTTGAGTCTGTAGTAGATATCTTCCAAGAGGGGACAACCAACACAGCCCCTTCCTGGCCGGTCTGCCCATGCTCGACTCATTCGACTGCGGTACCAGTGAATGCAACCCCAATTCCCCATTCACCCACAATCCCACACCTCTGTTCTGTCTGTTACTGACCTTCACAGCGTCCTCTTGGCCACAATGCTATGATAAAAGCCACCACAAAACAAACATTCCAACCATCCAATATTACATTCCAAAGTCAACTAATCACCTTTGTGTAAACGCTTAGATTTCATAATTTAAGATCAAACTACTGAACATTTAGATATGCCTGCGATAATCAAGGACAGCCAGCAAGGATTTATTAATGGCAAGTCGTGTTTGGGAAGTTCAAGGTCCGTAATTGCTTGGGAGCTGCTCACGACCCACTACCCCAACGCTTAAGTAGAAATATCTTTTAAAAGCAGAAGTTGTTCCAGTAAATAGAAAAGGCCATTAGGACCAAAGAAGCTCATTCATCCCTTTTTGATAGATTGACCCTCACCATCTCGCCATATCTCTGTGGTAAACCACGTTCACTATCGTATCACTGTTAGTAGTTAGCACTGTTCACCACTGTTCGTTATAACTGTATCACTGACCACTATTGTATCACGGTACGAGGTCGCCTCTTGCCACACTGCTATACCTGGGATGACCACTGCCGACTCCGCCTTGGCTCCACCCACCAGGCCAGGTATAAAGGTGAGCGACTGGCTGGTATTCCTCCTGCTTGGATCGGATCACCCACGAGAGTGGGCTCTGTTATTTAGTCAATAAAAACCTTTAGTCACCTTCGTAACTCTTCGCCTTTTATTGGAGGAATTGATAGGTATATCAATTTTATTGACTAAATTTAATGATGTCCGACAACGAGTCACAACTGGCGGAGGAGCCACCAGCGCAGCTCCCAGGAGCACAGCCACACCAGCCAGCTTGGCTGCGAGCCCTCAGACCGCCGTACCTGGACCTGAACCCACGAGCAGCAAACTCAGCCGCAGACTTTAAACACTGGCTGGTCTGCTTCGAATCATACCTGAGAGAATCCAGCGTCCCTCAGGCATCCAAACTAAGTGTCCTGCAGGCACAACTGAGCCCGAGAGTATACACTCTCATCGAGGACATGACTACCTACGAGACCGCCATCAACCTGCTGAAACAGAAGTACCGGACCCCGGTAAACTACATGTACGCTAGGCACCTCCTAAGATCACGGCCGCAACAGCCAGGAGAATCAGTAGCCGAATTCTCACAGGCGCTATATGCACTCGCCAGGAACTGTGACTTTAAATCGGTGTCGGCAGCCGAAAATACTGAAGATAATATCCGCGACGCATTCCTGAAAGGCCTACGGTCCGAGTACTCACGGCAAAGACTGCTGGAAGCTAAAGACCTCAGCATGGAAAAAGCTGAAGCCCTCGCTATCTCCCTGGAAGTGGCCCACCAAGATCAGGAAGCATTCACCAGGTACTGCTCGCGACCCTGGGACTCGGGCCCGACCCCTACCACAGCACCCTTCCCAGCGCCGCCCCCGGGACCTACCTCTGCGTCGGCGTCCCGGACCCGACCGGCCCCGCCACCCCCGGCACCGGCCCCGACATCGGGCATCCGCGATCGGGCCGCCGGCTGTTTTTTTTGTGGCCAGGAGAAGCACCCGAGGTCGCGCTGCCCAGCCAAGAACTCCATATGCAAAACCTGCCTGAAGAAAGGCCACTTCTCCAAGGCCTGCAGGAGCGGATCCTCAGAGGCCAGCAGTGCCGCATGCGAACTATGGGGGTGGCCATCTTCGTTTAGGGCAACTGAGGCCAGCATCCCCACACATGAGTCATGGGGGCGGCCATCTTTGTTTAGGGCAACTGAGGCCAGCATCCCCACACATGAGTCATGGGGGCGGCCATCTTTGATTAAGGCAACCGACCCCAATAGTGCCTCATGGGGCCCTACCTCGTGGGAGACGCCATTTTACTCACCACGCCCGACCGCCTCGCCCGCAGATGACAACGACTCGCTCAGCTACACACTAGCTTCCGTCACCCTGGACCAAGCCCGCCCGCATCATCTGTCCAAGTCAATGATGGACATCAAAGTGAACGGCCACGCCACGACCTGCCTGTTCGACAGCGGAAGCACGGAGAGCTTCATCCACCCAGACACGGTGAGCCACTACTCCCTCTCTGTCCTACCAACGCGCAGCCGAATCTCGATGGCATCGAGGTCCCACGCCACGGACATCAGCGGCTACTGTGTCGTGACCCTGTCGGTTAAGGGCACGGAGTATAAAAACTTTAAACTCCTCGTCCTCCCCCATCTCTGCGCTGCCGTCCTACTAGGGCTGGACTTCCAATCCCACCTCCAAAGCGTAACCCTAGCATACGGTGGACCCCTCCCCCCACTCACAGTCAACAACCAGCAAACGTTAAACCGCCCACCGCGTAACACCTGCAGCCTCTCCACCCTCAAGGTCCCGCCACCCTCTCTGTTTGCTAACCTTACCCCTGACTGCAAACCCGTCGCTACCAAGAGCAGGCGGTATAGCGCCGGGGACAGAGCCTTCATTAGCTCTGAGGTGCGGCGCCTCCTGAAAGAGGGCATTATCGAGGGGAGCAGCAGCCCCTGGCGTGCCCAGGTCGTAGTCGTAAAGACCGGCGATAAAAACCGCCTGGTCATCGACTACAGCCAGACCATAAACAGATATACCCAGCTGGACGCATACCCCCTCCCCCGCATATCTGACATGGTCAATCAGATTGCACAGTATAAAGTATTCTCGACCATCGGCCTGAAGTCGGCCTACCACCAACTCCCTATCCACCCTGAGGACCGCCAGTATACCGCCTTCGAGGCGAATGGGCGCCTATACCACTTCCTTAGGGTCCCCTTCGGTGTCACTAATGGGGTCTCGGTCTTCCAAAGGGAGATGGACCAGATGGTTGACCAGAACGAACTGCAGGCTACATTCCCCTACCTAGATAACGTCACTATCTGCGGCCGCGACCGGCAGGAACATGACGTGAATCTGGAGAAATTCCTCCGTACGGCCCAACGGCTGAACCTCACCTACAATAAGGAGAAATGCGTGTTTAACACCACGCGCCTTGCCATCCTCGGCTGCGTAGTGGAGAACGGAATCATCGGCCCCGACCCAGAAAGAATGCGCCCCCTCATGGAGCTACCCCTCCCCCACTGCCCTAAAGCACTTAGGAGAACCCTGGGGCTTTTCGCCTACTATGCCCAATGGGTACCCAATTACGCGGACAAAGCCAGACCCCTCCTGAAAGCCACTTCCTTCCCCCTCACGGAGGAGGCGTGCGCGGCCTTCTCCCTCATTAAGGGAGACATAGCCAAGGCCACGATGCACGCAGTGGACGAGTCCATCCCCTTCCAGGTGGAGAGCGACGCATCCGACTTCGCCTTAGCCGCCACCCTAAACCAGGAGGGGAGGCCAGTGGCCTTCTTCTCAAGGACCCTACAGGGCCCCGAGATCCGACATTCGTCGGTCGAGAAAGAGGCCCAGGCGATCGTGGAGGCAGTACGGCGCTGGAGGCACTACCTGGCAGGCAAACGATTTACCCTCCTCACCGACCAGCGTTCGGTGGCTTTCATGTTTAATAACAAGCTGAAGGGCAAAATCAAGAATGACAAGATTTTGAGATGGAGAATCGAGCTCTCCACCTACGATTATGAGATCTTGTACCGGCCAGGCAAGCTGAACGAATCCCCTGATGCCCTTTCACGAATGACATGCGCCAGCGCGCATATCGATAGGCTTCAGACCCTCCATGACCAGCTGTGCCACCCCGGAGTCACCAGACTCTACCATTTCATTAAGGCCCGCAACCTGACCTACTCCATCGAGGAGGTCAGGACCATGACCAGGAACTGCCAGACCTGTGCGGAGTGCAAACCGCACTTCTATAGGCCGGACCGAGCAAGCCTGATCAAGGCCACCCGCCCCTTCGAGCGCCTGAGCATCGACTTTAAGGGGCCCCTCCCGTCCTCTGACCGTAATGTGTACTTCCTCAACATCGTTGATGAGTACTCCCGTTTCCCCTTTGCCTTCCCCTGCCCCGACATGACCAGTAGCACGGTCATTAAGTGCCTGAATGCCCTCTTCGCCTTGTTCGGGTTCCCGAACTATATACACAGCGACCGGGGCTCCTCCTTCATGAGCGAGGAACTCCGGCAATTCCTCCTAGAGAGAGGTATTGCAGCAAGCAGGACCACCAGCTACAACCCCAGAGGTAACGGTCAGGTGGAAAGAGAGAACGCGACGGTATGGAAGGCCGTCCTCTTAGCCTTAAAGTCTAAGGGCTTCCCAACCTCCCGCTGGCAAGAAGTCCTCCCGACAGCGCTGCACTCCATCCGGTCATTACTTTGCACGGCCACTAACACCACCCCCCATGAACGAATGTTCGTTTTCCCCAGGAAGTCGACTACGGGAACCACTCTACCAACCTGGCTGACCGCCCCGGGGCCGGTCTGGCTGCGGAAACACGTGAGGGCCCATAAAACGGATCCCCTGGTCGAGAGGGTGAACCTCCTGCACGCCAACCCCCAGTACGCCTACGTGGCGTACCCAGACGGGCGGGAGGACACTGTCTCCCTACGAGACCTCGCACCCTCAGCCGATCCGGAAACACCGCCACCACCCCCCCCAACCCCAGCCCAGGTAGACGGCATGCCGGAACCCCACGAGCCCTCGCCGACCATGCAAACACCAGCATCAACACCGGATAAGGCACCAGCACCGGATAAGGCAACACCACCGCTGCGGCGATCGGAGAGGCTTACGAAGCCTCCGGACAGACTGACCTACCAGAATTGGTAGTACACTTCACCCCGCCGGACTTAATTCTAAACAAGGGGTGAATGTGGTAAACCACGTTCACTATCGTATCACTGTTAGTAGTTAGCACTGTTCACCACTGTTCGTTATAACTGTATCACTGACCACTATTGTATCACGGTACGAGGTCGCCTCTTGCCACACTGCTATACCTGGGATGACCACTGCCGACTCCGCCTTGGCTCCACCCACCAGGCCAGGTATAAAGGTGAGCGACTGGCTGGTATTCCTCCTGCTTGGATCGGATCACCCACGAGAGTGGGCTCTGTTATTTAGTCAATAAAAACCTTTAGTCACCTTCGTAACTCTTCGCCTTTTATTGGAGGAATTGATAGGTATATCAATCTCCAAATCACTTCTCTCCAAAATCACATTGGGCAGGATTTTCATTGAGCCGTGGAGGCGGGCTTGGAGGCGTGCGGAGGGTTAAAATCGCAAAAGCTGGCGTGTGGGACACCCCTCCCCTGCCTGGTTCCCGACTCCGAGCAATTTTAACTCAGGCGTGTCTGATGGTCCCGACTCCGTCCCACATCCAACAGGCGGGACTGGTCGTTAATTGTAGTGTATGTACCTTTAAGAGCCCTTGTGTACTGTAATACCGGTAGTGACCACTCGGGTATATAAGCCTGTATAGCGTCTTGTATCTTTTAGTTCACCTCCAGACTTTGTTCAGTAAACACCTGTTAAACCAACTCCTGCATTCCGTGTCTCCATTAACACAGGGATACAACAGTGGCGACGAATTGGAAATGGACTTACCTGCAATTCGGCAGCACCTCAAGGAGATCGATTCCTCAGACGAAGGTCGAAGAAAAAAAAACAAACTGTGGTTTCACCAGCTAGCCGGGCTGGTGGCAGGTACTGCACTAATCCTTCCTGGGCGGCGGGCTGGGGGCTCGATCGGGTGGCTCTGCAGCGGGGCCAAGCAGCGAGTCGGAAGGCGGAGGCAAACAGAGACGGAGGGTGGAGCACTCGGGAGACGGCCGGCGCTGCAAAGCAGGTCGGCGTTCGGACCAGGCAGAGGGAGGGAAAAGCCCCAGAGAGTCCGGCGGGAACAAGTCTCCAACTATTAAAAATATCTGTGTAAATAAAAACCACGGAGAACAGCATTGTCAGCAGCGGCGGGAAAGCGCGGGAGGCGCCATTTTTTCTCGGCAGGGAAGAAAGGAAAGCGCGGGAGGCGCCATTTTTGATTTTCAGGATGCCTAAGACTGGCAATATTACTGCTTTCGATAGTAATATAGAGGATTGGACCACATATGTGGAAAGAGTGGAGGTATATTGCACAGCGAATGAAGTAGAGGATGATAAAAAGGCATCGGTACTTCTAAATCTGATGGGCGCAAGGACATACGGGCTGTTACGAAACTTAATCACTCCAGCCAAACCGATAGGCAAGAATTTTAAGGAGATTGTTGATACCCTACAGGAGCACTTGAACCCAACACCGCTGCTGATAGCGGAACGATTCAAATTCTTCAGGAGGAATCAGCACAAGAATGAAAGTAATGCTGATTACCTCACCGAATTAAGAAAGCTGTCAAAGCACTGCCAATTCGGGGCAGGACTGGCAGATTCTCTACGAGACAAATTCGTCTGCGGTCTCCTAAGCGAAGGAACACAGAAAAGACTATTTTCTGAGAAAGATTTGACACTGGACAAGGCTTTCAGTGTGGCTGTATCATACGAAGCAGCAGCAAGAGGAGCTGCAGAGATACAGCAAAAGCCACAGGACTTCAGCACCCATGAAATGACACGGGGTTTCGAGAGATGTTATCGCTGCGGCAGATCCACCCATGACCAGAGGGACTGCTGGTTCAAGGACAAAGCATGCAGGCAATGCGGAAAGATGGGACACATTGCACGTGTATGCCGATCTGGAAACAAAAAATCCACTGACAGAAAAAAAATCAATAAGGAACGGTGGCATAGTGGTTAGCACTGTTGCCTCACAGCGCCAGGGACCTGGGTTCGAATCCGGCCTCGGGCGACTGTCTGTGTGGAGTTTGCACATTCTCCCCGTGTTTGCGTGGGTTTCCTCCGGGTGCTCCAGTTTCCTCCCACAGTCCAAAGATGTGCGAGTTAGGTTGATTGGCTATGATAAATTGACCCTTAGTGTTAGGGGGATTAAATACATGGGGTTACTGGGATATGTGTTGGTGCAGGCTCGATGGGCCAAAATGGCCTCTATCTGCACTGTGGGGTTTCTGTGATTCTGAAAAGTACAGAAAGGTACAAATGATGACGGACAGTAGCTCCGAAGACCAGAAGAGCGATAGCGACTCCGGAAACAAGAGACTAAGCTGTCTCAAATTACATAATGTAATTGCCAAAGAAGATTACCAGACCATTTGGGTTACCCTCACGATAGCGGGGTCCCCAGTTAAAATGGAGCTAGATACAGGATCAGCTCTGACCGTCATAAGTCGACGGGATTAGGAGCGGCTATTTCCGCATATACCTTTGAAAGACACATCCATTATCTTGAAGACATATACGGGGCAGAAAGTATACCCCAGAGGGAAAATAAGGGTGCCTGTTGTATACAATGGCAAGGAAATACAGAAGTTGTATTTATACGTTCTGCAAGATGGTGGTCCACCGCTGTTGGGACGTGAATGGATCAGGAAGGTACGTTTAGACTGGCACTCCATTCAGGCACTGACGGTGACCAGTAAGAAAAAAAATGATGATGACGTCATACCTGAACGATTAAAAGACATCTTGGCCAACGCCAAAGAAGTGTTTCAACAGGAACTAGGAGCCTTGAAAGGCATCACCGCCTCAATAAAAGTGGAAGATGCGGCAATTCCCAAGTTTTTTAAGGCAAGGCCGGTGCCATACGCAATTCGTCCAGCAGTCGAGGCAGAGCTGGAGAATTTGGAAAAGGCAGGCGTGTTATCCAATGTAGATTGGAGCGAGTGGGCAACACCCATCATCCCGGTTATGAAGAAAATGTTGAATAATGATAAATCTGAAGAACAGAGAAAAATTCGCATCTGTGGGGACTTCAAGGTGACTGTAAACCCGGTCCTTCACACGGTACAGTATCCTCTTCCGAGGATAGAAGATATTTTCGCCTCACTATCCGGAGGGAAACGTTTCACCAAAATTGACTTGGCACAGGCATATCTACAGATGGACGTTGAGGAGGCCTCTAAAAAGTATCTCACGATAAACACACACAAAGGCCTGTACCAGTACAATCAACTGGTTTTCAGAGTAGCATCAGCTCCAGCTATCTGGCAAAGAGCTATGGAGCAAGTCCTGCAAGGGATTCCGGGGGCTCAATGTTACCCAGACGACATCCTTGTAACAGGAGAAAACGACAACGAGCACCTTGCCAATTTGGAGCAGGTGCTCACTAGGCTGAGAGAACGGGGCCTACGAGCAAATCGCCCCAAGTGCGAATTTTTCCAGAAACAAATATCATATTGTGGCCATATAATTAACGAAGAAGGGTTGCAGAAGTCACCTGAAAAAAATTGAAGCGGTCATAAAAGCCCCAGCACCTGAAAATGTCTCACAATTAAGGTCGTTCCTGGGATTGATAAATTACTATCATAAATTTTTACCGAACTTGTCAACTGTTCTGCACCCTCTTAACGCACTGCTACAAACGGGAGTAATTTGGAAATGGAGCGAAGACTGTAAACGTGCCTTCCATAAATGCAAAGGCTTGATCACGTCCAAGGAAGTGTTGGCTCATTACAACCCATCACTGCCAATCAGACTGGCGTGCGATGCATCCCCTTACGGCGTAGGAGCGGTATTATCGCATAGATTCCCTGATGGCTCGGAGCGGCCGATAGCTTTTGCGTCACGCTCATTGAACTCAGCTGAGCGTAACTATGCCCAGATCGACAGGGAAGCACTCAGCCTGGTGTGGGGAGTGAAGAAATTCAACCATTACCTACACGGACAAAAATTTACCTTGTTGACTGACCATCAACCCCTCGTCTCCATATTCAACCCTAAAAAGGGCGTTCCCATTATGACAGCGCAAAGGCTACAGAGGTGGTCCCTTTTCCTAGGGGCACACCAATACGACATAGAATACAAAGGATCAAAACAGCATGGGAATGCTGACGGTTTATCGCGCCTACCGTTGCCAACGGTAGAAGAGGCACCTACAGTAGACCCAGTGGAGATGTTCCACTCAACCATAGTGGAATGTCTACCAGTAACAAATTCTACCATTGAAAAGGAAACGAGAAATGACCCGACTCTCTCACAAGTCTACGATTTAACGGTGAAGGGATGGCCAGCACATGGCGAACCACTGTTGCCAGCATTCTCGCAAAGAAGAGAACAGCTGTCAGTGTGCCGAGGAACCTTGATGTGTGGATCCAGAGTGGTGATTCCACCCAAACTCCAGGATAAAGTGCTAAAGGAGCTTCACGAGGGGCATCTGGGTGGAGCGAAAAAGAAGAACCTAGCCAGAGCGCTTGTGTGGTGGCCAGGTATCGATGGAGACATCGAAGAAATGACCAAGAGCTGTCTAGGACGCCAGAAGGTCCAAAATGCCCCACCACAATCCCCTCTACATCCATGGGAGTGGCCCTCATCTCCCTGGCAAAGGGTACATATTGACTTTGCTGGTCCATTTATGGACTCAATGTTCTTAATCGCGGTGGATGCACACTCCAAGTGGCCGGAGGTAATAAAGATGTCCTCCACCACCACGGAAAAAACCATCACAGTATTAAGGACCATATTTGCCAGGAATGGACTGCCTGAACAGATCTGTTCTGATAATGGACCACAATTTGTGTCCGAAGAATTCAGGAAGTTCTTAAAAAACAATGGGGTTAAGCACTACACGTCCGCCCCATACCATCCCGCCACCAATGGATTAGCTGAAAGGTTTGTCCAGACCTTCAAGAAGGCCATAAAGGCCATGGGTAATGAAGACATAAATCTACAACATAAGGTAGATAACTTCTTGTTTGCGTACAGGAATGCAACACATGTGGTTACAAACCAAACTCCCGCCATGATGTTTTTCAATAGAAGACTAAGATGCCGGCTGGATTTGATCAAGCCAAACATCAGAAGGGACGTAGAGAACCGGCAATTTCAAGGCATGAATGAAAGGCCAACTAGAACCTTCCAGATAGGTGAACAAGTTTTGGCCCGGGACTACCGTACCGAGACATGGCAGCCTGGAACTATTTGCACACGACTAGGACCGCTGATGTATACCGTGGACATTGGAGAAAGCATAATAAGGCGCCATGCTGACCAGATCATAGAGTCATCCGAAAAGGGACAACCTACACCACAACTCTATACGCCTAATGATGAAGCAGAGGTACCCATAGTATCTACCTCCGATCCGGTGATACTGGAACCAGGTGAACCCGACACTGGCATTCAAGCCGAATCGACCTTGCCAAAAGAACCTACTACACCACCGAAAACTACTACACCACCGAGGCGTTATCCGGACCGAGTCAGGAAGCCTCCAGAGAGACTGACTTATAATTGATTAACTGCAGCAAACGTGTAGATTATTGTTCTTGTAAACATGTTAATTAATGATTACTTAAAATGTTATGTACTAATTAGCTAAAAGGGGAGGAATTGTAGTGTATGTACCTTTAAGAGCCCCTGTGTGCTGTAATACCGGTAGTGACCACTCGGGTATATAAGCCTGTATAGCATCTTGTATCTTTTAGTTCACCTCCAGACTTTGTTCAGTAAACACCTGTTAAACCAACTCCTGCATTCCGTGTCTCCATTAACACACGGATACAACAGTTACGGCCCTTAACAAGCACTAAATGGCCTCTATAATCCTATTTTAAAAGGCCCTTGCAAATTTAACCCTTTTCCCACGTGAAACATGCCTGGTGGGAAACACGAATGTGAAACCTGGCGGGAGCACTATTGGATTGCTGACTATCAACTGCAGGTCAACCATTAAAGAGGAGATTTGATCAGCCATCATTTGCAGGTGGCAGGACTTAGTGGTCTCAGGTCTGGGGCAACTTTTAGAAGGCTTAACCACACCTGTGGAAGGTTGGAGCCTCACACCCATCTCCAGTGTGACCTCCTGGGAAACTCCTCTCGCCACCTTCACTCAGCACTTCCTCAACGGAGGCATATACCAGAAGCATGGGAGCCATTTATTTCCTTCCCATCTGGGCATTAGATGAGCTCGAACACCAGCCATGGCACCAGCAGAACCAGGAACAACAGCAGCACCAGCAACAGCAGCAGCAGCAGGAGCACCAGGTTGCTGCTCACCCACCTGAGGCTGCACAGGCCAGAAGGGGCCAGCGCCTGGAAGCCCGTCGGCGCAGGAGATACCCCCCAAACAGGGTCTACAGACGCAGGGTCAGCTATCTCAACATGTTTGAGCAGCAGTGCCAAAGGCAGCTCCAACTTTCGCGAGAGGTAGTGACTGACATCTGCGCAATGCTACAGCAAGACCTGCTGCCCAGAGGACCAGGTGGACAAGCATTACCAGTGGCTGTCAAAGTCACCACCGTACTCAACTTTTTTGCCTCAGGCTCATTCCAGGGATCAGCAGCAGACATCAGCGGCATCTCCCAGGCGGCCGCACACACTTGCATCACGCAGGTAACTGATGCTCTCTTTGCCCTCGCGCATAATCACATCCATTTCACCAAGGATCGAGCAAGTGTCACGGCGCGAGCGGTTGGACTAGCTCACCTGGCAGGCTTTCCAAGGGTGCAGGGCGTCGTTGACTGCACACATGTGGCCCTTAAGGCACCCCATCGCAATTCAG
Organism: Somniosus microcephalus; assembly: GCF_052327205.1. Lineage (NCBI taxonomy): Eukaryota > Metazoa > Chordata > Chondrichthyes > Squaliformes > Somniosidae > Somniosus > Somniosus microcephalus. The sequence goes on from NC_140993.1 coordinate 243,745,797, forward strand.
GTATTTTTGTCAACCGCAAGGACTTCCACTCCCTTAACGTTCAGCTGGTGTGTGACCACAAGAAGGAAATTTTGCATGTTTGTGCCATGTACCTTGGCAGTTGCCATGACTCCTTCATACTGCACCAGCCTAGTGTGCCTCCGCTATTCAGTCCACCAGACCAACTTAACGGATGGCTACTTGGAGACAAGGGCTATCCCCTGAGGACGTGGCTGATGACGCCGTTGAGGAGACCATCCAACGAAGCTGAGGAGAACTACAACTCCAGCCACATGTCCACCAGAGCCATAATCGAGCAAACCATCGGTTTGCTGAAGATGCGCTTCAGATGCCTGGATAGATCAGGTGGAGCCCTGCAGTGCTCAGCAGCCAGGGTCTCCAGAATTGTCGTGGTTTGCTGTGCACTTCACAACATGGCACAGCGTTGTGGCTTGCAGATTCCTGAGGACCAAGTGGCTCCTCACATATCTTCCTCAGATGAGGAGGAGGTGGAGAAGGAGGAGGAGGAGGGCGAAAACGAACATCCTGCAGAGGCCCATCAACCAGCGGCAGCATTACGCGAGAACATTGCTGCCCGGGATGCAAGGAACGCACTCATCCTGGCCAGGTTTGCTTAGCCTAGTCAAACAAACACTTTTGCCTCGCAGCTTCTTACCAGAGCATTGACAATGGCCAAGAACCAGAGGATTCCTAGCACTCTGACCACCATACTGACAGTTGTAAGCATGCCTAAGCCCTCATTGTGGAAGTCCCATTAGCGAAATGACAGACGATACAACTGCAACATTTGCCATCAGAAATTTTATGTACATTAACAAAGTGATGGCATTTTTGCAGTAAACACAAAATTGCACCCAAGTGACTACCCTTGTGACTATTTGTGCCGAATTTTCCTCTTACGCGTGCTCCTACGTGGTGCTTCCCCTGTGGCTTCAGCAGATGTGGAGGCCCCTTGCTCACTTTGCTGCTGCTCCTGTCTCGACACTTTTGGCGGGCGTCCTCTGGGGTGGTGAGCCTGTGAGAGCTCGTCAACAGTCTGCTGCTCCTGCGGCTGTGCAGGGGTTGAGACGCCTATCTCACTTGGGTGTGGACTCCGGTGGGGCTCTGACCGAGGGCTCTGCAGTGGCATGGAAGTGTGAACGCTTGGAGAGGAGCCCCCACTTCCTTGAGGTCTGCCACCAACCTCCCTCTCATGGGTCAGGTCCCCCTCAGCGCCTGCAAATGGCTGGAGAGCACCTTGCTGCATATCAGGGGGGCCATGGGGACCCGTATCTGCAATGGCAGTCCTACTCAGAAGGACTTCCATGAAGGTCTGATTTCTCTGTTCAATAGATGCCCATCGTTCCTCAAGAGATGTCATTCTATTCTGAACACTCACCATGTTTTCCATACCCTGGCGACTAAGCTCCTCCATGGCCGTAGCCATCCTCTCCTCTACGGTAGCCATCCTCTCCTCTACGGTAGCCATCCTTTCCACGGAGGTTGCCATCCTTTCCGTGGTGATGCGTTCATGCGCCAATGACTCCACAAAGGCTCTGGTCATGGTCGCTATGGACTCCTCCATTCGCTCCACACTCGCAGTGACCCTAGAGACAAAACCTGCCAGAGACTCCTGCATCTGTTGCTGGAGTTCCATCATCGCTGATCTCATGGATGGACCCAGAGGCAGAGGGTCGACATGCTGCTGAGCCGAGCTGGCAGAGTCCTGCGCCCTCCGACTAGGACTCTCCACTGCTGTCCCTGTCTCCACAATCTGCTGATGCTCACTTGTGAGCTGTGATACACCAGGTGACAACACTACTCTATGTCCCGAAGGTCCCACCGAGGTGTGAGTGTCTGCGCTGGTGCTGGGGGCCCAGATTTCTGGTGATGCTGCGCCCTCAGTGGTTGCAGCTTCCTTTGAGGAGTCTGGCTGCTCAGCCTCTTCTTCCTGGCTAGGGGGGACGGATGCTTGTGATGGTCCTGTGGGGGAGTAAAGGAAAGAGTCAGAGATGTGATGTCAAGGTTACATGCACATTGCTTTTTGCAGATGCTCGTAAGTCCATCTGTTAGAGCTTCACAATCATTATCAGCGACTCATGCAATGTCAAAGAGAGAGATGGGAAACTTTTCTGTCACCAGCTTGCTGTGTTGCACCCATCTGTCCATCCCCCACATGCGCATCATCCTCCAGTCCCACTATTTCGAGTGCCGCCTCCTCCCAGGGGGTCAGGTGGACTATAGAGGCTGTCCCTCCTCCTGTCCTCGCTCGCTCTCTTTTGTTGTGAGCTCTCTTTTCCTGCAATGAGGGAGACACGTAGAGGTTGAGTGAGAATGAAGGAGTGAGTGTAGAGATTGCATAGCATACATACTTAGAAGGAGACAAAGATGGAGTGAGGTGGCAAGACCAAGGGCCCTCCCTGTGTGTTGTCAGTTGTTTTCATAGCATCAGAGTGATAGGGAGTGTGAGGGCTGCATAGTCGAATGGTTATGTGAATGTGAGCATAGAGAGAGAGGGAATGGATAAGGGTGCATGGATGTCAGTGTCAAGTGGGATGTGGAGGAAGAGATTGCTAAAGCTGAGTGCTGGTGAGGAGAGGCAATGGGGGTCAAATTGAGGGTGATGGGAAATTCATACTCACTTTTCCAGTGCGCTGAAGGTCATGAAATCTTTTCCGGCACTGAATCCAGGTTCGCCATGTGACTCCCAAGGAGTTGACCTCCTCAGCCACCTGCATCCACACTGCCTTAGTCTGAGTGGGAGGCCTCTTCCTCCCTGAGGAAGGGAAGAACACCTCCCTGTTGGCCCTAGCCCCATCCACCAATGCCTGCAGGGCAACCTCGTCGAAACGAGGAGCTGATCTGGGCCTTCCGATTGTCATCTTTCCTGCAGGTCCTTCTGACACCAAATGGAGAAAGCTTGGAAGCCTGCAGAAGAAGCAAGGCTTGCTGTGGGCCTTAAACGCAGCAGCAATGATGACATCATCAGAGGGGACTTTCAGTCATGAAAAACCCATTTGCAAAGGCTTCCCACACGTTGGAAATCAATTGGCCACTTAAATTAAAATTGCATCAATCTCCAACATCCATTTAGATTCGTGTGGGAAACACGAAATTCGGATAACACGACACCATCCCGCGCCTGAGTTAAAATCTTGCCCATTCAATCAACCAAATATACTGCCCGTCTTACTTACGCAAGTTAATGGGGGAGAAATTCAGTATAGCCCCGTTTGGGGCGCTAACTTCGCCGGGGCGCTAAAAGTAGTGCCCCGGACAAATTAGCGCCCCCGCGCCGGAAATTGGTCAGTTGCGCCCCAAAGGGAGGCGGGGCGCTACTGGAGGCGCCCTGCCTCCCTCTTGGGGCGCTGTGAGTGAATATCATGGCGTTACGTGCCGCAGCGCCACACGCTGCGGCACGTCACGCTGCGGTATTGCAGGCCTTCCTCCCCTTCTTAAAGGGGAGGGGCCTTGTGCAGCGCGATCTGGGGCCCAGCTGGGCCCCCGGGGATCGGGAGTGCAGGCAAAAGAGCCCGGCACTCAAGAGAAGTGCCGGGCTCTTGGAGCGCAGCCGGCACTCCGTTGGGGGGGGGGGGGTTCCGGAGGCCGGGGACGGGAGCACAGGCAGGTGCTGGCAGGCAGCAAACAACAAAAATGGCCGCCCCGCACCTCGCCTTTAATTTGTGCCTCCCCAGCCGCGTCCAGCGGTAAATCAGGGGGTTCTCCCGAAGATCGTGGCCGGGGCATGAGCGGGGCGCTGCGCACACCGATGACGTCATCGCCAGCGGCGCAGCACTACCAGTTAGCGCCACCACTAACCTCCCGCTGAATTTGGCGGGAGGTGTGGGCAGTGCCATGCCCGGGCGCTAGTTGGTTTGCGCCCCACTTAGCGGCCTCTTAAGGCGCTAACGGGTGGCGCAACCAACTGAATTTTTCCCCCTCAATGTGTCCTGCTGATGTCTGCCAGGTATTATAGATTCCAGCATAGTTTGACTGCGAGTGGATAAATATTTCAAGCAAAGGAAGATACAAGGTTGCGGGGAGAGAACAGGGCAGCGAGGTTAGTTTTAGGTTACGCTAGCCAGGAGCTGGCACTGATATAACTGGCTGAATGGCCTCCTTCTGGGCTGTAAACTTCCATGGACCTGTGGAGTGTTGTCTTTTTAAAGCTGCTCTCTCCTAACCAAATATAATAACTAAGGAAAAAATGTAAAGAACAAAAAAATCATTTAAAAGGCCAATGTTAGATTTCACCTCAAGGGGGCTGGAATACAAAAGGGTGGAAGATATGCTACAGCTGTACAGAGCTCTGGTTAGACCCCATCTGTAGTAACTGTGTTCAGTTCTGTGCTCCGCACCTCAGGAAGGATGTATTGGCCTTGGAGGGGGTGCAGCGCAGATTCACCAGAATGATAGCGGGGCTAAAATGGTTAAATTATGAGGACAGGTTGCACAGACTGGGCTTGTATTCCCTTGAGTATAGAAGATTAAGGGGTGATCTAATTGAGGCGTTTAAGATGATCGAAGGAGTTAATTGGGTAGTTAGAGAAAAAGAGGGTAATTTTAACCCCCAAAAGTGGGTGGGTTTGGTTCGGGCGGGAGATTAAAAAGTTAAAAATCAGAAACAGGAACCCGACCCGCCTTGAACCCACCCACTTCTGGTTTTAACGGAGGCGGGATGACAGGCGGGTGACCAATCTGCTCCCAGGAGGCGGGTTGGATGTTCAAACTTGTGAAGAAGGCTGCGTTCCTCCATTTTTACGGGGTTTCCATTTTCAAACCATGTTGGACGGGTTTCCCGGGGCTCAGGAAACCCGAAAGGTAAAAGGAGGCGTCCATCAGAAGGATCCATCAGGTAAGTGCCTTTACAGCACTGCTTGTGGGCCAGGAGGAGCAGGCGAGTTTCCCCACGGCACAACAAGCTAACCTGTAAACTTCACCCCCCCCACCCCCGCGATCTGTCCTACCCCCATCCCCCACCCGCCGCGATCTGTCCTACCCCCACCACTACCCCCATCCCCCACCCCCGCGTTCTGTCCTACCCCCACCCCTCGCGATCTGTCCTACACCCATTCCCCACCCCTCGCGATCTGTCCTACCCCCGCTCCCCACCCCCGCGATCTGTCCTACCCCATCCCCCACCCCCGCGATCTGTCCTACCCCCATCCCCCACCCGCCGTGATCTGTCCTACCCCCATCCCCCACCCGCCGCGATCTGTCCTACCCCCATCCCCCGCCCCCTGCGATCTGTCCTACCCCTGCTCCCCTCCCCCATCCCCTACCCCTCGCAATCTGTCCTACCCCCACCCCTCCCGCCCATCCCCCCACCCCACGATCTTCCCTACTCCCGCTCCCCCTCCCCCCACGATCTGTCCTACCCTGCCCCCTCCCCCACCCCGCGATCTGTCCTACCCCGCTCCCCCTCCCCCACCCCGCAATCTGTCCTACCCCCGCTCCCCCTCCCCACCCCGCGATCTGTCCTACCCCGCCCCCCTCCCCCCACCCCCCACGATCTGTCCTACCCTGCCCCCTCCCCCCACCCCGCGATCTGTCCTACCCCGCTCCCCCTCCCCCACCCCGCGATCTGTCCTACCCCGCCCCCCTCCCCCCACCCCGTGATCTGTCCTACCCCCGCTCCCCCTCCCCACCCCGTGATCTGTCCTACCCCCGCTCCCCCTCCCCCCACCCCACGATCTGTCCTACCCCCGCTCCACCTCCCCCACCCCCCACCCCCCACCATCTGTCCTACCCCTGCTCCCCTTCCCCCACCCTGCGATCTGTCCTACCCCCGCTCCCCCTCCCCACCCCACGATCTGTCCTACCCCGCCCCCCTCCCCCCACCCCGTGATCTGTCCTACCCCCGCTCCCCCTCCCCCACCCCGTGATCTGTCCTACCCCCGCTCCCCCTCCCCCACCCCACGATCTGTCCTACCCCCGCTCCACCTCCCCCACCCCCCACCCCCCACCCCCCACCATCTGTCCTACCCCTGCTCCCCTTCCCCCACCCTGCGATCTGTCCTACCCCCGCTCCCCCTCCCCCACCCCGCGATCTGTCCTACCCCTGCTCCCCCTCCCCCACCCCACGATCTGTCCTACCCCCGCTCCACCTCCCCCACCCCCCACCATCTGTCCTACCCCCGCTCCCCCTCCCCCACCCCGCGATCTGTCCTACCCCTGCTCCCCCTCCCCCACCCCGCGATCTGTCCTACCCCACTCCCCCTCCCCCCACCCCGCGATCTGTCCTACCCCTGCTCCCCCTCCCCCACCCCGCGATCTGTCCTACCCCCGCTCCCCCCCAACCCGCGATCTGTCCTACCCCCGCTCCCCCTCCCCCACCCCGCAATCTGTCCTACCCCCGCTCCCCCTCCCCCACCCTGCGATCTGTCCTACCCCCGCTCCCCCTCCCCCACCCCGCGATCTGTCCTACCCCCGCTCCCCCTCCCCCACCCCGCGATCTGTCCTACCCCGCTCCCCCTCCCCCACCCCGCGATCTGTCCTACCCCGCTCCCCCTCCCCACCCCGTGACCTGTCCTACCCCCACACCCTCTCCCCCACCCCGCGATCTGTCCTACCCCTGCTCCCCCTCCCCCCACCCCACGATCTGTCCTACCCCCACACCCTCTCCCCACCCCGCGATCTGTCCTACCCCTGCTCCCCCTCCCCCTCCCCCCACCCCACGATCTGTCCTACCCCCACACCCTCTCCCCCACCTCCCGCGATCTGTCCTACCCCCGCTCCCCCTCCCCCCACCCCCCGCGATCTATCCTACCCCCGCCCCCCTCCCCCAGCCACGATCTCCCCACCCGACCTCCCCCGCAATTAACAATCCCCCCGATCGCCCGCCGGCCACCCCTTGCGATCTGGCCTGCCCCCGTCCCTTCCCCCCACCCGCGATTTGTCCTACCCCCGCTTCCCCTCCCCCACCCCCACGATCTGTCCTACCCCCACCCCCTGTGATCTGTCCTACCCCCGCCCCCCCTCTCCCCATCTCCACAACCTCCCCCCCGAATCAACAATCCCCCCCGATCACCCCCTGGCCACCCCGCTGTGATCACTGAACCCCCAATCTCCCCTGAGATCCCTCCGACACCCGCCCCGCGATCTCTACAACCACAAAACTTTCCTGATCCTGGGCTGCAGCCTTTTCTGGAGCCCTCCTCGCCAGACAGGCAGCCAAGCCTGTCAGTCAGCCTGGCTTCCAGGCAGAGAACCCGTTTTAACAAAAAAACAAGCACGCCGTGGAGTTCAAATTCCATGCTGTTCTGGGAAACCCGCACTTCCGGGAATCCCGACCGAAACACTTCCCACCCCCACCCCCGCTCCGAACCACCGCCCCAGTGAATATCGCGGCCAAACCATTTCCTCTGGTGGGGGAGCCCAGAACAAGGGGGCATAACCTTAAAATTAGAGCTGGGCCATTCAAGGAAGCACTTCTTCGCACAAAGGGTTGTGGAAATTTGTCATTCTCTCACCCAAAAAGCTGTTGAGACTAGGTCAATAGAAAATGTCAAAACTGAGATTGATAGGTTTTTGTTAGGCAATTACATTAAGGGATATGGAACCAAGGTGGGTAAATGGAATTAAGGTACAGATCAGCCATGATCTAATTGAAGGGCTGAGCATCCTCCTGTCCCTATGTTCTATTGCTCCTATGTAAAGGGATTTCTCAATATGTTGGAGTTCTAAAGTGATGAAATGTATTCATTACTGTACCAATGAGATTGTTAAATAGCCCACTTAGCAGATGGTCATGACAAAGAAAAAGGCTTGCAGTCTACTGTGAGGGTGGATCTCAGCCAATTATGGTGGGAAATGCTATAAATAGCCTCAGAAACCCTCAATTCAATAATTTTATTTGTCATATATGCAGCAAACTTGTGTACTGCGCAATGAAATGTTGATTTTTACGAGTCCTCCCACATTGGAATAAATATGGCATAGCAATGATAAAAATACTAATAGAAATACAGTAATAATAAATAAAACAACAGTAATAAATAATAATAAATGATTCGTTCATGAGTCTTATGGCCTGGGGGTAGAAGCTGTTTCGAAACCTGCTGGTACGAGACCATATGCTTCGGTATCTCTTACCGGACGGGAGCAGGGCGAAGAGGTTGTGGCTGGGGTACCTGCTTGTGATCACAGACCCAGAGACCCCTGTTAGAAAGTGCAAGTGTGTACAACAGATGAGGATGGAACTGGACTAGGCTGTGACATCTCTTGCAGTCAGATAGCTTGCTAACAATCATGAATAATGGCCACGGGGCCAAGGCATCAGAAGGCATCCGGCGCCATTGGAAATGTACCCAGGCATGGATACGTGCATTCAGGAGAGATGGGGAGAAAACTAGGGGGACAAACAAAGATGAAAACAAACGTTGACACGACAGTCCACATTAGAAATATCACTAGCATTCAGGTGTCAGTTCGCACGCATTTAAATGTGCTTGCATGGAGCTCTGCTTTCTCTTGATTACATAATGGTGCTAAGCTGTCAGCATCATTTAAGGTTGCTACGTAGCTCTAAAAGCAGGTACTGCTGCCTGACTTTAACCAACAGTATTGCTGCAGCACAATATTCCCCAGCCCATTTTTCTCTCTATGACTGATACGATAATCGCATCAGCATTAAACAAACTGAAACAAGTTGAGAACCTTTCCCTGGTCTTCAGCAATGTACGCTAGTGTTTCACAAATAATGGATTGTGTGTAGGGGAATAATCTTGATGACTAAACACCATTTTATGCCTGACTCCTTTACTAATATCCCACGGCAAAATATTTGTGGTTATGGGCTGTGCCTTCCCCTGTTAGCATTCTGACATTTGTGTAAATAAATCTGTCTGTCCTGGCGCCTTGAATGGACAATCAGGTACTAGGATTCTTTATTTCACAAAAGCTTTATTGATTCGTAAGAAATAACAAACAGTAAAAGTTTCCTTTTTCTTAAATTCAAAACCACATCATTTGTCTTCACAGTTGGCTTCATGGACGATTGTTTCATTTGCTGTCTCCTCCTATCTGGAGCAAACCGGTTGGAAAGGGAACATTCTCAATTGTTCAGGAGTTAGAAGAAACAAAACTGGCTATGACTCAGTCAAATCAAAGTGCTTCACCCTGTGCCACAATTTATTTTGCGCTATGTTAACGTTGTCCTTGTCCATCACAGGTTAGCGTAAGATACAAAGGAGAGACTGCAACTGCTGGAAAACTGAAATAAAACCAGAAAGGACTGGAAATACACTGCAGGTCAGTCAGTCTCTGTAAAGAGGAAAGACAGGTCAGGATGTTTTGAGTGTCCTCCATTCATCAGAACATGAAGGGTAAACTTCCAAAACATTAGCCTGTCCTTTCTGATTACAGATACTCACTGACCTGCTGTGTCTTTCCAGCATTTTTGGCTTTTATTGCAGATGAGAGAGTGCTCAAGAAGAACTGATAGAGATGTCCAGAGTGAAATATTCACAAGCTGCAACAATAATTCAATAATGAAGTGATGGGTGCACATTAACATTGGTTTGGCATCCATTTGTCCAAATACAGGTATATTAAAAGCTACAGGATACAGACACCTCTCTGTTTAATAATGTCTAAACCAACTCCAAGAGCCCATTGTAAATGTTTCTCCTGCTTAGCAAACCTTGAAACCCAGGGTCCAAGTCATATAGAAAGAATGGGGTGGTTGCTAAAATAACATTATTTTGGCAAGGATTTTCCAGGACTTATGTTTCATCACTTAATGTCTATATGACAGGGTGAGATCAAGCGTGACTCCTAACTAGGAGGGGTTTCTGGCATGGTTTACCTCTGTGCCACAAAAGGAGACTTTCAAAGCTTGGTTTGCTTGATGAGTGTTGAGGTGGAATGTCGAGGTGACGGTCTTTTGTGGGTTTGGCCAAAGTCGCCATCGGCGGA
>NC_140993.1:243758193-244098193 GCF_052327205.1 Somniosus microcephalus
CTGAATACCTGACTTAGATATTGAGATTTGATTTGCTTTGCTACTGCCATACAAAAGAAGAAGGTCACTTAATGTCATGTCTGTCCCTTATGTCAATGTATATCAGAGCATCACGAAAATGTTCTTTATGTCAAGCAAATGAGTAAACTTACTTATAATGGTAAACTTATTAAAACAAAAATGCCAGGTTGTCCTACAACAATCATAGCTCCTGAAATATTTGTAGCTACTTCAGGTCAATGATTTAATCAAGCAAAAGCAGGTTAATGTGCAACCAGGTACAGTAGAGACATCAGGAGTGAAATTGGGTGCCTTTGCGCCTCCCGTTAGCACCCCCGGGGGGCACGAACGGGGCGCAATTGGCTTTGCGACCGGGCGCAACGCTGACATCGACTCCCGCCTTATTCAGTGGGAGTTTTGCAGCAGCTCTACGGCGTTGCACCCAGATCTCCTTCGCCCGGAGATTGTGGCATCATCGCCATGCACATCGTCCTGGTAGCGCCCTGGACCCGAAGTTGACTTCCACCCCCTGCAGCAGCGCTGGTCGAAAACACCGACAGCTGCAGGAGGCGAGCATCGGGTGGCCGGCCGCTTCGGGGGCGATGATTAAAGCTGAGGTGGCCAAGGTAAGTGGAAGAAAAACTTAACTTTCCTGTTCTAGTATTTTTCGTGGGTTCCCGCCCGCGATCGATCAGCCCAGCGCTCTGCTTGAGAGCCGGGCTGATCACACGGGATCACGGCTGCCTTGGTGGTCCAGGCAGGTACTTTTTATATTGCAGAGCCTGCAGCGATGGCCCTTCCCTTTAAGGAAGGGAAGGAGCCTTTGAACGCGGCAGCGCTGCACGGCCCAGTGTGCAGCGCTGCTGAAGTCTCCGCCCCGCTCGCCGACATTAGCGTCCTAAGAAGGAAGCGGAGCGTTTGATTTAGCACTCCACTTCCTTCTTGGGGCATTAAAACTCAATTTTGCGGTCACCAGCACTAATTAGTGCCGGCGCTAAGGTTAGCGCCCGGGCGATGTTAGCGCCCCAAAATGGCCGATACCGAATTTTTCCCCCGATCTCTTAAGCAGTCTACCTATTATTGATTACATTTGAATTTTACAAAGATACAAATGTAGACTCCTCATGAGGAGGATAGTAGCAGACATAGACAGAGTAGTGAAATGAGCAGACACATAGCAGATGAAAATTAATGCAGTGAAGTGTGAAGTGATGCATTTTGGAAGGAAGAATAAGCAGAGGCAATATAAATGAAATGGTACCATTTTAAAGGGGGTGCAGGAACAGAGGGACCTAGGGGTTCACACACACAAATATGGGGTGAAAGGTGAAAGGAAGAGAGCATCAGTGTGGAGAGAGAGGCCGCGATCAGCAGAGGTGAGGCTGAAGGTTTCCTTGAGGGGCCGGGGGAGCACTCCTGCTCCTCCCTGCCCATAAGGAGTGCTGTAAAAGACGCTTACCCTTTTGAGCCGGCAGCTCCCGCCTCCGCTTCACTGCCGGGTTTCTCGAGCCCTGGGAAACCTGGCCAGCATTTCAATTTAAATCAGGCTCGACCTTGCACTGTGAGAGCCCTTTTAAAATATGTCAATGAAGTGTCCCGTCTCTTGAGGGCAGGACACTCGCACAGCTCGAAACCCACCACTGTAAAAACAGCAACGGGCTTGTATGTGTCAGGTTCGGGACATGTTCCCCATTTAAACATTTTTAACCCCCCCACCCAACTCTCTTCTGCCCATAGTGGGGGGGGGGGGTTAATATTGAGACCATTGTGTCCAATTCTGGGCACCATACTTTAGGAAGGATGTCAAGGCCTTGGAGAGGGTGCAGGGGGAATTTACTAAAATAATACCACGGATGAGGGACTTCAGTTATGTGGAGAAGCTGGGATTGTTCTCCTTAGAGCAGAGAAGGTTATAGGGAGATTTAATAGAGGTGCTCAAACTTGTATAGGGTTTTGATAGAGTAAATAAGAAGAAACTGTTTCCACTGGTGGTTGGGTTGGTAACCAGAGGACACAGATTTAAGAAAATTGGCAAAAGACAAACGGGGAGATGAGGATACTGCTTTTTACGCAGCGAGTTGTTGTGGTCTGGAATGCACTGCCTGAAAGGGTGGTGGAAGCAGATTCAATAGTAACTTTCAAAAGGAAATTGGATAAATACTTAAAAAGGAAGTGGGACTAATTGGCTCGCTCTTTCAAAGAGCTGGCACGGACATGATGAGCCGAATGGCTGCCTTTTGTGCTGGATCATTCTATGATTCTGTGAATTGCAGCCAACTGGAAGTAAAGCAAGAAACGTAAGGAGTTAAACAAAAGAAAAAGATTTCAAAATCAATACTCCACTCTTTCCTTTGCTGGGTCTTAACATTCTGAATTCATGTCAATATAAATATGAATGTGTATTCTGTTCGAGCTGATGATGAAAATGACACAGCTGTATGCTTGGTTCACCAACTAAAATGCAGATGAATAAACAGCCAAGGGGTCATTTGTTCATCAAGGAAACTTTTGTTAATTGTATTCATTTCCATCTGATGTTACAGTAAGTTTGATGAACTATGAAAGGCAGTAGTGCTACATGCTACCCAAATGGCTTAATGGGTGAGTGCCCCACCTGGTGTTCCTAAGCCATCAAGACCAGGAAGGCATCAGGTTCTGTCGCTGGTCTGCGCCACGTTCGTTGACCTGAGCCAGGGTAGCAGTAGGGATGCTACAGTTGACCTCGGTTTTGCTGAACTACAGAGAGCCAACAAAACATCAGCTCAGGTTCCCATTCCCATGATCTCTCTCCATAAACCCTGCGGGAAAATGCATGTGTGTGGAGAAAAACAGTAAAAGTAACATTTTTAAGGTACTTCATTTGAAGGACAAAACACAAAGCATCAATAAGCACTTACATTATCATACAAATTCTTAAATAGGTTTGAATGTCACAAAAAAGCCTGATTGTGATAATACGTTCCAAATGTTTATTTTGTACAGTGCTGCATTTCTTCCCCTTTAAGTATTCTCACAACAGGTGTATCATGTGCATATTTACATAAGCTGTGTAGGAATGATACACATTGAAAGAGCAGTCTGTTAATGTTTTTCGTGTCGTGAGCATAAAATGGGAAGAAAAGAACAACTTGTATGAAAAAATCAATGAAATGCAGGAGGCAATAATGAAATGTGACAATCAAAGTTTATGATTTTCATGGAAAAAGGATGGACTCATCGATTGCAACCCCCAAAATACCAGTAAAAATCTCGGAATCCTAAGCAATAAAAATGGAATTTAACCTATTCAGTCACTGTAGAGTAGTGGCTTTGATTATCACAGCCCTTTTGCACATTATAAGCAAAGGAAAATTGGATGGATTGTGGTAAAGGTCCCAGAATCCCTTGTAATAAAAACAGAATTCGATTTTATTCAGTAATCTTAAACCAAAGGCCCTGATGGCAATGAGAGAGAGAGGATTAAATGTTACATCATGCCACTGAAGTTTCCGCTCTGCGTTTCCCGATGTGTTTACACATATATGTTTTCTCCCTTCTTTTCTGATTGTATTGCTATTCTTGCCCATCTCTTATTTTCAGTTTAGGGTACAGTAGCATAGTGGTTATGTGGTTATGTTACTGGACTAGTAATCCAGAGACCGGGGCTAATGATCAGGAGACATGAGTTCAAATCCCACCATGGTAGCTAGGGAATTTAAATTCAATTAATTAAATAAACCTGGAATAAAAAGCTAGTATCATAGAAACTAGGAGCAGGAGTAGGCCATTTGGCCCTTCGAGCCTGCTCCGCCATTCAACAAGATCATGGCTGATCATCCAAACCCTAGCACCCGGTCCCTACGCTGACAGCCATCCCACCCAAGCCCTATCCCTGTAACCCCATGTATTTAATCCCCCCTAACACTAAGGGTCAATTTTTATCATGGCCAATCAACCTAACCCGCACATCTTTGGACTGTGGGAGGAAACCGGAGCACCCGGAGGAAACCCACGCAAACACGGGGAGAATGTGCAAACTCCACACAGACAGTCACCTGAGGCCGGATTTGAACCCGGGTCCCTGGCGCTGTGAGGCAACAGTGCTAACCACTATATCAGTATGAGTAACGGTGACTGGATTGTCGTAAAAGCCCATCTGGTTCACTATTGCCCTTCAGGGAAGAAAATCTGCCGTCCTTACCTGGTCTGGCCTATATGTGACTCCAGAACCACAAAAATGTGGTTGACTCTTAACTGCCCTCTGAAATGACCTAGCAAGCCACTCAGTTGTCTCAAAGTGCAATTAGGGATGGGCAATAAATGCTGGCATTTCCAGCGATGCCCACGTCCTTTGAATGAATTAAAAAGAGTTTGGAAGAAGGATATGCCTCCAAAAAATAGATTATCTGTTATGCTGATTGGCCTCCTGGGTATGTCCAGCTTTGTCAGTGTTTAAATGTATTTGCATTCTGCGGGAGACCACTTTAGGGGAACCTAAAGTTAAATTGGAAAGGAAAGTGCAGCGCGAGCTGAGTGGCGATCCCCTGCCCGCCCACCCCCCGGCAAACAAAATGTCAGCCCCGAGACCAGCAGTTTCAAAAAAATTATATATTTTAATTTTCCGATTCACTCACCACTCACTAACACGGCAGGAAATGGAAAAAACATGTTTGTACGGGGAAAAATGTTCACTTTTTGTGCACAGGAGTTGACATTTATTTTTTTATAGGTTGGGTTCATCAAAATTCAAAGTGTAAGTCCAAATTCAGGTCCTTTTTCAAACAGACTAGAAACGGTTCCATTTGAATTTATAACAATCCGGAAATACTTCCATTTGGATTCACAATTCAGTTTCCTTAAAGCTGGTGAAGTTTTGTGTCTCCTCTTATCCAGTCTAAGGTTTATACAGTATTGACTAAACACTGGAGACTGAGAGTCTGTGTGTATTTCATCAACATTAGATTAGATTGGAAAGAAAAATGTCATTTTGAAGTAATGCTATGCGACTGCACTACATGTCTGTCACTGAATCTGTCAGTTCATGGAAGATGAAATAATGCATCAAGTATTTGGTCATCTGTGTGAATCTTTCATTTCTTTTAACTCTAATATATCAAAAGACAATACGGCAGTTAACCCTATTGATACTTGCCAAGCAATTACCACCCTTCTGGTAAAGCGAAACATTCCTTGTGACACAAATTGCTTCCACACAATCTTTGTGGGGCAGATTCCAGAATTATTCGAATTACTCCAGTTCTCAACATCTGGAGTCAGCAAATTCTACTTCATTAAAGTATACTGAAGGCCACTTTCCCCCTACCTTCCCTCACCTGATCTTCAGCCAGAAACAAACAAGCTGTGAAGCTGTTATAGATTGCAGTTATACTGTCGCTATCACGCCAACACAAAACAGTTTTGGGGTGCGTGAAAGTGTCATTATACCTCGGGTATCAGATCCCAATTTAATGCCCAAGTGCACTAAATCCAAGCAGTGCCAGACCCTCGTCAGGAGCCAGTTGCATGCCAGTTTGTGCTTGCACTGGCTACAGAATAACTTCAGTCCAGCGAGAAGCCATATTTTAAAGTGCTTTTATCCCTTTAAAGTGAATCTATTTAATGTTAATGGGACATTGCTAGCCCACAGAGGGAAAAAAATTGTGCGCACCTTCTATAGGTGACAGTCTACACTGGTCCTCCTTCTGGAGTTGGTGTTGATTTAGCTCAAGTCAAAGTTACCACCCCTGCTATTGTGAATATATTGCCTTGTGTGTTGCTTAAAGCATTAGAATTTACTGATCACTTGTTAAGTAGTTTGGGAGGTTTTTCTTTTATTTTGTCTTCAGTAATTGCTTACCGATCTTTATATGAAACCAAATGAGTTGAGTTAGAATGGCTGAACTGGTTGGATTTGGAGACAGTTTCAGCCTAAATCCTGCCAGATCTATAATTGAAACATTCAGCTAGCCGTAGTCAGTTTCTTATCTGTTGTACCTTATGCGACTTTAACTTGTCAGAGTCTTAACTTCTAAACAAAGAAACATACACAAAGAAATTCCACATAGGTCAACGCAAAATAAATTAGCTGAGTACATCGCACCTCGACGCTGATTGACTACTCAAAAACTTACCAAGTAAAAATTTTGAACTACAAGATCACTACAAATTCCTGATAGTGATTGTTACTGGCCTTCAAATTGAATCATTTGAGATTTGTGGAGAATTATAAGCAATCCTGTTTTTACAGTAATCTTATCAAAGGTCTGCCCATTTGCTAAAATACGGGAGCTAATCAGTTCCATAATCTGTCATGTTTTTAATCCAGGCCTTCTGTTAGCTTCCCAGGTTTGCTGATTCTTAGATTCCTCTGGATCACAAAATAAAGACTGTACTTCACACCGAGATGATATTAATAGAGGGAGATGGGACTAATTGCATGTCAGGGTTATGTCATTTGCAACAGAGCGGAATGAAGCTGTGAGTGGCTTGGCCTTAGGAAGCAGAGCTCAATTTAATCCTTCTTTAAAATTTAGCTTCTACTGGCACAGCAGTAAGGAAGGCAGATGGATATTGATCAGACGCATGAGTAATAGGGGCACAGAAGGCATGAGGGGAAGAAATCGGAGCATTGCTTGTTCTACAGTGATTATCCAGAAAGAGATTCCCATTTCAAGCTTCCTAAATTACTTAACGGCTTGTTATTATCACAAAGCACTGTCGACATAAGATTTAATCTCGTTGGGATTGTTAGCAAATTAACATTATATTGTAGGAGTCTCTGCACTCCTAACAAAGAATCTATAACTTACTGGAAGTTAACAAACTGAATTTATTGTCTAAGAACTTTACAAAACAAGAAACTACAGGAGAAGCTCAAAACAGGTCTTTTCTCCTTCAATCCACACGAGGACTGGCTGGCCCCGCCCTCTACCTCTGACATCATGACGTCATCACGTTTCCCACCGAAGGGGACGTCACGTGGCCCATGTGATGACGTCATCACGTCAGATCGCGATGTTGTCGATCTAGCTCTGTTTAACCAGAGCCAACTTGAAAGGTAATAACATTGGTTACAGACAATTAATGTTAGAGGTAATAACATTGGTTACAGACAATTATGTAAGTCACTGTAAGAGTCTCTTAGTGGTTTTGCCACAATATCCTTGAAGGAACATAGACTTTGAGATAAAGAAACAATTTTTAAAAAGAGAAATGGTAACAGTCGGAAAACAGACCAGGAAAAGAAAAAAAGACCAAATGCTGATTTATACATTCTGGCATTGTATAATTGCATTTAGAAATATAATTACGGTACTTACAAAATGGCAATCTAATGCGTTAATTAAATACGCCCAAAAGAACTATCAGGCTTTCCTTTACTTTTATGGCCCGATGTAAATGGACTCCAAGTGTCCCTTTGCATGATGATCTCGCTGGCTATAGATGATCAGAATAGCTCTCCAAATGTGGAATTATACAACGTCCTTTAATTACAATGACAACTTGCATTTATATAGTGCCTTTAATGTAGTAAAACGTCCCAAAGGCATTATTACACACAATGGTGTCAATAATTCAACTCAATATAAAAATGTCCTTGCAAATATTGTATGTGCAAAATGTATCAACATTGCCAAAGTACACCTGCAAATAAAAAACAATAAAACAACCGGGAAACACTTGCCTGAAGGCTCAGTTGGGAAGTGCACAGCACAGCATAGAACGGAGTCACTTTTGAAGTCTGATCTGTGCTGAGTTAGCTCATTTCAGATGAGGTGGTAATAGGTGTGCTGCAATTGTCCTCAGTGTTAATGAGCATGTGAGGCCGATAAACAGATAGATTCCCACTCACTGCTCCTTGACGCACTATTGGCAACTGCATGTTTCTAGACACAGGTGGGGACAGGATTTGGGTCATAGAAACATAGAAACATAGAAGATAGGAGCAGGAGTAGGCCATTCGGCCCCTCAAGCCTGCTCCGCCATTCAATGAGATCATGGCTGATCATCCAAATTCAGTACCCTGTCCCTGCTTTCTCCCCATATCCCTTGATCCCTTTAGCCTTAAGAAATATATCCAACTCCTTCTTGAATATATTTAATGAATTGGCCTCTACTGCCTTCTGTGGTAGAGAATTCCACAGGTTCACCACTCTCTGGGTGAAGAAATTCCTCCTCACCTCTGTCCTAAATGGCTTACCCCTTATCCTTAGACTGTGACCCCTGGTTCTGGACTCCCCGACCATCGGGAACATCCTTCCTGCATCTAGTATGTCCAGTCCTGTCAGAATTTTATAAGTTTCAATGAGATCCCCTCTCATTCTTCTAAACTCCAATGAGTATAAGCCCAGTCGACCCAATCTCTCCTCATACGTCATTCCTGCCATCCCAGGTATCAGCCTGGTGAATCTTCGCTGCACTCCTTCCATGGCAAGAACATCCTTCCTCAGATAAGGCGACCAAAACTGCACACAATACTCAAGATGTGGTCTCACCAAGGCCCTGTACAACTGCAGCAAGACATCCTTGTTCCTGTACTCAAACCCTCTCGCTACGAAGGCCAACATACCATTTGCCTTCTTAACCGCCTGCTGCACCTGCATGCTTACCTTCAGCGACTGGTGCACAAGGACACCCAGGTCTCGTTGCGCTTCCCCTTCTCCCAATCTATTGCCATTCAGATAATAATCTGCCTTCCTGTTTTTGGCACCAAAGTGGATAACCTCACATTTATCCACGTTATATTGCATCTGCCATGCTTCTGCCCAATCACCCAACCTGTCCAAATCATACTGGAGTTTCTCGCCATCCTCCTCACAGCACACACGCCCACCCAGCTTTGTGTCATCTGCAAATTTGAAGATATTACATCTAGTTCCCTCGTCTAGATCATTTACATATATTGTGAATAGCTGGGGTCCAAGGACCGATCCCTGCGGTGCCCCACTAGTCACTGCCTGCCACTCGGAAAAAGACCCGTTTATTCCAACTATTTGATTTCTGTCTGCCAACCAGTTCTCTATCCAAGTCAATACCTTGCCCCCAATCCCATGTGCCTTAACTTTACACGCTAATCTCTTATGCGGGACCTTATCGAAAGCCTTCTGAAAGTCCAAATACACCACATCCACTGGTTCTCCCTTATCTATTTTACCAGTTAAATCCTCAAAAAATTCCAGTAGATTAGTCAAGCACGATTTGGATACATGTGTGGATCAACTGTTGCATCTCACATTTGAAGCAATCACCACAAAAATACACACGTTTTGAGAGAAATAAGTGGTGGCTGAAGGGTCGACTGGTACAGAGCAGGGGTTCTGCACACTGAGAGCATGAATCAGTTTGGATGGGGATATGGACTCTAGTGGAAGTTGGTACACTTGCCTTCTTACACATCAAAGTACTCGAGGTAGTATGGCCATCGACACTCATGTATGCTGTCAACTCCCATATGACTGAGATCACAGAGCAATGTTATCTGCATGATCCTGTGGTCTACCATTGAGCACACAGCAACATTCGTGGCATCTGCAGTGGAAACCTCAGTTATGTAAGCCATAGGCACACTAGGAGCGTCTCTCAGGGATGTCGCCACAGAGATTTTAGCCTAGACCTTCCAATATTCGTGCTGTTTATACCTAAATGGATAGAAATAGTGACATGAGTGGAAGTGATACTATTTGCACCCAATATTCAGAGGTCAGCTCATTATCAGAATTATACCTATCTCCATGTCCAAGATGGCACTCATATCAGCAGAAGTTCTGCGCCATTTGCTGCTATCTCTGGCAGCACCGAATCTACAGCCGCCACAGAAAATGATACCCCTGGACAGATCCTCAGAGTTAGTCACAGATGCAGTTAACCAATTGGTTATGCAGCCACCAACCAGAGCTACTCCCTCAACCAGGGAGCACTTACGAGTAGTGCACATGGATAATCAATGCAAGAAACTTCATAACAAAGTGCGACGTATCAACAAGCCACATTAATCATTGTACGCCGCAAACACGACAAATCATGATGCATTTAATTCACTTTTACTATATCAGGCAGTCTTTTATTCTTTCATTGTACTGAAAAGAAAGTGTTAAGGAGAAAAATCTTACGATCACTAATTCTACTGAAAAAAGTTGACATGGATATACTGTAAAGGGAATTAACTGATGTATACCTATGCTGTATTTTCCATTAAAATGAGCAAACAGAGGAACTTCACACCCTGCCCACCATATCCAAAATTATATCTAACAGATAAAATTCTTTGCTAAAACTAAACAGATATAGCAAATTCAATTTTGTGACTAGAAAGAAATATTGTCCAGTTGCAAATCTCACCGAGCTCAATTGCAGAAGTGGGCAAAAAGATCCTCATCTCTCCCTGTCTCCAATGGCTGGGTATTCTGCTGCTAGTAGCTACTGTGGTGGTTTGCATTTGTCCATCATCTAAGTCCATGGAGAGGCCTCTTTCCATAGCAGTATTGTGTGGAATGCAGCGCACTGCTCTAATTTTGTAGATCATCTCCAAGGCATGTTGTACTCTTCCCACAATGATCAAAGCATCTAAACGCTGCTTTGGAACTTCACCTGTGGGATGCTAGGGGTTGTGCAACTTATATAACTCTGAGGAGCCAGCCAGTCATCCTTCTTTTTCAAAGAACTGCTGTTACAAATTTTGGGTCTGCACTAAATGATCACTCAGGTTCAGCATCACCAATCACTCCCATAAGTGAACCCTGCATTCCCTTTGATCCGGAGAATGCCGTGTCTGGACAAATGATAGGGTGACCTGCAGATCATAACAATCAGACCCCGTGTTGTGTGTACTGGATACCATGATCTTGCATGTTCCGCCACATGAGTTCTCCTTTCTCTTTTGGAAGGTGGACTGAAAAGTTCTCTAGTGAGATGAGACCAACCATGAACCAATAAACTGATTTATTTTACATGAAATATATTGGGCATATTGATTGAAGAGCATCCTAGCATTGAAGGTATGAGCAGCTCTCAAAAGTGCTTAATGGCCTTCATTGTCTCAAAACTGATGTGGTATGTGAGAATACCTACCTTTGACTGCTGATTCATCTGGTAATACAACTAATTTGTCCTAAACAACATTTCAGATAGCGTGCATCTCTCTGGGAGATAACCCTTTGTGTACTTCAACTACAATATTCCTGCTGAGCCTCCATCATGCCCAGGTGCCTGACTATAGCGATAGACCATCTGTCTGGGGGTACTATCTGATGCAAGGTGTGAACCTCCTACGTGCTTTGTGCTCCCAGATATCCTTCTCTTCCTTCACTGCGAGATGCTTGAAAATAGATGCTGTGGGCCAGAAAACCTGTCCATTCACTTATGTCACTGGTGTGTAATCTTATTGCTTTTTGATTATTCTCCACAGTTGTATAATTCTGAATGAGTTGTGCATGGTTTGCACTTAACAAGCCGTTAACAAATAAAACTGGCCTCGTTCCTAACTTTTCACTAATGTTCTTTGATTCATTTTTATTAATTGTAAGCACAGATAAAAATCCATTCTCGCTTTCCACACACAACAACAACTTGTATTTATATAGCGCCTTTAACATAGTACAACGTCCCAAGGCACTTCACAGGGGTGTTGTAAGGCAAAAAATTTGACACCAAGCCACAGAAGGAGAAATTAGGGCAGGTGACCAAAAGATTAGTCAAAGAGGTAAGTTTTAAGGAGTGTCTTAAAGGAGGAAAGAGAGGTAGAGAGGCAGAGAGGTTTAGGCAGGGAATTCCAGAGCTTAGGGCCCAGGCAACAGAAGGCACGGCCTCCAATGATTCAGGGATGCTCAAGAGGACAGAATTAGAGGAGTGCAGATATCTTGGGGGGTTGTGGGGCTGGAAGAGATTACAGAGAAGGGGAGTGGCAAGGCCATGGAGGTTTTTGAAAACAAGGATGAGAATTTTGAAATCGAGGCGTTGCTTAACCGGGAGCCAATGTAGGTCAGCGAGCACAGGGGTGATGGGTGAATGTGACTTGGTGCGAGTTAGGACACGGGCAGCCGGGTTTTGGATCACCTCAAGTTTATGTAGGGTGGAATGTGGGAGGCAACCAGAAGTATGTTGGAATAGTCAAGTTTAGAGGTAACAAAAGCAGGGATGAGGGTTTCAGCAGCAGATGAGCTGAGGCAGGGGTGGAGACGGGTGATGTTATGGAGGTGGAAATAGGCGGCCTTAGTTATGCTACGGATATGTGGTCAGAAGCTCATTTCAGGGTCAAATATGACACCAAGGTTGTAAGATTCGCAATTTTCAGCAAAAATCACGCAAGAAAACTGGATAAAATAAGACTGTTTATTGACCATAGTAAGCTTACACAGAAAAACCTTTGATAAAAGGGCATACAAAATGGCCGCCAGGCCCCGTGATCAGTTTATGAACCATTTTATTTCTGTTACTGCAAGCCAGACAGGCTTGTGGATTGAAGACAGTGAGCCCGCGAAAGCCAGTATCTGGGAACCGAAACTCAGAGGAACAGCATACATATTCAATGGATTACAAGTACAGGATGGGGCCCATCAAGATATGGGCGGACAATGCAAAATCACTCATACCCATTTATTGTACAAAGGAAAAACCGTTTAGCAGCCATCAAGGAAAATCTCCGGACCGATCAATATGCGAACCGAGCCGCGGTGACAATGCAAAAGACATTAAAAGACATTATCGGCCAGGAAGGCCAGTTTAAGTTATCACCGGCTCCGTTACAAGACAAAGCGCCCCTGCAGAGATTTCTGCCCGCCAAAATTAATACAAAGACAGGACTATGATTTGGCGGGAGATAAGACTGTTCCAAAAGAGTATAACTATGGATTGAAAGTCCATATACGTGACTTCAACTTCTTCGGACGGTGGCAGGATCGGCGCCTCTTCCACTTCGGCAGATGCAGAATCGATGAAAACGTTTTCGTCTTTTTAAAGACGGACGGTTTCGGTAAAAAGACAACGTGGTCGGTGTTCAGCCAAACAAGGCTCGGCCACGACGAGAAGACGACGAGGGTGGCCCGGGTACTGGGGTCGGGAGATCATCGACGACCCAGGCCGACGGAGAAGAAACCCTCTGGAGAACCGACCAGGCCGGAGACAAAAAGACAGTCCGGGCCTGACACTTCCGTGTCTCAACATCCCATTGGGTTGTTGTTCTACTCCACGAACAAAAATCCACGACAGGCTTAGTGGATCTCAACCTTGACGAGCGCTCATCGAGGCTGTGTCTACCCCATCGCCTCGAGAGAGAGAGAGAGAGAGAGAGAGAGAGAGAGAGAGAATATCGACTGCGCCAGAAGTTTCCAAATCCACGTGACGACGGAAAGCGGTGCCAAAAGGGCTGCGAACCCCCCCTTTCTCGCGATTTCGAGAGTGGTGAGCATGATCCCAGGTTCCCCAGGTCGAAACATAGTTTAGGTATAGGGGAGGGAGTTAAGGGAAATCGTAATGTGTTTCCCCTTTTACGATGTGCCGTGTGTTCCCCATTTCCATAGAGTCAAGTTCATAAATTTGTGCATGATTGTAGTTACTTTAATCTGTGCCTATGACATGTATTTTGTAATGCTTCAAACTGTTTAAAAATAAAAGCATCCATTTCGTGCTATTCAGCCTGGTCTATTGAGTCCTTTTCTCTGCACTACTGTTCTCTGCATCTAAGTCCAAGGTCTAGAACCGTAGGGGGAGTGGGTCGAACCACTCAAGGGTAATTCTTGCACGAAGCCTGGCAGGAGGCCAGAACGGGCAAGAGAGCAGGAAAAAAACCCCTACAGGTTGCAAACAGTGTGGTTCAGCCTCAGACAGATGTTAGGGAGAGGGATGGAGTCAATGGCTAGGGAACGGAGTTCGTGGCGGGGACCGAAAACAATGGCTTCTGTCTTCCCAATGGAGAAAATTTCTGCTCATCCAGAACTGGATGTCGGACAAGCAGTCTGACAATTTAGAGACCGTGGAGGGGTCGAGAGAAGTGGTAGAGAGGTACAGCTGGGTGTCATCAGCGTACATGTGGAAACTGACGCTGTGTTTTCGGATGATGTCGCCAAGGGGCTGCATGTAGATGAGAAATAGGAGGGGACCAAGGATAGATTCTTGGGGGACACCAGAGGTACCGATGCGGGAGCGGGAAGAGAAGCCATTGCAGATTCTCTGGCTACGATTAGATAGATAAGAATGGAACCAGTCGAGTGCAGTCCCACGCAGCTGGACGACGGTGGAGAGGCATTGGAGATGGATGGAGTGGTCAACCGTGTCAAAGGCTGCAGACAAGTCAAGAAGGACGAGGAGGGATAGTTTACCTTTGTCACAGTCACACAGGATGTCATTTGTGACTTTGATGAGAGCCGTTTTGGTACTGTGGCAGGGGCAGAAACCTGATTGGAGGGATTCAAACATGGAGTTGCGGGAAAGATAGGCACGGATTTGGGAGGTGACAACACATTCAAGGACTTTGGAGAGGAAAGGGAGGTTGGTGATGGGGCGGTAGTTTGCAAGGATGGAGGGGTCAAGGGTTGTTTTTATGAGGAGAGGGGTGATGAAGGCAGATTTGAGGGAGAGGAGGACAGTACCTGAGGAGAGAGAACCATTAACAATGTCTGCTAACATGGGAGCCAGAAAAGGAAGTTGGGTGGTCAGCAGTTTGGTGGGAATAGGATCGAGGGAGCGGGAACTGGGTCTAATGGACAAGATGAGCGCGGAGAGGTCATGAGGGGAGATCGGAGAGAAACTGGAGAAAGATGTGAGTTCAGGGCTAGGGCAGGGGGGAACCTTAGAGGAAGTTTGATCCGGTGGACTAGGGGAAGGAAGGGAAGTGGCAGAGGCAGCTGAACGGATGATCCATGAGCTCCTCACACTTGTTGTCAGAGGTGTGGGTGGATTGGACAGGGGAGTGGGGTTTAAGATGACGGTTAGCAGTGGAGAATAGAAGCCGGGGTTTATCTTTGCATTCCAGATTGATTCTGGAATAGTGAGCAATGTTGGCAGATGAGAGCAGTACCCAATAATGCTTTAAGTGGTCCAGCCAGATCTGGCGGCGAATGGCTAAACTAGTTGTCGGCCATATCCGTTCAAGTCTGCGGCCCTTGGACTTAAGGGAGCGAAGATGAGGGCCCTACCAGGGGGAATGGCCAGGGTGAATTCGAGTTTTAATAGGGACTAGGGCATTAAAGGTGGTGTGAGGGTATGGTTGAGTAGAGCTGCAGAAATGTTGTGGAGGATGGAGGGCCAAAGGCTGGACAGTTGGGATTTCGTAAGTGCAGTTGTAAGAGAGTTGGGAGAGAGTTTTTCCCAGGGGCAGACACAGAAGGAAGTAGGGTGGGGTGGGGAAGGAGGATGTGGGCTGAGAGCGATACAAGGAAGTGGTCAGAGATGGCCTTATCTGCGATTGACACGATGGGAGTAGCGAGGCCACGAGAGAGGGCAAGGTCGAGGGGGTGGCCGTGAATATGGGTTGGGGAGTTTACATGGAGGGAGAGATTAAGGGAGGTTAGGAGGCTAGTGAACTCACCTATGAACATGCTATTACTTTTCAACTCACATCTAAAAGTAATGAAATTAGAAGTTTTGGTCCCTTCAAATGATAAACAAAGTGATAAAATAAAGTGCCTTACACGTCCAAGACCAATGAGAAGGTGCATTCTTGCACACCACCCCATCCTCATTATAAATGTGGGTAAAAGTCCATTTTAGCTGATCAACTGATCGACATTTATCATTTTATTTCAGATTTCCAGCCTTCAAGGTGTTTTTCTATCTTTGTCACTGTATTTTTAATTGATTTTTTTGTTAGTATTTGCATGACATTGTCTTTGTTTAGTCTCTCATAATAGTGACATTAACAAATTACTCACAGTACCCATTAAAACAATTGGATTTCCCAGGGCCATATATGGACTTGCTGCTTTAATATAAACTCGTTTTTAATAGCAATGAATTGCAGTGTCAGGGATAAAGCCAGATGATTTTCACTAAAAGTTACAAAATTGAATTAGCTCATCATAGCCCATCAGAAATGCTATTAGTCACATTTGAAGCTCATCAGCCAGCTCATTAAACACAATTAGCTATATCTGGAAGAGGTATCTTGGCATGGAAAACCAGTTTTAGCAATCAACACTTCAGTAAATGGCCAGAGTGATGCCTGGGGGTGCAGCAATAAAATGGCTAATTCTGCTGTTGCAGCGTACGGGTGTCACTGAGCAGATATTCACTGCTGTGCTCTACCGTTTCGCTGATTGATCTCGACCAGAGTCCCCTTTGTTCTAAGAATGGGCATGGAATTATTTGAACCAATTTGAATGGACACTCTTCGCATGAAGCTCAACAATAGCAAAATACTGCGGATGCTGGAAATCTGAAATAACAACAGAAAACGCTGGAAAAATTCAGCAGGCCAGGCAGCATCTGTGGAGAGAGAAACAGAGTTAACGTTTCAGGTCGAAGACCTTTCGTCAGAACTGGAAAAAAGCAGGAAATGGAGCAGATTTAAAAGCAAGTTTAGGGGCTGGGAAATGCGGGAGGGGATGAAAGAACAAAAGGGAAGGTCTGTGATAGGATGGAAGGCAGGAGAAGTAAAGAGGCATTAAATCAAATCAAATCAAATCAACTTTTATTGTCATTGTTAGTGCACAAGTGCAGTACAACGAAATGTAGGCTTGCGGCTCCCGAGAGTGTACATTTAGATTAAGACATTTAAACATTCAACATACTTTTGGCTTGTAATACATTAACATAAACATAACCATAATAAAGTGCATTGGCAGATGTGCAGGCTTTAGAGTTTATTTGTGGAGTTCAGTAGGATGACAGCCCTGGGAAAGAAGCTGTTCCTAAATCTGGTCATATGGGTGCGAATGCATCTGTAGCATCTCCCAGATGGCAGGAGGGTGAACAGACTGTGGCTGGGGTGGGTAGGGTCTTTGATGATGGACCGTGACCTCCGTAAACAGCGTTTCTGGTATATGTGCTCTATGGTCGGTAGCCGGGTGCCGGTAATGCGTTGGGCAGTTTTGACAACCCGCTGCAGGGCTTTCCGGTCATAGTAGCTACAGCTGCCATACCATACTGTGATACAGTTTGTCAGGATGCTCTCTATTGTGCAGCGGTAAAAGTTAGAGAGGATCAGGGGTGACAGGTTACATCCCTTCAGCCTCCTTAGGAAATATAGGCGCTGCTGGGCCTTCTTCACCAGAGAGGAGGTATTGAGGGACCAGGAGAGGTCTTCCGTGATGTGGACTCCGAGGAACTTAAAGCTGTCCACCCTTTCCACTATAGCCCCATTGATGTGGATGGGGGTGTGACTTCCGCCTTTAGACTTCCTGAAGTCCACAATGATTTCTTTGGTTTTCTTGATGTTCAGGGCCAGGTTGTTATCGCGCACCACTTCACGAGATGCCGGACCTCCTCCCTGTAGGCTGACTCATCGTTGTTGGTGATCTGGCCTACTACCGTGGTATCACCCGCAAACTAGATGATGGTGTTGGAACCATGAACAGCCACACAGTCGTGGGTGAAGAGGGAGTAGAGGAGGGGGCTCAGCACACATCCTTGTGGGGCCCCCGTGTTCAGGGTCGGGGGGGGAGGTGTGGTTACCTAATTTGACAGACTGGGGTCTGTTTGTTAGGAAGTCCAGGGTCCAGTTGCAGAGGGAAGTGTTCAGGCCAAGAGTTTGTGTAAAGTCTGTGGGTTGTATAGCGAAGTAATACACAGACTGCAAGAGTAACTTAAACAGGACTTTACTATTCGAAGGTCAGGGCGAATCTGCACAATAAATTCTGCCACAGCACTTATATACCAGTGTGGTCACCGTCGGTATTACAGTATACAGCAGCCAGGATAAAGTAATGCCACACCTAAAATAGTTCTCTTAAAGGTGGACGGTTACATACAATAGTTCTCTTAAAGGTAGAACAGTTACATACACTACAATCCTCCCTTTTTAGCTTACAACATACTTATTCCCCATTAACATAACATCATAACATATCCAACTTCATGTTACAACAGTTCACAGAGGTAGTCTCTGCGGAAACAGTTCACAGATTCAGTCTCTGCGGGAAACAGTTCACAGATTCAGTCTCTGATCTTCTTGACTCGGTCCGGACCACGCCTCCGTGGTGTAGTCGGGTCACCTTGCTAGAGGGACTCATCCCATAGTCCTTCCCTAGACTTAACAGCTTTACTTCCATCACTTCTGAACCAGCATTGCTGACTTTTTAAAACAAACAAAAAACAGTTGGATTGCCTTGGGAAATTTTCCTACTTTCCAACTGATTTGGCTCCATTCGGGGGACCACATGTGTGATCGGGTAGAGGTAATAATGGTTCAGATGGTTATCATCTTCTGCTTCGTCCTTTCCTTTTTTGCTTCTTGGAGACTCTCGGGGCTCCATTGTCAGCTGCCAGCTGTAACGCCACCATCTCCCTATGTTCCTTAGACTTTAAGTGATTCATCCTGATTTCGGCACTTTGGGAGTTCTCGGCACAAGCTGGGCAGACCAGGTCCTCGTAATATTCAGTGTCACTCAACAGATCATGGTAATATTTGGTGTCGTCCTGAGCTAGGCCCGCGAGAGGGTCTTCTATTTCCTCCTTACCCAGCTGGACGTTAGCCGACTTTTGTTCCAAATCCCGACATCTGTCCTGAAGAGACTTCATCATGCGTTCAGATTCATCTCGCTTTTTCTGGGCTTCCTGCAAGTCTTTTACTAATGACCTCATTTGTGATTTCAATACTTCAACTTCATTCGGAGATTGATTGATCGGACTATTCAATCCCTCTACTGAAGTAACTGTTTCAGTATTCTGTTGTTCTACATTGCCGTGCATCAGCGTACTTTTGGCATCCAAGGGCTGTTCTGCTGCAGACTTCTCAGTCTGGGTTGCCACCTCAGCCAATGACTTTTGAGAGCTCCCTTCCCTTTGAAGATTGAGGCTCGTATTTAAGTTTTTCCCATTTTAGAGTTTTATCCCTCAGCATATGAATGAGTTGGCTGACTGTTAACTCTTCTGCCATCATCCCTTTTCCATTAACGACAGGGCTGTTTATAACCTTGCCCTGGAGGAGTTGGCTGACTGTTAACTCTTCTGTCCTCATCCCTTTTCCATTAGCTGCAGGGCTGTTTAGAACCTTGTCTTGGGGCTCCTTTGCTGCTTCTACTTCGCCATCATCCGCAGCCCCCATCATTCGAATTTCCACAAATGAATCGTCCGGTGATGCTGCACCCAACTTCAGTAGGAGCTCGGAAGTCATGTCGACCAACTCAGCTTTTTCTGCCTGCAACCTGCTAACCAGCGCCTTCAGTTGCGGCACATCTTGTTCCACCGGATTGGAGCACGCCCCTTCAGAAGCCGAATCAGCTTTGATTCGTTTGGCCTCCTCGTGCAGACGGTTTGTGTGCTCCTACTCCCTTTTCTTCCCCAGCTGCTTCTGTTGTCTTTCCAGATTCTCCCATTCGGTATCATAGAACTTTTTCATTGCTTTCATCTCTTGCTCGAGACGGCAATTCAATTGTTCTAATTGCTGTCGTAATCTGAAATAAGTTTGCGTTCGAGCTCGATGTTCCTCAGTAATATATATGTCTGTAACTTGAACAGACTCAGAATTCTCTGTCAAGCTATGTTGTTGTTGTTCAGAGGAATTCTGTTCTGAAACTTTGTTCTCCTCTGGAGCATAAGCCTTTATGCCCACATTCGTTCTACCAACCTTAGTCAGCAAGTTCATTTTAGACTTGTCTTTCATGCTTGGGCTGGTCTTATCGTCATCCGTTTCAGAGTCTGAGCTGATTGTCTGCCCCGAGCCCTCACTCGTTATTGCTTTGAGGTAGTGCCATTCCATGTCTATTTTCTTGATCCACTCCCATCCTAGAAGTGGTGGTCCTCCCTCAGGTAGTACGTATAAGTCCATTCCGGGGTGTTCTTTGCCCCTGTTTCTCACCTTGACTCTTATCTTTCCCATGGGGTATACTTTATGCCCCGTGTATGTCTGCAATACGAACTTGGTATCTCTCAAGGGTATATGTGAGAATAGCCGGTTGTAATCCCTTCGATTTATGACTGATAGGGCTGATCCAGTGTCCAATTCCATTCTCACTTGGACTCCGGCTATTTTTAGCATGACCCAGATAGTTTGTAGGTCAGCTTCCTTACTCACATTATGAATTCTCAGACTACCCAGTTCCTGGCCGCTTGGGTCTGAATCCGAATTCTGTTCATCTGAACTCTTCTCAACCACCTTGTGTACTTTGTTGTACTTTTCCTGTGATGGCTTTTTTTTTGGTTGTTGGTCTTCTTCCCTGACCGGCATACTTTGGCTATGTGATCCAGTTTGCCACATTTCCTACAGTCCTGGTTTTTAAACCAGCATTGGTTCTGGTCGTGTGTTGTCTTCCCACAACGATAACATTTCGTTGCACCCGAAGTAATTTGATCCACACTGAGGACCGCTGCCTTCAGCTGCATTTCCGCAGTTCCTTTCGCTGCGGCTTCGTGTGATGCTGCAATAAGGACAGCCCTATCCAGTGTAAGGTCGTTCTCTTCGAGCAGTCGCTTTTGCGTTCCTTCCTTCGACAACCCGCACACGAACTTGTCTCGCAATGCCTCTGTCAGATTTCCTCCAAACTGGCAGTATTTCGCTAGCCTACGCAGTTTGACCAAGTATTCCGCGTTGCTTTCCTCTTTCCGTTGCGTTCTCGCATAAAATTTGAATCGTTCCGCCAACATCAGCAGTGTGGGGTTCAAGTGATCCTTCAGAACAGCAACAATATTATCGAAGGTTTGATCCGCCGGTTTAACTGGTGCTAGAAGATGCTTCAATAGCCCGTATGTCTTCGCCCCCATCGAGTTTAGCAAGGTTATAGCTTTATCATCATCCTCTATTTTATTGGCCTCACAATATATCTCAATGCGTTCTACATACGTGGCCCAATCTTCTACCTCGGAATCGAAATCGTTGATGTTACCACGCTTAGGCATCTTCACCTCCCTGATGAACAACAACGAAATATTTCTTTAACTCTTTTTTTTTTCCAATTTGGCGGTTTCCCCGCGCTTATCTTCTTTCCCCGCCCCTTTCAAAATGGCGGTTCCCGCTTCTGTCTTTTTCTCCGCCTACTGGCGGCTTCCTGCGGTTTCCCGCGCTTATCTTCTTTCCCCGCCCACTTTCAAGATGGCGGTTCCCGCTTTTCTTCCCCTGGCGGGAGGGGTAAGCTTTTCCCTCGGGCGACGGCCACTGGCTTTCGGGGTTCGCAGCCTGCTCTTCGGCTTCAGCGCGTTCCCTTCTCTCGGCCGGGCAACCGGCTCTGGGTACAACCCGTTGACGGCGAACGGTCTCAGCCGCTGGCTGGATCTCGCTCAGTCTCCCTCGCTCGGGCTCTGTCTCTCCGGTGCTGGGTACAACCCGTTGACGGCGAACAGTTTCAGCCGCTGGGCTGGATCTCGCTCAGTCTTCCTCGGGCTCTGTCTCTCCCGCTCGCGCGGCTCTCGCTCGCTCTCTGTCTCTCCCGTTTGCGCGGCTCTCGCTCGGGCTCTGTCTCTCCCGCTCGCGCGGCTCTCAATCGCGCCTCCCAGCTCTCTCGCAGTCCGGTGCTTCCCTCCCCGGCTGCGGCTGAGTTCTCCGCGATTTATTTATTTTATCTCTTCCCGCGCCTTACGATCCCGGTCGCAGCGCTTCGTGGCCTCGGTCACTGTCCGACCTTTTTCACCCAATCACTCCTCCCAGCCTCTCGCAGTCCGGTGCTTCCTCCCCGGCTGTGGCTGCGTTCTCCGCGGTTTATTTATTTTTATCTCTTCCCGCGCCTTATGATCCGGTCGCAGCGCTTCGTGGACTCAGTCACTGTCTGGCCTTTTTCACCCCAATCGCGCCTCCCAGCTTCTCGCAGTCCGGTGCTTTCCTCCCCGGCTGTGGCTGTGTTCTCCGTGGCTTATTTATGTTTATATCTTCCCGCGCCTTACGATCCCGGT
Organism: Somniosus microcephalus; assembly: GCF_052327205.1. Classification (NCBI taxonomy): domain Eukaryota; kingdom Metazoa; phylum Chordata; class Chondrichthyes; order Squaliformes; family Somniosidae; genus Somniosus; species Somniosus microcephalus. The sequence continues at coordinate 243,780,145 of NC_140993.1, forward strand.
CGCAGCGCCTCGTGGTCGCGGTATTTGTCCGGCCTTTTTCGCCGTCGCGGTCCAGTCGTCTCACGACGCTCCCCAGCCCGCTTGTACCGCGGCTTCTGCTCCACGCTGCCCCAGTCTCAGCGCCTCTGGGCCCGACTTCTGTCCGGCTCCTTTCCCCCTCGACCGTGGTCGATTGCACCGCCCTTATCCTCCGTTTATTTGTTTCTATTTTCCCTTTACTCACAGTCACCGTGGCCGACTTGCTTCTCGTGTTGATCGGCTCACTCACCACCGTGGCAGAAGGGACAATCCGTGCCTGTTGCTGATGGAAGACTTCGTGTTTGAAATCTTCCTCCTTTCTTGGTCTGCTGACTCGAGTTTTCTCTCAGCAAAACGACGAGGGCGGGTGCCTCTTCTCGACGCTCGTTTACTTCTTCAGAAGTATTGTTGCCGCAGGGTAAGATCGAACTCGTCGCCACTGTAAAGTCTGTGGGTTGTATAGCGAAGTAATACACAGACTACAAGAGTAACTTAAACAGGACTTTACTATTCGAAGGTCAGGGCGAATCTGCACAATAAATTCTGCCACAGCACTTATATACCGGTGTGGTCACCGTCGGTATTACAGTATACAGCAGCCAGGATAAAGTAGTGCCACACCTAAAATAGTTCTCTTAAAGGTGGACGGTTACATACAATAGTTCTCTTAAAGGTAGAACAGTTACATACACTACAGTTTGGAGTTTGGTGGCCAGCTTGTTGGGGATGATAGTGTTGAATGCTGAGCTGTAGTCTATGCACAGCATTCTGATGTAGGTCTCTTTACCATCTAAGTGATTCAGTGCCGAGTGTAGAGCAGTTGTGATTGCATCCTCCGTTGATCTGTTTGCACGATAGGCAAACTGGTGTTGGTCAAGAGAGGCGGGAACACTGGCTTTGATGTGAGCCAGGACCAGTCTCTCGAAACACTTCATTACGATGGGTGTGAGTGCGACAGGTCGATAGTCGTTCAGGCACATCACAGCCGTTTGCTTTGGCACAGGAATAATGGTAGCGGTCTTGAAGCATGTAGGGACTACTGCCTGGGCCAATGACAGATTGAAGAGATATTCAAGCCAAGAGGAGGTGGTAATGGGACAGGCTAAGAAACAAAGGATGGCTCTAGATGAAGTGTGAATTGCGCTGGCAGAATGAAAGCCAGCTGCCACGTGGGAGGGAGAAAAAAAAGCACAAACAAAAAGTGTGGATAAAAAATATAAATAAGATAGGGGCCGAGGTTACCATCTGAAATTGTTGAACGCTATGTTGAGTCCAGAGGGCTGTAGAGTGCCTAATCGCATGACGCTGTTGTGCAGTAACAAATTTGCGGTTACAAGTTTGTAAACGAGTGGCCTTGTGCTAATGACTATGAGCTGGAATTGCATAGTTCTATTCCTCGGGGTAGTTTAATCGCTGTTTAGTCAGCAAGATTGGGAAGTCTCACCACAAAATTCTGATAGATAGTGTAAGATTTGCAAAATTTCTACATTTCCCCGAAGGTTATTATTAATAAAAAGGGACCCTGCGTGGACATTTTAAATCAAAAGGGGTACCCAAGATGGCGTCTGTGCCTCGTGGCAGAAAGCCTGTGAGATTTTTAAAACTTGGACTCTGCAACACAGGCAGCTTGTGGAGAAATCGATAACAAAGCTGCAGTTTCTGTGAAGAGAGACTTTGCATTTTGAAAACCAGACAGGACTTTGAATTATGTATTAGATCAAATTGGAGACAAATCTAAACCCAGTTAGGCCTATAATTAAGGCCATCAAGCAGTTTGCATAAATAATCGGCAACAGATTAAGGAAGCCATCGAGGCTGGACAGGCCCATCAAGGTGCATTCATAACAAAACAAGTTAATTATCGGGCCGGTAGATGCGATTACCGGCCATCTAAAAACAGTTAGTATAGATTGCTACCATTATTTAAAATAGCCCGCCAAGATTAAGACAAAGAACTAACCTGATTTGGCGCGCAGATAAGGGTTTTCGAAAGGAGTATAATTGAAGGCCCCGGGTAGCAATCGCTCTCGGCTGCTCGCTCTGCTCTTCTCTTCTCTCTGGCCTCTCCTTGCTCCTCGCCCTCATGGCTGTTGCTCTTTCCCCATCCCGCGCTTACCCCCTGGCCTTTGCCTGTGCCTTTCCCCACTCCATCTGGAATCGCCCAGGCACTGCATCGGGCGGACACGGACAATTCAGGCCAGGCGAGGCGGGACACGACGAAGGCGAGGAGACGAGACAAACTGAGGAAGACCAACTGAGGCAAGACCAACTGAGGCAAGACCAACTGAGGAGACGAACTGAGGAGACAAACTGAGGAGACGAACTGAGGAAGACGACTGAAGATAAGCTTCGAATCATCGGGCTTTCAGTCTCAGCTGACCTGCGACTATCTTTATATAAACTCAAACTGTCGGCCGAGGAAGAGGAACCATCATCCCTGCAAGGTAAAGTACCTACCCAAGCAGAGACATTAACTTTGGGGTACTTGTACCCGGACAACGCCCTTGCAGCAGCCGGAGACCACGTGATGACAGCAGGCACCAGAGAGCACCAAGAGCGAACCCCGAACCCCACCTGTTTTGAGTTCAGCAGACCATTTTGATTGGTGAGCATAAATTCTGGCCCCTCATAGCTTAATCTAGTTAGGTGTAGGGGGTGGGATAAGGATAAGGGGATTGTTAAGATAGTTGTTTTCCCTCGATGTGCCGTGTGTTCCCCATTCCCTGTATAAGTATAGTTATTTGTATTTGCCTGTAATTTTTGATACTAGTAACTTCTCGTAAGGCTGTGTTATTTTTCTGTTTAATAAAATCTTGAGTTTTGCTTACATCCAAACCACCTGTCTACTCGAGTCTTTTCTGTATCGCCGCCTGTACCTAAGTCCGGTGTCTAGAACCCAGGGGCGTGGGAGCGATTTGAACCGTTCATAAACAGTCAGAGGCATAACTGACTGGGCGCACGCGCCAAACAACCACCACACGCCAACCCCTACAGAAATGGTGACCGCGGCAGGACATCGGCATCAGGGTTGTGATACAGTAGACAATGGTTCGGATGAGCAAACCATGATGGAGGAAAGAATTTCTGATTATCTGTTTAGCAAGGTGAATATCACTAAGAAATGGATCACCACTCTGTTAAAGGCTGGGCGTCCGGTAGATGCAGCAGCTAAGTGGACAGAGGGAAAGGAACACAAGAAGTCCTTAGAGAAGGCAGTTTGGTTGATGTGCTTTAAAAAGCAGGTCCAGCTTATGGACAGGCTCGTTGCCGCACAGGCAGTCGAGTTAAAGGAGTCAGCCCTGGAGATCCAGGATAAGGCTCTTGTGGGGGAGAAGTTATTCGTAGCTTTGCAGGCTTTGAATCAGGAGAGAGTGCATTTAGTGGGCAAACACAAGGCCCAGTTGGAATACCTACGGTGCCAAGTCACCGAGGCCAAGGGAAATGAGTTAAGATTGCAGGAGAAGAACGCCCGCTTGGCAAGGCAGATTAGGGAACAGGAAGAGAAAGTACAGGAGGTAAAAGCTGCTTACAAGCTAGCGAGTGAACAGGGGTTTGAGGAGGCAGACCACGGCCCCTGTAGAGAGAGGATAGAAAATCTGAGCTGGGCCCTCCGGAAGGCAAAAGGCATGGTATGCCTCATAAGCCCAAAGGCAGGTCAGGCAGATTTTATGGGGAACGAGGGGAGGACAGTTCCAACGTCACCGGTAGTGCTTAGGGACGACCCGGTTGAGAGAAAGGAGACCTCACGGCCACCACCCGTAGCGCCAAGTTTCAGCGAGGTTTGGCAGCAAGGGGGGGTGGAACCGGAGGAGGAACCCGGAGTGGAGCCGGAGGTGGAGGTGGAGGCGGAGGTAGAGCAAACCCCGCCCGAGAGGTCGGAGCCGGGACCAATGTGCCCAGCGTGGCATCGGATGTTCAGCCCACCCGCCAATGGCGACAATGAGGAACCCCTGCAAAACCAGTTCGTATTACCCTTTAACACCCAACAGCTTAGGGTTATGGTCAACCATATCCCGAAGCTCTCCGAAAAGGGAGACCCCTCGATCCACTTCAGGGAAATAGAGCAGACCGCCAGCGTCAACGACTGCGATGATGCTGAGAAGGCCAAGATGCTGCTATTCTCCCTGGAGAGTAGTCTCCTCCAATCCCTCTCTGACGAGTGTAAAAGGGGGCAGAGCGGGTACGAGGAGCTTAGAGATGAGGTTCTGGACGCCATGGGGATGGATGAGGGAAGTCCTTTCTCCCGCGTGGAGAAGACGATCCAGCTCCCTGGGGAAACCCCGCAGGCTTTTGCGGACCGGCTGTGGCCGGTGTACCGGAAGGCTTGCCCAGGGACGCCGGACCAAGCGTTCCAGAACAGGGATTCCCTGGCCCATTGGCTCCGTTGCTTGGTGGCGAACAGCTTGCCACAGGTCCAGGCCAAGGCAGAAGCCTGGTTCGACCCCAAAGATCCCCAGACCACCGAACTCACGGTAATTAGGCAGCTCACTCTGGCCTACCAGAACGGTAGGGGAGCCGATGCACACCCACCCAAGGGGAAGATGCATGAGGTAAAACCCGGACCGGGTAGGAAAGAGTGGCACCAACACAAAGACCAATTGCTACGGGTGTGGGAAGGATGGTCACTGGCGGAAGGAGTGCAAAAACCCTTGGAAGGATAACAAGGGAAAGAATTCCACAGCTCCAGCCCAAAAGGCGGGGGCAGGAATCACTCCCGCCGCGGTCGAGTCATTTTTGGACGCCATGAAGTCCATATTGACTGGCCAGGGGAGAGTAGCAGCCGGCACCGGTGCTCTGACCCCGTCAGCCCCATCCAACCCACAGCCGTGACTAGAACCAGCGCAGCCTGTCGACCTGTGTCCCCTTGAAAACAATGAGGGGAACAGGCCCTGTGTTAAGATGCGGGTGGAGACGGTGCAGGGGAGATATTCGGTGGACACTGGAGCTTCCAGCACGGTGGTCCATTCGGAAGACCGAACCAATCCACCCAGGTCTAACAAGGTCCCATTTAGCCTAATGGGATCTACAGGGAACGAGCAGGCTGGGGAAATGGCCAAACCTTTGGCCATAGATTTAGGAGCCCTCCCTACCATGTGGGAGGATAACCAAGGGACCCACGAGGTGGCCGAGCAGAGGGCTAGGGAAGGAGAGTTATGGGATCCCTGTAGAGCAGGCCCGGTAGCCGCAGTCCGGGACAAGGGAGGTGCACAGGAGGTAGCTTTGGCCCCGGACCTAAAGCAGGTCCAAGCCCAAGATCCCGTCTGTAAGGCCGTCCCGGTAAGGGAAGAGAACGGGGAATCCCTAGAAGGCCCGTTCGGGGCAGCGGGCGAGGTTTTAAAACAGGCTGCTGGTTATATTAACCAGTGCAAGCTGTTCAGACCTGAAAGGGGAAAACAGCCAGTTGGGGTAAGGTCTGAGGATAAAGATCCTCAGCCTGCAGCAGGAGCGAGTTCACAGACTGCACAGGCAGGCGCTGTGGCTTGCTTGAAGGGCGGGACCATCCCGCCCATCGATTGGGACACTCCCCCGCTCTTCTGGGATCCAGACGAGGGGGAGGGACCTGAGGGCAAAAACCCCGCCCCTAACCCAGGTGTAGAGAGGGATGGACCTGAGGTCGAAAACCCCGCCCCGGACCCAGCCATGGGACCTGGGGGCGGAGACTCTCAGCTCACAGCAGCAGGCTGCGAAGAGTTACCTGCCCCTAGCCCAGGTTCGGGAGAGGTCAAGCCTGGGGGAGCAGCGGTTCGGGTAAAAGGCCCATCGGCCAAGAAAGCCCCACCCGTCAAAGCCCCTAGAAGGTCCCCACGGACGCCCCAGCCGAGGAAGCCATGGTCACCAGCCCTCCAGTTACCAAGGGCTGCCCCTCGAGTCAGGGAAAGGTCCAAGGACAAAGGTCCTCAGCCAGCAGCCACGGGCTGCGAGGGACCAACAGTGAAGGACGGTGCGGTCACGCCGGGGGTAGCGGCGAGCCGCAGTCCGACCAGGGATTAGCCTGGCCGCCCGGAGACGGCCGGCGGATGTACATAGTTTTAGTTTAAGTAAAGTTTAATTATTTAGCTTAAGTTTGAGTGTTTTTAAGTTAGGTTAAATAAGGTGATGGGTAGTTTTAAGTTAAGTAGTCTGTTAAGAGTGTATATTTGGGTCGAGGTCGCGGGACCCGACCATGCTTCACCAAGCCAGAGAATCTCTTGGGGACCTGGCTGCATGTTTTTACCTCTTTTTGCAGAAAGACTTTCGGGATGGAGGGGATCGTGATCCTATTTGCCCTGATTGGGATGAGCGTGGAAAGACAGGGCGATGTCCAAGACTCCCACATCTACGGGTGTTCGCGAGACAGGGCGCCCCTGGCGATCGATGGGGGCGGTGAGCGGGATGCGGAGGAAACCGCCGTTTACGTCCACGAGGGAAGGTGGCCAGGATGGCTGGGGCCCAATTCGTCTCAGTACTCCAGCCAAACCGGATTCACGTACGGGGAAGCCTCCCTCCTGTGCCGCAGGGTACGAGTCGTTACCACGAGGGTCAGCGTCACCGTTGGAAAGCGAATATGTTTGACGTGTAAAGGACACATTCCTCTGGATAGGTGGTGGTGGCTCAGAAAGTTGAGCAAGGACATGAGGAACCCTGAAGTCGAGTGGGAACGGTTGGGGAACAACACCCATCGGACGATTACAGGGACTCATGGAGGATTAAGCGTGTGTTGGGACAAGTGGTGGGAACCGGACCAAGGGATATATATCTGTATGTGGGGGTCAGAGAAGGTCTGCCCTGCAGGCATATCCATTGTTTTCCACCGGCAGTGGCAAGACACCGGGGAAGGGATGAGGTGGGATACCAGCCTGAAGGTGTGTGCGGTCCCATACACCCCGAACCCAGTCAATACCACTGAGCTTGTGCCCCGCCCACGGCACAGGTGGTGAGGTTATCCAGGGAGGGGTGCCCCACCGCCACCAAGGGATCAGGGAATGGGTTGGTACTAGTCCCTACCGATCAGATGCTGTACCGGGGGTACACTACGCGGTAGCCTCCGTGATTTTAAATCTCACCAAGGTACATTTACCGGAGTGGTGCCCCAAAGAAACAGAGCAGCTATACCAGGCCCTATTAAAGGACATGTTCAAGAAGTTTTGCAAGTTCGATTTTGCCCACATGGACAAGACCGAACTCTACACCACACACCGAGAGTTTTTGGGTAATGCAGGGAGGCAAAGAAGGGGAGTATGGAATGATGTTTTTACTGCGTTTAATACTGGGTCCTCTGTCATCAACAGTTTAGATGACATAGAGCTGCAGACCCAGATAAACGGTTTAAAAACACAGTTAAAGAAAATATTACTGGATGAGAACAAGGTAGTGGGCTCGGAGTTGCATGAGGACCAGGCCATGACGGTCCATTTAAAGGAAATCATAGCGGAGTTGAAAAAGCACGCAAAGACGGTAAATGCTCTCATAAGGGAGGACAGAAATGCTTCTGACCAGGCTGCGCAGAATGAGGTGTACGTGTTATACGGGGCGTGGTTACTGGGCGAGGGCCGCAGTAATCTGAAGGGTTTAAAACAGGGTTTAGTCCCCTCCTGGATTAGCAACAAGCACCTCGCAGCCCTCCACCCTTTTGAGAATGCATTGAGCCCGTGCCAACTCCGGCTAGCCTCCGAAGCCTATCCAGTCCCCATGGATTGTGGGCGGTCCGACCACACGATCATGGGAGTAGTAGTTAGGATGCCGGTCATGGGTAGGACAGCCCGACCCGTGCCGGTATACAGGGTGGAGAACATTGGAGTCATTCAAGGGGGTGCACACATTCGTTTCACAGCAGTCCCACCTTACGTCATAAAGTGGGAGCACGCTATGACAGGTACTGACCTCTCAGGGTGCCGGAGCCAGGGAGCACACATAATCCTGTGTCCCCAGCACTTGAATGCCTATTCAAAACCGCAGTGTGGGTTCAGAGCTGCTGGCGCGAAGCCTATAAATTGTACCATGGAGGCAATGGCACAAGGCCATGTTCCCCCGCAGGTAGCATATATAGGAGGTGGGACATATTGTGTCACCACCGGCACGTCCCACTACCAGCATGGACAGTATAGCTGATGTCCGGTTAGTGACAGCAGTTTCTGTTTTAAACCCGAGGCAGAAGTTCAAGTGGCCCAGGAGCGAATTGTCCCTATTCCTGAACCCTCCACTGTTCACCTCACTGTGAAGGAGAATTTTACGAACTTGCAAAAGTACGTAGTGCACTTTGGCTACGAAATTCCCCCTCTCCCTGAACACCTTACCAAAATACTCAAAGCCGTTATAGTTTTACAGAAATATTTTTACACTCTAGAACAGAAAACAGTAGAGATAGGGACTAAGATATTGGATATTGTGATTCCACCCTGGTGGAACATTTTCAGTAACATAGAGGTCCCTTCGTGGATCAGACTGGCTTCCCACATTCTCGTGATTTGTCAGTTAGGGATAGTGTTGTATTTAGTTTGTATTCAGTGTAAGGGAAAAGGTCAGTGGTCAGAATTCCGAAACCAGAGGATCTGGAAGGAACATTATGTAAAGGTGGAGGGAGATACGCCAGTTTAAGTCTTTTTCCCTGTATTTTGATTAAAAGATTGTTTTTTTTTTGTGTTTGTTATTTTTAATAAAGGTTTTTCTTTTGTTTTTTTTTGCGGCGTGGTTTAATAAAGATATGTGTACCAAGTGGTGCAGGGGTGTTGGACCCCCTCCATGCTTGGATGTGTGTAAAGTCTGTAATTTTATCCTATGTATGCTTATGTACACTACATTTTCACGGAATGGGAAGTGCATGTGTCATGGGTATATTAGATAGGTAATTACAGGGGAAGGTTGACTATGGAGGGTCAGAAAAATTTTGCTCACCTTAAAAGTATGATACTTCAAGCAAGTTTTAGTATCACAGGGGGTGTGTAAGATTTGCAAAATTTCTATATTTCCATGAAGCTTATTAATAAAAAGGGACCCTGCGTGGACATTTTAAATCAAAAGGGGTACCCAAGATGGCGTCCGTGCCTCGTGGCAGAAAGCCTGTGAGATTTTTAATACTTGGACTCTGCGATGCAGGCAGCTTGTGGAGAAATCGAAACCAAAGTTGCAGTTTCTGTGAAGAGAAACTGCATTTTGAAAACCAGACAGGACTTTGAATTATGTATTAGATCAAATTGGAGACAAATCTAAACCCAGTTAGGCCTATAGTTAAGGCCATCAAGCAGTTTGCATAAATAATCGGCAACAGATTAAGGAAGCCATCGAGGCTGGACAGGCCCATCAAGGTGCATTCATAACAAAACAAGTTAATTATCGGGCCGGTAGATGCGATTACCGGCCATCTAAAAACAGTTATTATAGACTGCTACCATTATTTAAAATAGCCCGCCAAGATTAAGACAAAGAACTAACCTGATTTGGCGCGCAGATAAGGGTTTTCGAAAGGAGTATAATTGAAGGCCCCGGGTAGCAATCGCTCTCGGCTGCTCGCTCTGCTCTTCTCTTCTCTTTGGCCTCTCCTTGCTCCTCGCCCTCGTGGCCGCTGCTCTTTCCCCGTCCCGCGCTTACCCCCTGGTCTCTGCCCGTGCCTTTCCCCACTCCATCTGGAATCGCCCAGGCACTGCATCGGGCAGACACGGACAATTCAGGCCAGGCAAGGCGGGACACGACAAAGGCAAGGAGACGAGACAAACTGAGGAAGACCAACTGAGGAAGACCAACTGAGGCAAGATGAACTGAGGAGATGAACTGAGGAGACGAACTGAGGAGATGAACTGAGGAAGACGACTGAAGATAAGCTTCGAATCATCGGGCTTTCAGTCTCAGCTGACCTGCGACTATCTTTATATAAACTCAAACTGTCGGCCGAGGAAGAGGAACCATCATCCCTGCAAGGTAAAGCACCTACCCAAGCAGAGACATTAACTTTGGGGTTTTCATACCTGGACAACGCCCTTGCAGCACCCGGAGACCACGTGACGATGGCAGGCTCCAGAGAGCACCAAGAGCGAACCCCGAACCCCACTGCTGTTTTGAGTCTAACAAACCCTTTTGATTGGTGAGCATAAATTCTGGCCCCTCATAGCTTTATCTAGTTAGGTATAGGGGGTGGGATAAGGATAAGGGGATTGTTAAGATAGTTGTTTTCCCTCGATGTGCCGTGTGTTCCCCATTCCCTGTATAAGTATAGTTATTTGTATTTGCCTGTAATTTTTGATACTAGTAACTTCTCGTAAGGCTGTGTTATTTTTCTGTTTAATAAAATCTTGAGTTTTGCTTACATCCAAACCACCTGTCTACTCGAGTCTTTTCTGTATCGCCGCCTGTACCTAAGTCCGGTGTCTAGAACCCAGGGGCGTGGGAGCGATTCGAACCGCTCATAAACAGTCAGAGGCATAACTGACTGGGCGCATGCGCCAAACAACCACCACACGCCACCCCCTACAGTAGATTCTATAGACTAGTCATGAAAACTGATTGACAAAAGCATTGCTGCTGTGTCTATGTCCTGCTGAAAAATCACAGAAACTGGTCATTAAATTAATCTTTGCATCACAGCTCACTGACCCATTTTCGCTCTGCTTTATGCCTGGATTAAAAAAGCATTCCCAGATCCAAAGAGAAGAAAACCGGGCCCAAAATGTGACAGGGCTGATACAAGGTAAAAAATATTCTTAACCTTATTAATAATGAAAGCTACAGCATCTTACTGCTATATTTGTAATACTATTTACCTACCATTTAACATGCCAGTAACTTTACTTGTTTTTCCTTCTCCATAACCTTTTATTACTTTTTTCCCCAATACTTCCCACCATGGTTTTGCAGTATTTTCTTACGATCTGGGTGTTATAGTTGCACAGAAGCAGGGTGAAAACAACAGCAAGTTTCTCACATACATGCAGAATTTGACAACAGGAGCTGAAAGTCTTCAACACTCAGGCCTAATTCTGGGAACTGACATAGAACTCAAGAGGATGGGCATGGTAGTCAACTGGCAACCCAGAATCTAACAATACTTGGGCCAATACCAGGCACAAATGACCGTGAAAGCTGCTGATTTGCCAGTCTTTCAGGGAAGGGGACCTGCCAACCCTACATGGTCAGCCCACATATGCCTTTAGTGTCAGCTGTGGCTCAGTTGGTAGCACACTTGCCTCAGAGTCACTCCAGGGACTTGAACACATAAAGCTAGGCTGACACTGCAGTGCAGTGGTGAACATAAGAACATAAGAAATAGGAGCAGGAGTAGGCCAATCGGCCCCTCGAGCCTGCTCCGCCATTCAATAAGATCATGGCTGATCTGATCCTAACCGCCAATCCATTATCACAGAACCATCTCCTGAATCTAACAGAATTAGACACACGAAATAGGAGCAGGGTCAGGCTACACGGCCCCTGGGCCCGCTCCGCTACCCACAGGGCCATGACCGATCCGAACCTAGACTCATGTCCAAATTCCTGCCCGCTCCCCGTAACCTTTAATTCCCTTTACTTCTAGGAAATTGTCTATTTCTGTTTTAAATTTATGTAATGATGTAGCTTCTACAGCTTTTTGGGGCAGCATATTCCATGGACCTACCACCCTCTGAGTGAAGTAGTTCCTCCTCATCTCAGTTTTGAAAGAGCAGCCCCTTATTCTAAGACTATGCCCCCTAGTTCTAGTTTCACCCATCATCGGGAACATCTTCCCCGCATCCACCCGATCCAACCCCTTCACAATCTTATATGTTTCAATAAGATTGCCTCTCATTCTTCTGAACTCCAATGAGTAGAGTCCCAATCTACTCAACCTCTCCTCATATGTCCATCCCCTCATCCCCGGGATTAACCGAGTGAACCTTCTTTGTACTGACTCGAGAGCAAGTATGTCCTTTCTTAAGTATGGACACCAAAACTGTACGCAGTATTCCAGGTGCGGTCTCACCAATACCTTGTACAACTGAAGCAATACCTCCCTATTTTTATATTCTATCCCCCTAGCAATGAAAGCCAACATTCCATTGGCCTTCTTAATCACTTGCTGCACCTGCATACTAACCTTTTGAGTTTCGTGCACCAGGACCCCCAGATCCCTTTGTACTTCAGTACTTTCCAGTTTCTTGCCATTAAGATAATAACTTGCTCTACGATTTTTCCTGCCAAAGTGCATAACCTCACACTTTCCAGTATTGTATTCCATCTGCCAAATCTCTGCCCACTTACTTAGCCTGTCGATGTCCCCTTGCAGGTTTTTTATGTCCTCCTCACTCACTACTTTCCCTCCCATCTTAGTATCATCTGCAAACTTTGATATGTTACACTTGGTCCCCTCCTCCAAATCGTTAATATAGATTGTAAAGAGTTGGGGACCCAGCACTGACCCCTGCGGAACACCACTAGTTACTGATTGCCAGTCTGAGAATGAACCATTTATCCCAACTCTCTGCCTTCTGTTAGATAGCCAATCCTCTATCCATGCCAGAATATTACCCCCAATCCCGTGATTTTTTATCTTAAGCAATAATCTTTTGTGTGGCACCTTGTCAAATGCCTTTTGGAAGTCCACTACACTACGTCCACTGGTTCCCCTTTATCCACCCTATATGTTACTTCCTCAAAGAACTCCAGCAAATTTGCCAAACATGACTTCCCCTTCATAAAACCATGCTGACTTTGTCCTATTAAATTATGATTATCCAAATGTCCTGTTACTGTCTCCTTAATAATGGACTCCAAAATGTTTCCTACCACAGGTGTTAGGCTAACCGGTCTATAGTTTCCAGCCTTCTGTCTACTGCCCTTTTTAAATAAGGGTGTTACATTAGCAGTTTTCCAGTCTGCCGGGACCTTTGCCGAGTCCAGGGAGTTTTGGAAAATTATTACCAATGCATCCACAATCCCTACCACCACTTCCCTCAAGTCCCTAGGATGTAAGCCATCAGGTCCAGGTGATTTATCCGCCTTGAGTCCCATTATTTTACCGAGTACCACTTCCTTAGTGATATTGGTCGTGTTTATCTCCTCCCCCCCTTTAGCCCCCTGTTTGTCCAGTGTTGGGATATTCTTAGTGTCTTCTACTGTAAAGACTGATGTAAAATATTCATTCAGTGTTTTTGCCATCTCCGTATTTCCCACCATTAATTTCCCGGTCTCATCCTCTAAGGGACCAACATTTACTTTAGCCACCCTTTTTCTTTTTATATAACTATAAAAACTCTTACTATCTGTTTTTATATTTTTTGCTAATTTACTTTCATAATCTATCTTCCCTTTCTTAATCAATCTTTTTGTTATTTTTTGCTGTCTTTTAAAGTTTTCCCAATCCTCTATCCTCCCACTAGATTTGGCTACCTTATATGCCCTTGCTTTTAGTCGAATACTATCCTTAATTTCTTTACTTAGCCACGGATGGCTGTCTTTTCTTTTACACCCTTTTCTTCTCAGTGGAGTATATATTTTTTGGAAGTTGTAAAATAACTCCTTAAATGTACATCACTGATCATGTATCGTCTTACCCTTTAATCTATTTTCCCAATCCACTCTACTCAATTCCACTCTCATACCTTCATGTATGCACTGTGTTGCACTGTTGTAGGTGCCATCTTTTGGATGAGACGTTAAACTGAGGCCCCGTCTGCTCTCTCAGGTGGATGTAAAAGATTCCATAGCACTATTTCAAAGAAGAGCAGGGGAGCTATCCCCGGTGTCCTGACCAATATATTTATCCCTCAACCAACATAACAAAAACAGATTATCTGGTCATTATCACTTTGCTGTATGTGGGAGCTTGCTGAGTGCAAATTGGCTGCCGCGATTACAGCAGTGACTGCACTCCAAAAGTACTTAATTGGCTGTAAAGCGCTTTGAGACGTCCGGTGGTCATGAAAGGCGCTATATAAATGCAAGTCATTCTTTTTTTTCTTTCTTTCTTACAGTCCAACACTATATGCTTGATTCTTAATGCCCTCAGGGCAACCAGGGGTGAGCAATAAATGTTGCCCTCATCCTAAGAACAAATAAAAACCCCACCCCTAGCCCCAGGAGCCAGCCATCCATGTTTCTTCTGCATCCATTTCTTCAGTTATTGCAGGAACGATGTGTCTGTCTACAACATTTTTGTATTTGTTTCTGATGTCAGATTCTTTCAAATTGTCCAGATTCCAGATATTTGTTCGAAATGATTTTACAGCAGGTGTTATTCTCAACCTTCCTGACACCAAGACTAACTTATGGTCAGAGTTGACATCAGCCTCAAAGGATCTGCACGACAGAACACTGGTTACAACTATAAAATCAATCCTGTTTCTTGTCTGGCCGTCAGGTGACAACCGGGTCCACTTTTTTGTGGCTTACTTTGGTAGAAAAGTGTTTGTCACCATCACATTGTCACTTAGGCAGAAGGAAAGTAACTGTTCCCCTCATCTGTTTTCCTCACCAAATCCAAACTTTCCTATCGCTCCATCCCAGTTAGATCCTATTAAGTCTCTCATTATCAGCAACATGTCTTATCTTGGAGCTTTCTCTGTCACCATTTGGAGGTCTCTAGATAAATCACCTATCTCTTTATCAGATGCTGCTGTTGTTTGTGCATGTACCTGCATGATTCTGACTGCTCCAACTTTAGTCCTGAATCTAGCTTTCAACATACAGTGGGATATGGGTTGCTTGACATGCAGTTGGTTTTAACACTAATGCTACTCCCTCCTGATGAATACCATCTTCCCTTCCAGACACTAAAAAGCCTGTGCCCATCATAGTGAAACTCATCATTACCATTCCATCTTGTCTCTCACAAACCTACTATTTCCCATTTAGTTCGTTAATCAATATTAACAAGGCTCCAGTTTGATGTTCCTATAGATATCTTGGCCTAGAAATTCGTTGATGCCGCAACCCATTTTACAAGCATAAAGCGGGTGCCTAAATGTCCAAAATTGGTTGGGCGGCGTGTGCATGCACATTCCTCACCAGAAGTACACCACCTGCCATATTGGTAAAGTTCGAAGTATAGGTGTCCGGGGCCCGTGCCTGAAGCAGGCATATACATATGCAAATAGTGGGCCGAATGCCTGTTTCAGGATCCCTTCCCAAAGGGAATGGTGGCATAGTGGTTATATTACTAGACAAATGACCAGGAGACATGAATTCAAATCCCACCACAGCAACTGGGGAGTTTAAATTCAGTTAATTAAATAAATCTGGTATCAGTTATGGTGATCATGAAACTACAGGAAACTTTGTGCTATCCGGCACCGACGGGACCGAGCTGTTGCCGTTCCCTCAAAACTGCCGGACACTCCAACGCTAATGTTGAAAGATACGGAAGCTTCTGAGCTCCGTATCTGTCAACAAACCCTGTAGCTTCTAAACAGTCCAAGCATCTCTGTAGCTTAGCAACAGCTTCAGCAGACCTTGCAGAGCTTGACTGTTGAGGAAAAAAGCAATGAGAAAAAAAAAACTAACGAAAACGGCACCTGATTTTTGCCGGTTGCTCGAGCATTCCGGACAGTTAGCCTCCGGATAACACAAAGCTTCCTGTATCGGGTTGACGTAAAAACCCATCTGGTTCACTAATGTCCTTTAGGGAAGGAAATCTGCTGTCCTTACCTGGTCTGGCCTATATGTGACTCCAGACCCACAGCAATATGGTTGACTCTTAACTGCCCTCTGAAATGGCCTAGCAAGCCACTCAGTTGTCAAGAAGGGGGCTCACCACCACCTTCTCAAGGGCAATTAGGGATGGGCAATAAATGATGGCTTTGCCAGTGACGCCCACATCCCATGAATTAATTTTAAAAATTGGTCTCCCCTGATTGCAGCCAGTATTGAGCCTGGTGCGTTCAGGATAACCAAGTCTTCATTCATATGGCCACCACCAAAAAGGTAAGTTTTGTTGAGATACCGCGGCAAACGTGGGAGTCGAGACCAGAGCTATTGAAAACACAACTGCTTTATTCCATCCACATGTCAAACAGGAACTAGAAAAGCCCGTGCATCCACTTAAATACTTCCCAGACAGGAAGTGCTCCCGGCAGCCTGTCCCTGCGGGAAACAAGTTGCCGGAGGAAAGGGCCCCCGGCTGGGGGCTTCTGCTTAGACTGTCTGTGCCGCCGTGAGCGGATTATGTCCAGTGGTGGCGTGTCGCCACAGAGCTCCCCCCAGAATCCGCTTAGGAGGAGTGGATGAGTCGTGACGGTGGTCTAATGGTTCTGCCGCAGCGGCTCTGAGTGGTCGCCGGTCTGGTTGGTTGGGTCGGGCGGTTCGCCGCCGGCTGTGCTGGCTTGCCGGGGGGACGGCCTCTAGTTGGAGGCTGGGCCACGGGGACCTGTTCCCCTGGTTCTGTGTGTGCTGGTTTGAGCCGGTCGATGGAGACTGTGTCGACCCGGTCGCCGAGTCGCAGCTTGAAGACCTTGTCCCCGGTTTGTAGTACCTCGTACGGTCCGTCGTACGGGGGTCGCAGGGGCCCGCGGTGCACGTCGTGTCGCACGAAGACGAAGCGCGCCTGCTGTAAATTTGGCGGGACGTGAGGTGCAAGTTCGCCGTGTCGGTTGACCGGAAGTGGGGCGAACTGCTGAGCGGAAGAGAACGAGTTGAGCCGCTGCTGTTCGGCCGACCAAGGCTTGGTAGGCTCCGGAAGGAATTCGCCTGGGACGCGCAGCGGTTGTCCGTAGACTAACTCCGCTGCCGAGGACTGGAGGTCTTCCTTGACCGCGGTGCGTAGGCCGAGTAGCACCCACGGCAGGCGGTCAGTCCAGGTACTGTCCTGCAGGCCGGCGCGGAGTGAGGCCTTGAGTGACCTGTGGAAGCGTTCACAAAGTCCGTTGGCCTGCGGGTGGTATGCCGTGGTGCGGTGGAGCGTCACCCCGAGGTTGCGTGCTGTGGCCGTCCAGAGTTCGGAGGTGAACTGGGTGCCTCTGTCGGAGGTTATGTCGGCCGGTACGCCGAACCTCGCAACCCAGGTGTTAACGAACGCCCTGGCGATGTCGGCTGTGGTGGTGGAGGACAGCGGCACTGCCTCAGGCCAGCGTGTGTAGCGGTCGACCATCGTGAGGAGATAAGTTTGGCCTTGCGATGGCGGCAGGGGACCGACGATGTCGACGTGTACGTGGTCGAAGCGGCGGCTGGGTACCTCGAAGTCTCCCAGGGGTGCTTTGGTGTGCAGCTGTACCTTAGCCCGTTGGCAGGCGAGGCAGGAGGTGGCCCAAGTCCGAACATCTCTGCTGAGGCCGCGCCAGACGAAGCGCTTGGAGAGGAGTTTGACGGATGCGCGGGAACCCGGGTGAGAGAGCCCGTGGAGCGCGTCGAAGACGCGGCGGCGCCAGGTCTCAGGGACGACCGGCCTGGGGTGGCCGAGTGAGACGTCGCAAGTGACTGCCGTGGCTTCGGGCCCGTGCGCGACCTTGGCTAGGCGTAGCCCTGGCAGGCTGGTAGCCGCCGAGAGGAGGTCTGGGTCCGTGAGCTGGGCCGCTGCTAGTTGTGCGTAGTCGACCGCGAGGTGATTCGCACAGACGGCGGGATGGGAAAGGCAGTCGGCAACCACGTTGTCTCTACTGGAGATGTGCTGAATGTCCGTAGTAAACTCGGACACGGCCGCGAGCTGGCGTTGCTGCCTAGCGGACCAGGGTTTGGTGTGCTTGGCCATCGCGTATGTGAGTGGCTTGTGGTCCACATACGCGGTGAAGGGGCGGCCTTCCAGGAGGAACCTGAAATGGTGGACCGACAGGTGGAGCGCGAGAAGCTCGCGGTCGAAAGTGGAGTATTTGACCTCCGGGGGGCGCAGTTGGCGGCTGTAGAAGGCAAGTGGCTGCCACGCGCCATTGACCCACTGCTCGAACATGGCCCCGACCGCGTGGTCGGAGGCGTCGGTGGTGAGCGCGACCCGGGCATCGGCCCTCGGGTGCGCGAGCAGAGTGGCGTCGGCGAGCGCGTTTTTGGTGGCGTCGAAGGCGGCTGCCGTGTCAGTGGTCCAGGCTACGTCCATCTTGCCGGATTTTCCTCGGAGGGAGTCGTATAGGGGCTTCATGAGGGCTGCAGCTCTGGGGATGAATCTGTTGTAGAAGTTCACCATCCTGAGGAACTCCTGGAGGCCCTTGATGGTTGTGGGGCGGGGAAATTGCTGGACGGCCTGCACCTTGTTGGGCAGGGGGACAGCCCCAGCAGGGGTGATGTGGTGACCGAGAAAATCGATCTCGGTTAGGCCGAATTGGCACTTCGCCGGGCTGAGGATGAGCCCGTGTTGGGCTAGGCGCCCGAACAGGATGCAAAGGTGTTCGAGGTGTTCCTGTTTGGAGGAGCTGGCCACGAGAATGTCGTCTAGATAGACAAATAGGAAGTTCAGGTCCCGGAGGACTGAGTCCATAAGGCGCTGGAAAGCCTGTGCTGCATTCTTGAGGCCGAAGGGCATCCTCAGGAACTCGAACAGGCCGAATGGGGTGATGACGGCCGTTTTGGGGATGTCCGCGAGGTGTACGGGGACTTGGTGGTAACCGCGCACCAGGTCGACTTTGGAAAAGACGGTTCGTCCGGCCAGTCGGGCCGAGAAGTCCTGGATGTGTGGCACCGGGTATCGATCGGGGGTGGTGGCGTCGTTGAGGCGGCGGTAGTCCCCCGCAAGGGCGCCAGCCTCCGCCGGGCTTGGGGGCGATGTGGAGGGGCGAGGCCCAAGGGCTGCTGGAGCGGCGGATGATGCCGAGTTGTTCCATGGTGGTGAACTCGGCCCGCGCGATTTCCAGCTTGGCCGGGTTGAGTCTGCGGGCGTGGGCTGAAACTGGGGGGCCGGTGGTGGGGATATAGTGTTCCACACCGTGCTTGGCGGCTTTGGCCGAAAAGGTCGGGTTAGTGATGGCGGGAAACTCAGCTAGGAGTGCCGAGTAGTCGTCCGTGGCTCTGGCGAGGCAGTAGGTCATCAGGCCGGCCGAACGGGCTGGGGTAAAGGCGCCGGGGATGGGGGCCATAGTGTTGATGTCGACGAGGCGGTGCCTCGGAATGTCGACAAGGAGGCCGTGGGCGCGTAGGAAGTCGGCGCCGATGAGTGGGCAGAGGACCTTGGCTGTGAGGAACTCCCAGCGGTAGCGGCGGCCCGCGAGGTCGAGCGTGACCATGCGGGTGCCATATGTGCGGATGTCAGAGCCGTTGGCTGCAGCCAGTGTGATACCCCGTGTGCTGCGTTGGATCTCGAGGGCGGAGGCGGGGGTGATGCTGTGCTGGGCCCCTGTGTCGCACAGAAATCGGCGGTTGGTTCTGTCGTCAGTGACGTACAGTAGGGGCTCCTTCTGCCCCGCGGCCATCGCGGGGGCCGGTGCGGGGGGGCGTTTGAAGGTACACGGTGGCGTGCAGCGTTGAGCCCTAGCGCCAAAACGGGTGTGGTAGTAGCAGTGACCCGGAGTGGTAGGGTGGTCGGGCCTAGCGGCCCGGGAAGACCGCGTGGTCGTTGCCGTGAGGTCGGGCGCGACGTCGCAAGCGGCCTGTGCAGAGAGCAGCCGGTCGGCCTTTTCGGCTATATCATTCAGGTCCGTGGAGCCAGACTCCACAATGAGTGGGCGGATGCTGGCGGGGAGCTGCCGGATGAAAAGCGTGCGAAAAAGGGCGCCGGGATTTTTGTCGTCTGAGAGGGACAGCATGTGGGAAAGCAGGTCTGATGGTGAAGCGTCACCAAGGCCGGGGAGGTCCAGGAGTTGGCAGTGGCGCTGGTAAGAGGACGTTTGAAATTTTTTAAGTAGCGCAGCCTTCAGATGTTCGTACTTGCCATCCGTTGGTGGATTCTGCAGCGCTGCCCAAACCTTGGGGACTGTAGCGTAGGTGAGCGAGGCGACGAGGTAGTCGTACTTCGTGGCGTCGACTGTAATGCCTTTCAGCCGGAATCTGGACTCAGCTTGAACGAACCAGGCTTCGGCGAGGTTCTCCCAAAAGTCTGGTAATTTAACCGTGACTGCGTTTGTATCCGCCATGCTAGCTTAGGATTCATCCTGAGTGTCGGGGTCACCAATGTTGAGATACCGCGGCAAACGTGGGAGTCGAGACCAGAGCTATTGAAAACACAACTGCTTTATTCCATCCACATGTCAAACAGGAACTAGAAAAGCCCGCGCATCCACTTAAATACTTCCCAGACAGGAAGTGCTCCCGGCAGCCTGTCCCTGCGGGAAACAAGTTGCCGGAGGAAAGGGCCCCCGGCTGGGGGCTTCTGCTTAGACTGTCTGTGCCGCCGTGAGTGGATTATGTCCAGTGGTGGCGTGTCGCCACAGTTTAAAAAAAAACTGTCAGTTTCCTATCCACGTGGAGTCTTCCTCCTGGCTGTGCAGTAGTTCCGAAGGCCATTGACAGCCCCCCACTGACCGCATACGATCGCTCCACCCCCCACAATTGTCTCCCCCCTCCTAATCGCCGGCCACACTCCCAATTGCAGGTGTTCGCAGCTCGCCGGTCTAATTTAAATGAGGCGGAGGCCCATTATCAAGTGGGCCTAACTGTTCCAGCACAGGGATTGATACCTGCACCTAGTTCACACTGGCAGGCTGGCTCTATCCAATTTCAACCCCTTTATGTTTTGTACCGATTAAAATCTTTCCTGAGAAACTTGTCAGACTGATAGAAAACATCGATAACATATCACTGAGCACTGTTAGAGTGGATAGGAAACTGACAGAATGGTTCAAATTAACAGTGAGGTGAGACAAGAAAGCACACTGCCTGATTTAGTTAATCTAGTACTGGAAGCAGTAATGAATCTTGCACTAAAAGATGATATTGGAGGAGTCTCCTAATGTGGCAAGATTTTAAACAATCTCAGATCTGTTGATGACATTGACCTTATAGCAAAATCTAAAACAGATTTGCAGAGACTAACTGATAAGATGTATGTGGAGCGTGGAGCATTTGGATTATGGATTAACACAAAGAAGACAAAGGTCGTGTCATTTGGGAAGCATCAGGAAGATGTGCAGTTTACAGTCAGAGAGGATGTAGTTGAACAGGTGGAAACGTTTATATACCTTGGTGGGTTAGTGTCAGAGAATAGGGGGGAGAAATTCAGTTGACTAGTGCCTCCCGTTAGCGCTAACAGGGCGCAAAGCAACTAACGCTCAGGCGCGGCGATGTTTGTGTTGCTCGCGAAATTGAGCAGACATTTTGCGACGGTGCTAAACACTACCGCCACAATCTCCTGCGCCCGCAGATCATGACGGCAGTCGAGCGTGCAACACCCCGGTAGCGCCCTGGACCGGATATTGAGTGGCGCCCCCTGCCTTTCCGCCTGCTGCCAGCAACGACAGGTAGAGGGGAACGTTTTGCAGTCAGGAAGGGACTGGGGATCGCTATTTAAAGGCGGTCACTTCCTGCCTTTTATTGTCAGCAACATTTTTGCACCACGGATTCTGAGCGAGAGAGAGAGAGAGACTTCTGGAGAGAGTCAACTCTGTGTGAAGGAGTTTTGGGTACTGAGCAGCACTTTGCAGGTTCATTTTGATTTGACCTTCATTGCATCGATTTAGAAGAGACTATGGGGGCTGCACTCTGAGCTCTTTCCCTGGGCCTCTCCATTGTTCTTTCCAGAAGAATTGATGTACAGATCTCTCCAGTCCAAGATTCAAGGCTGCAATGAGCAGGGTGTGGCTGGAGAGCAAGATCGACCCTCCCTTTTAAGAACTGGCCAGTGCCAGTGTGTCTGTGTTCCATTGCTGACTGACATCACATGAGCTTCGCCAGTGCTCTGAGGTAGCGCCTCACTCCTCGGTGTTAGCGCCTTAAGAGAGGTGTGTAGCGCCTGATTTAGTGCTCAAATCACCTCCAGGGGCGATAGAGGCCAAGTTTGCAGTTGGAGGCGATAATTAGCGGCAGGCGCTAAAGTTTGCGCCCTGCTGATAATTGCGCCCCAAACGGGACGATACCGAATTTCTCCCCCTAGGAGTTTAAAAAATAATCATTCTCGAGATGTGGGTATCAACTGCAAGGCTGGCATTTATTGGCCATCTCCAGTTGCCCTGATACAACTAAGTGGCTTGCTAGGCCACTTCAGAGGATAGTTAAGATTCAACCACATTGCTGTGGGAATGGAGTAACATATAGCCTTGATGGGGTAAGGACAGCAGGTTTCCTTCCCTAAAGGACATTAGACAGCTTTTACTGGTACCAGCTTTTTATTTCCAGATTTTTTTTGTTAACAGATTTCAAATTCTGTAACAGCCATGATGGGATTCTATCTCATGGTCTCTGGATTAATAGTTCAGTAACATAACCACTGCACTATCGTACCTGAGTTGTGAGGAAAACGTCAAAAGAATGATTGGAAGGCGAAAGATATTTTGGTAAAAAGAAGGTATAAAGTTCATGAAGCGATGGTTATTCCCACATTAGTTTACGGATCTGTGTGCTGGAACATGAGCAAAAGATACTAACAGCAGAGATGGGTTGTTTGAGAAGAATACTGTGAGTATTCAGGATGCAAAGAATCAAGAATGATATAATACGAACATGGCTCGGACAAGAAACAACGCTTATAAGAAGATTCAATAAAGACGACTATGATGGTTTGGGCATTTTTCAAGAATGGAAACAGCTAGAATACCTTTCATGGCCCTTCATACAGAGGTACATGGAACAAGAAATCAAGGAAGACAAAGGACACGCTGGATAGACAACGTCAAGAGTGACTTGTCACAGAAAGAGATACAGAAGACTGATGCGGACATGCTAGTTCAGAACCAACAACAGTGACGTGAATTTATTGAGCTCCATCATCGCTACTGAGTCGACAGATGAGAATTTAGTAGTCGTATTAAAATAACATTAAAAGAACACTTCCAATGTATTCTGAGGGGAAACCACTAATCTATAACCAGCAGCCAGCTACTAGAGGCCACCTGTCTGGCACCAGCAGGCAACAGCTAGAAACCATTCATTTTCACTAGCAACTAGCTAAACCAGAGACAACCAACCACCACCAGCAGTCAGGCAAGTAAGAGCCAGCCAGCAGAAGCCAACAAACGCGTGCCAGCAGCTGTCAATAGAACCTTCCCATCAACAACCAGCACTGAGGCACTGGAAGCCACTTATGCTGACACTCTGCCCCTCCTCTCTCTTCCAGTCCATCCTGGCACTCTGTCCCTCTAGTACTGCTCCCGGGTTTATTGTATCTCTTTCCCACCCACTACAACTCCTGAGACAGTTCTGCCTGGCTTCCACACCCCCCCATAGTATGTAGCCATTCAATCATTACGACATTTACTACACCATCAATGGGATTCACTAGAAACCAACATCATTGAATTTTGTAAAGGCAGAGGTCTCAAGCATTGTAGTGACCTTAGACTTGTACCTGAGAGAACCTACTGGAGTCACTGCTTGATGTTCCAAATAACTGCCCGAATCCGTGAAGTTAAAGCTTAAGACTGAAGCCTTTTATTAAATAAGAATCATGGCAGAGTTAACAGAGTTCATCATCGACTGAGCCCATACCAGAAGAGGGGTGGGGCCAGGGAGGAGCATTAGTGGTTCCCCCCGGTGGAACATTCCAGACATTACAAGTACAAGTACAAATATCAGAACACAGTTATTTCATCACATTCACCCCCTGCTATAGATTCAGTTTGTCAGGAGGTCTGATAATCCTCTGGGAACAACGTAACTCTTGCTGAGGCTCCTTCCGGAGTACTAACTCCGGTTCATTTGAATTCCCAGAATCATCAGTATTTTCCACACTGAGGGTTTGTGTCTCTGAAGGTCCAATACCACGATTGAAAACTCTACTCTCAGAGTCGAACTCTTTTCGAGCTCCAGCAGGTGCAAGTTCTTTAATAGAGACCGTATCCTCTCGCCCATCCGAATATTGAACATACGCATACTGGGGATTAGCATGGAGGAGTTGTATTTCCTCCACCAGTGGATCAGTCTTGTGGCCTCTCACATGTCTGCGCAACAACACAGGGCCCGTGGTCGTCAACCATGTGGGTAACGATACTCCATTAGTAGCTTTTCTTGGAAAACTAAACATCCTTTCATGAGGGGTGGCATTCGTCGCTGTACACAAAAGAGACCTTATGGAATGCAGCACGTCTGGCAGGACATCCTGCCAGCGAGAGGTCGGCAGGCCTCGTGACTTCAGAGACAGTACGATAGCCTTCCACACTGTCGCATTTTCTTTCTCAACCTGCCCATTACCACGAGGGTTATAGCTGGTAGTTCTACTCGTTGCAATCCCCTTCGATAGCAAAAACTGTCGTATTTCTTCGCTCATAAAGGAAGAACCCCTATCACTATGTATATAGTTAGGCATGCCGAACAAGGAAAACAGTTGGCAGAGGCATTTAATTACAACAGCACTAGTCACATCCGGACAGGGGATAACAAAAGGGAACCGAGAGTACTCGTCTATAATATTAAGAAAATAGACATTACGGTCGCTCGATGGAAGGGGACCTTTAAAATCGAGACTCAAACGCTCAAATGGTCGAGTTGCTTTAATAAGATGAGCTGGCTTGGACGGCTTATAGAAGCGGGGTTTGCATTCAGCACAAACATGACAGGTTCTGGTCATTGTCCGGACCTCCTCAATAGAGTAGGGTAGATTGTGGGACTTAATGAAGTGGTTCATTCTGGTAACCCCAGGGTGGCAGAGTGCGTCGTGGAGACTTTGAAGTTTATCTGTACCTAGACTAGCACATACTCCTCGTGACAAAGCATCGGATGGCTCATTAAATACTCCAGGCCTGTACTGAATATCATAGTCATATGTTGACAGTTCTATTCGCCATCTTAAAATCTTATCATTTTTGATCTTGCCTCTCTGCTTAGTGTTGAACATAAAGGCCACAGATCGCTGGTCAGTAATGAGCGTAAGACGTTGGCCAGCGAGATAATGTCTCCAATACCTGACTGCTTCAATAATTGCCTGTGCCTCCTTTTCCACTGAAGAATGTCGAACTTCTGGTCCTTGCAATGTACGAGAGAAGAAAGCTACTGGTCTACCAGCTTGGTTAAGAGTTGCTGCCAACGCAAAATCAGATGCATCACTTTCCACTTGAAATGGGATCTTCTCATCCACGGCACATACCACTGCCTTCTCAATGTCCCGTTTGATATTAAGGAAAGCCTCCTGAGCTTCCGCCGATAGCGGAAAAGACGTCGACTTAATAAGAGGTCGGACTTTATCTGAGTAGCTAGCCACCCACTGGGCATAGTACGAGAAGAATCCCAGACACCTTCTTAAAGCTTTTACAGTGTGAGGTAAAGGTAATTCCTTAAGTGGGCGTAATCTTTCAGGGTCTGGCCCGATTACCCCATTCTCCACAACGCAACCAAGAATACACAAACGTGTAGTATTGAAGGTACACTTGTTTTCGTTGTAGGTCAGGTTTAACCTCTTTGCAGTCTCTAGGAACTTCGTGAGATTTTGATCATGCTCCCGTTGGTCACGCCCACAGATGGTAACATTGTCCAGGTACGGGAATGTTGCTTCCAACGCGTATTCATCCACCATACGATCCATCTCCCGTTGGAAGACGGATACCCCATTCGTCACTCCAAAGGGCACCTGAAGGAATTGGTACAGGCGCCCATTAGCTTCGAAGGCCGTATAAGGTCGGTCTTCTATTTTGATGGGGAGTTGATGGTAGGCAGACTTTAAATCAATGGTGGAGAACACGCGGTACTGAGCTATCTGGTTCACCAACTCATAAATACGAGGCAAAGGATAGGCGTCTAATTGGGTATACAAGTTTATAGTCTGGCTATAATCGACCACAAGCCTTTTCTTCTCATTAGTTTTAACCACCACCACCTGGGCACGCCACGGGCTACCACTGTGTTCGATGATTCCCTCCCGTTGAAGCCTTTCCACTTCCTCTTTTATAAATGTTTTATCTTCTGAACTATACCGTCGACTCTTAGTCGCTATAGGTCTACAATTAGGAGCAAGGTTCGCAAACAAAGAAGGCGGACTTACGTTTAAAGTAGAAAGGCCGCAGACTGTGAGCGGAGGCTGAGATCCACCATACTTAAGGGTAACGCTCTCATGCTGACACTGGAAGTCCAAGCCTAATATTAAGTTCACACACAACTGAGGTAATATGAGGAGTTTAAAGTCCTTATACTCCGTATCCTTAACGGTCAATGTGACTTTACAATATCCAGTTACCTCCGAAGTAAGGGATTTGGACGCCATCACAATTTCACTTCGAGTAGGATACACCTTCAATGAACAGGAGTTAACAAGGTTGGGGTGTATAAAACTTTCAGTACTGTCACAGTCTATCAAACACCCAGTAGGACGACCATTAATCTTAATGTCCATCATAGATTTTGACAAGGAACACGGTATGGTCTGGTCAACCGTAGCCGAGGCTAGAGTAAAACGATAGGCGGCAGCAGAGAAGACATCGGGTACAGGATTACCCTTACACACTTTACTAAAATGTCCCCATTTCTTACATTTAAAACAGGTAGCCTCTCTGGCTGGGCAACTTTGCCTGGGGTGTTTAGATTGGCCACAAAAATAACACTTAGACCCATGGGGCACAGCCGCAACAATAGGATTAAGTGGGGGCTCCATTGGTGTTATGGATGCCTCCATACTCGGAACACACGAGGCTGAGAGAGATGCATGGGCTGATGCATACACTTCTGAATTCTTCTGGGCTACATCTAACGATCGAGCAGCAGCGACAACCGTTTTTAAAACTAACGAGTCGTTCTCGAGGAGTCTCTGTCTAATATAATTAGATCGGAGGCCAGATATGAAAGAATCGCGGATGGCTTCTTCCTGATACACTATGGCAGAGACAGCCTTGTAGTTGCAACCCTTAGCCAAAGCCTTTAGGTCCTGCAGGAAATCGTCCAGAGATTCCTCGGGTAATTGCCTGTGAGTAGACAGGAGATACCTGGCGTATACTTCGTTAACCGACTTAAGGTACTGGGCTTTAAGAGCTGCGAGGGCCTCTTCATATGTAGTAATATCTTCAATTATAGAGTAAGTTTGATGACTTACCAAGTTGGTTAGAAGACCCAACTTGTTAACCGTCGGATCGGTCGATGATGCGATGAAGTGTTCAAAACATCGGAGCCAATGCGTAAATTTCTTCGGCGCGTCTGCCGAATGGGGATCGATATCCAGACACTCTGGTTTCAAAAAAATCAATCCATCTTCCAAAAGTTGTTATTTAATAAAATTGATGTGCCAAATAACTGCCCGAATCCGTGAAGTTAAAGCTTAAGACTGAAGCCTTTTATTAAATAAGAATCATGGCAGAGTTAACAGAGTTCATCATCGACCGAGCCCTTGGTAGAACATACCAGAAGAGGGGCGGGGCCAGGGAGGAGCATTAGTGGTTCCCCCCCAGTGGAACATTCCAGACATTACAAGTACAAGTACAAATATCAGAACACAGTTATTTCATCACACTGCTACAAGTGTTAATGTGGTACTCTGCAATAGAGCACTGATGGAGTGCTAAAGGACAAATTAACATTAAAGCATGTCCAATTCATTCAAGCTCTGAGAAGGCATACCAGCCATTAATTATATTTCAAAACTGTTGTCAAACTAGGATGAGATCAATCCAGTTTCTCAATCAAAATTACTTTAGAAAGAGAGGAATTTTTAATAAATGTGAGCACTGAGAAAAGTGCGTTTAAAGATAACAGCAAATGGAGCATTAGCCCGGAATTTGCGGTGGGTAATAATGGCGAGCTAACAGCGTTGGCCGTTATTACCCCTTTGAAACTGATCGCAACTTCAGGATGTAGCACACACGCATCTAAACGTGGAAATTCTGAAGTTGCGGTCAGTCATTCAGTGCTCCAACACAGGCTGCGCTGTGCCCCCCATCCCCGCCCTGCCCCTCACAGCCATAGCCAGCAATCAGTGTAATCTGTGAAATCAGTGAAATTGACAAAAACTTGGGCTTTTCCGCGGTAATATCACTGTTAAATATCCCATTAAAGGTTAGGCCTTGTTGTATTAAGTGTAACTGGGGTTTTAACAGCACATTGACTGCTAAACAAACGTTATGGCCCTGAAAAACTCATTTTTGTATTTGTGGAGTGTCAAATTTCACCATTATGATCAAAATTACAATTTTGAAGAAACTTTAAACATTTAAAAAATATTTTTTAAAAGCATGTGAGAGCCCCAATCTTTGTTTTGCTCTCTTGTCACAGTTTTAAAAAGTCGGGATAAAAGCAACTTCTCGTTGCCTGCTTCCCCGTCTGTGACAATTCTGCAATGCCATTGGCTGCTTAGACAACCTGTTGACGTCACAGCAGATCGCATTATATTGCACTGAAATCACTTACGCGTCGGAGAAGGCAAACTTCTCGCCACAGAGCTCGCAATATTTCTGTGGGCGCCTTTCTTCAGGGCCAGTGGCAAGCGCCTTTGCTTCGCCGCGGACCGCAATATTGTGGGCCATTGTCTTTTTGTGAAAATAGAATAAAAGAAACCTTTATGAATTTGTGAGGACAACCGATATGCAAATTTTACTGCATCGCTTTGGTTAATTTCAGGAATATTTGCTCAAACAAGCTTGCCTTGTCATGTTCAGTCTGAAAGTAACCACCTGGCAAGGGAGGCTATTTTTCACAGCTCCAGCAACTAATCCTGCCCGTTAATCCCACCCTTTTAAAACGAGCAAAATTATTGGACAGCCAAACTGAGCTGCAGAGTCACAACTGGCACAGAGCTCTTCAAGCAAACTTTCATTTCCTCAAAAACAAGGCCATGCAATTGCTGTACATTTGACAAATGTGCACCATTCTGGAACCGGGGGTGACTTAACGCGTCTTTACATTCTTATTTCTCCACAGTGAATTCCCAATTCTGACTGCACCATTAGGGCAAGCTTTAAGTAGAGGCAACTTATTTCTGTCCGGAGGATAGGAGGTGAACTTCAAAGATGTGACCCACCTTTTGTGCATCTCCAAGCAGCAAGTTAATAATGGGCGCGGCAAGATTAATCTATCTGCCCTGTCAGCAAGAAAATGGTCAGAGGGAATGTAAAAGAAGGCGAAGCATGGCGAAGGATTAAGAAAAGTTTTGCTTTTAAATGCAATTTGCTCAAAAAATGTAGGCCAATCCACCAAGTTTATTTGAAAATATATAAATCTGTAAAACTGCCAAAAGTGTCACTTTTCAAAAGTGATACTCAGCTTCAAGTACTTGGCTGGTAACTGAGTCAAATTGAACATACCTTATTGTAAGGAACAGACACCCAAGTTTACGTTATTACCTAAGCCTGGCACTACATCAATCATTTCAAAGCAAAAAGGAAAAAGGAGTACAAGTGCTATCAAATGTCTTGGCACAATCAAGTCAATTTATCTATCCTCCAGGTTTTACAAAACCACTTCAAAGTCTCTGACAGTGATGACATTGAGCAACAGTGTAAAGAAATTCTGAGTGGACACCCACACACTTTTTCTCACACCCAGTCTGTACCTGCGCTATTGAATTGACAACGAGTTTCGAGTTTGTTCAATTTAGTTTTTGCCTGGAGCTGCCCACATGCATAGTTTCTACATTCTTTTACTGCTTTCAGACTTCTGTAAAGCTTCTTCCATGTCATTATACTGAAAGATCCAGCATTAATCAGGAAATGACATGCTCAAATTGTCAGACAAAATTAAGACATTTCATATTTAAACCAGAATAAGTATGGAAAGCTGGGCTTTTGAAAGTTACCCGTTATTGAATTGGCCTTCCGCCTGCATGGCAAGGGTTTGACCTAAGGTAGTGCATAGAGTGGCTTATTTGGCAGGTTTTGAACTGCTTCAGAGGAAAGGACCCACACTTTGAATCATCCCCAATGACAATAGTGATTTCTGTTGGTGGAAAATAAATTTTATTGATGGAAAATTAAGAAAACCAATCATACAATGATAGCAATAATCAGAGCTAAATTCCACAATAATAGAACCAAATAAAGAAATTCTTTATGTGCAAGGGCTTTGAATCATTTAGTTGCAGAACTCGAAGATGTTTGCCTGGCGCAGACTGTTAAAGCTCCTCTTCCTCCATTTTCATTTCACACAGATCTTCTAAGCTGCAAACTCCTCTGAATTTCACGATGCAGAGATTTTTCACACCTGTACAGTAACTTTGAACCAGACATGTCCATCTCAACCTCAGTATCCCCCAATATATACTGTACAGCTAACCTTGTGATTTTAATCCGCCTTGCTATAATTACAGTAACTATGGCCAGAATTTTCATTTGTCTGTGCAGGCGGGATTGGAGGCGGGTCAGGAGTGAAAGTGGAAATAAATTGGAGCAGGTTGGGAACCCACCATCATCCTGCCTCCATGTGCCTTTAACTCGGGCACATTTGCCAGCGCGGCAGTGACCCGAACGGCAGAGGCGGGCGACCTAATTTAGATCATTATCAGCTTGTTGTCAGACCCTTAACCATCTTTTTAACCCTACCTTTTCAATTTCACTGCATGACCACAGAAATCACGCAGCTGTCAAGCTGAGGCGGAAGCTCAGTGGCCATTGTTCGAGGTCATTACCACAGAGCATGGACTGCCACATGACACCTGCTTACTTTCCTAAGGGAAATGCTGTTGCTTCAGCACAGATTTAGGTCTCTAGAGTTTGCCAGTCTTTTCTGCAAATTCGGAAACCACTGCCACCTCATTGCTATTAACTATCACACCATTGACAGATTGCTTCTCTAATCTCTACTTGACCTGACATCTATTACATCTATGCCATTTATACTGTCTCACCTTGGTCTTCAGAATCGGACCACGATGAGCCCTAATATCAGCAGCAGTAGGCACACCAGCAGCAGTAACAACAACCCCACTAACCGTTTCCTCAATGACCTGATGCTCCACAGGACAGAGGGCATCAGTGCAGGGCTGCACCGCGCCGGAGGTGATACCCCCAACACTGGGTATAAAGGCAGAGGATGAGCTTCCTCAACTTGACTGAGCAGCATTGCCAAAGGAGGCTCAGGCTATCGCGCCAGGTCGTCGCAGACATTGGCACCTTGCTGGAGGAAGACCTCCAGCCCAGAGGACCTGGTGGACATGCCTTACCAGTGGCTGTCAAAGTCACCAGCGCCCTCAACTTCTTTGCATCAGGCTCTTTCCAGGGATCTGCAGCAGACGTTTGCGGCATCTCGCAGTTGGTCACCCACAGATACATCACACAGGTCACTGATGCCCTGTTTGACAAATAAGCCGATTACATCAACTTTACCACTGATGACGCCAGTGTTATTGAGCGGGCGCTGGGCTTTACCACTCTGGCTGGCTTCCCATGGGTGCAGGGCGCCATCGACTGCACACATGTGGCCATCAGGGCACCACATCATAACCCAGGAGTGTTTGTGAACCGCAAGGGCTTCCACTCCCTCAGTGTGCAGCTCGTCTGCAACCACAGGAAGATCATCATGCATGTGTGCGTCAAATTCCCTGGCAGCTGTCATGACTCTTTCATCCTACACCAGTCCACCCTCCCTCAGCTCTTGGCTCCTCCAAACAGACTTTCCAGCTGGCTGCTTGGAGACAAGGGCTATTCACTGAAGACGTGGCTCATGACACCCTTGAGAAGGCCAAGTACTGAGGCCGAGGAGCATTATAATGAAAGCCACATGTCCACCAGCTGTGTCATACAGCAAACAATAGGCATGCTGAAAATGCACTTCAGATGCCTTGACAGGTCTGGAGGAGCCCTTCAGTACACATCAGCCACGGTCTCCAGAATCGTCGTGGTCTGCTGCACCCTACACAACATCACACTGCAGCGAGGATTAGCGCTGCCTGAGGAGCAAGGCTCTGAGCGCACAGCCTCTTCAGAGGAGGAGGAAGAGGAGCATCAGCTGGAAGACAAGGAGGAGGAGAGGAACCTGAGGTCCAGATGCCACTAGCGCCTGAGCACATTGCTGCCCGGGAGGCCAGGGATGGCCTCATCATGGCCAGATTTACTTCACTTCAGGCATTACACCCATATGGTTACCACATGCTGTGTCAGGTTCCCCCCAACTCCCCCCCACCCCCCCACAACAACACCATAAAGCATCCCTACAATGACCAAGCCATTGCTGAAGGTAGTGTTGTATCTCACCATTCACTCCAACTCACGAAGCCACTTTCGAAGTAGCTAAAAAATTGGGCATGACTGGAAAGTGGTGAAAATAAATAGTGTTATCTGTGACATAAGAGTAATGGAACCTTAACAGAAACAGTTCTTCAAACACCCATGTGCTTTGGTTCTTTAAACACCCTTGTGTGTCATCTTTCTCTTGTAAGTGCTTCTCCGAGGTGCAACCCCTGTGGCTTCAGCAGAGGTAGAGGCAGGCTGCTCACTTCACTGCTGCGACTGCATAGACACTTTTGGCAGGCATCCTCTGGGTTTTGGAGCCTCTGATGGCCCCGCCAAAGTCTGCTCCTCCTGCGACTGTGCAGGGGCAGACTCGGCCATCGCGATCCCAGGAGGCATCTGGGGCCCTTACTGAGGGGGAGGCAACGGGGAGAAATGTGTGCACTTTGAGAGGAGCCCCCACTTCCATGTCCCTTCTCACCATCATGCCTCTCATGGGCCACCCACACTTCCCTGCTAGCAAGGAGGTGGAGAGCACCTTGCTACACATCAGTGGGGCCATGAGGACCCGAGTCTATGTTTATATCCCTCCTAGAGAGGAGGTCAATGAGCCTCTGCCATCTATTCTCCATAGATAGCATGTGCTCATGAGAATGGCACATTAGCTGCTCCATGCAGGTGGCCATCCTTTCCATGGAACAGCCTACAGTTGCCATCACCTGCGATACGGTGGTGCTCATGTTGGAGAGGGATTCCTTCATTCTCTGCACATGTGCAGACATTGCTGTCGCAAAACCTGTCAAAGCCTCCTGCACTTCTTGTTGTATCTCCAGGATCACCCTCTTTCTGTATGGCCCCCGAGGCTCAGCGTCTGCATGCAGCTGAGCAGAGCTGGGAGCATCCTGCGCCCTCCGGCGAGGAGTCTCCACTGCTGTCCCTGTCTCCACCATCTCCTCTTGCCCACTTGTGACTTGTGAGATAGCAGGTGACAACACTACTCTATCTCGCGTGGGACACGTATCTGCGCTGGTGCTGGGTGCGCTTCTGTCTGGTGACGGTGCGCCCTCAAAGGCTGGAGGCTGCTCTGAGGAGTCGTCTTCCTCTTCCACCTGGACAGTGGGGGGGGGGGGGGGGGGGGGCTCTTGATGGACCTGTGGGAGAATAAAGAGATTATTTAGAAATGTCATATCAAGAATGGGTAACAATACCATTATGCACATAGACATAGACATAGAACATGATGAACATTCACTGGCTGTTGACATCAGACCCGCTATGAGTGACTGATGTATGCCATGCGGCTGTATGAAATGTAATTCTGTCACCAGGTTACTGAGATGTCCCCCTCTCTCTATCTCCCGCCGCCAGCTGCTCTACAACTCCTGAGACGTCCATGGCGACCTCCTCTGCTGCAGTTAACGTGGCCAATGATGGAGAGCCACCTCCAGGTCTCTCCCTCTCCCTATTGTTCTGGGCTCTCTTCTCCTGCAAGGAGGGAAAGAAGAGAAGTTTGAGTGAGAGTGATGGATTGAGTGAGGGAATGGATGGGTTACATCTTTGGAGGGTGATTATGAGGGAGTGTGGTGGCAATGCCAACTGGCCTGCTTGTGTGGCGTTACTTGGTATGATTGCTTTAGGATGAGGGTGAATGTGAGGGGTGGTTAGTCAGATGGGGATGTGATAATGTAGATAGAGAGAGAGGGGATCATTGAAGCGCTTCTGGCACTGCACCCAGGTCCGCCTCACCACATCCCTGCTGTTCACCTCCACTGCTGTCTCCAGCCAGGCTCTTTTGGTCTCCTGCGGAGGTCTCTTGTGCCCATCAGAAGGGAGGAGGTCCTCCCTGCGTGCTCTCACACCCTCCACAAGCATATACAAGGAGTCATCTGAGAACCTGGGTGCAGCCCTCTGCCTCTGTGCAGACATGTGTGCAAGGCTGAGCGAAGGCCCAAAAGCTAAAATATACAGCCTGTACACTCCTAAATGAACCTTCAAATGCAATGTGGTTAAGGCTCCTTTAAATATCCCGACTGGAAATGAGTCATTGATGATGTCATCAGACCCGCATCATTTAATAGGGCCTGGTAACGCGCAGAGCTGCAATAATAGGCGCCATTAGGGAAAGTCACTCTGAGGAACGCGATGAAAAGAACAACGGGGTCCTGACCTGCCACGCCAACCACCTGCACACGACCTGCCCAGGTAAAGAAAATTCTGGCCTATATCTTGCACCAGTTTTACAATCCATGATTTCAAACCTTGCCCTGAGTCACCCAAGAGCCATCCTTACAGATGGTTATCGTGCTCAGACGACCTAGGTAGAGATTAATAATGAAAACGTCATTGGTTGATCAAGGAGGTCTCGTGGAAATGAGCTCTATAATATTTCGAGCTGTGACCTGCTTTAACTCATTTTTTCTCAGGACATCAAAACTGTGGAGCCACTTACCGCTCTCAGGCTTTCCTTCCTCCTACAATCTACAGGCTTTAAACCCAAGCTTGGTGTCATCTAATGACTTTCCTGAAGGACATAGTCCCCTCTTTTACTCTTTTCAATCTTGGTGCTGGCGTACTTTATGGGTCGTGGCCCTTCAACTTGTTTTCTTAATAAAAAAATTGATCTTAAAGGTGCTATTGAGCAGCTTTCAAAGGTTGTCCATATGTGAATTGATGCGCAGTCAAGGACATTCTCAATTTATGGATCACCTGCTATTCTTAGAATTTCCACTGCATTGACAATTGTTGTTCTTATTTGGAGAATGAAGCGTGAGAAATGTACCATGAAAGCATCAATCAACTCAATACAGTTTGATATTGAGCCTTAAGAAATGTCAATATAATTTTACCAGGTGTTAGCAAGCATCTTGTGGTAAAATAAGAAAGTCAAGACAGCTCTACCTGTAACTTTCACTGTCACAGGTAGAGCGGCGGGATCGCAGAGACAGAGTGAACATCTCAGACAACCAACTCTCATAATGTGAGACAACCAACTCTCATAATGTGAGACAACCAACTCCCATAATCTGAGACAACCAACTCTCATAAGCTGAGACAACCAACTCTCATAATCTGAGACAACCAACTCTCATAATGTGAGACAACCAACTCTCATAATGTGAGACAACGAACTCTCATAATCTGAGACAACCAACTCTCATAATGTGAGACAACCAACTCTCATAATCTGAGACAACCAACTCTCATAATGTGAGACAACCAACTCTCATAATGTGAGACAACCAACTCTCATAATGTGAGACAACCAACTCTCATAATCTGAGACAACAAACTCTCATAATGTGAGACAACCAACTCACATAATGTGAGACAACCAACTCTCATAACCTGAGATAACCAACTCTCATAATCTGAGACAACCAACTCTCATAATGTGAGACAACCAACACTCATAATCTGAGACAACCAACTCACATAATCTGAGACAACCAACTCACATAATGTGAGACAACCAACTCACATAATGTGAGACAACCAACTCTCATAACCTGAGATAACCAACTCTCATAATCTGAGACAACCAACTCTCATAATGTGAGACAACTAACTCTCATAATCTGAGACAACCAACTCACATAATCTGAGACAACCAACTCTCATAATCTGAGACAACCAACTCTCATAATCTGAGACAACCAACTCTCATAATGTGAGACAACCAACTCTCATAATCTGAGACAACCAACTCTCAT
The DNA here is from genome assembly GCF_052327205.1 of Somniosus microcephalus. NCBI lineage: Eukaryota > Metazoa > Chordata > Chondrichthyes > Squaliformes > Somniosidae > Somniosus > Somniosus microcephalus. Next base: position 243,815,888 of record NC_140993.1, read on the forward strand.
AATCTGAGACAACCAACTCTCATAATCTGAGACAACCAACTCCCATAATGTGAGACAACCAACTCCCATAATGTGAGACAACCAACTCTCATAATCTGAGACAACAAACTCTCATAATGTGAGACAACCAACTCTCATAATCTGAGACAACCAACTCTCATAATATGAGACAACCAACTCACATAATCTGAGACAACCAACTCTCATAATGTGAGACAACCAACTCTCATAATCTGAGACAACCAACTCATAAAATCTGAGACAACCAACTCACATAATGTGAGACAACCAACTCTCATAACCTGAGATAACCAACTCTCATAATCTGAGACAACCAACTCTCATAATGTGAGACAACCAACTCTCATAATCTGAGACAACCAACTCTCATAATCTGAGACAACCAACTCTCATAATCTGAGACAACCAACTCTCATAATCTGAGACAACCAACTCTCATAATCTGAGACAACCAACTCACATAATCTGAGACAACCAACTCTCATAATGTGAGACAACCAACTCTCGTAATCTGAGACAACCAACTCTCATAATCTGAGACAACCAACTCTCATAATCTGAGACAACCAACTCTCATAATCTGAGACAACCAACTCTCATAATGTGAGACAACCAACTCTCATAATCTGAGACAACCAACTCTCATAATGTGAGACAACCAACTCACATAATCTGAGACAACCAACTCACATAATCTGAGACAAACAACTCACATAATCTGAGACAACCATCTCTCATAATCTGAGACAACCAACTCTCATAATGTGAGACAACCAACTCTCATAATCTGAGACAACCAACTCACATAATCTGAGACAACCAACTCTCATAATGTGAGACAACCAACTCTCATAATGTGAGACAACCAACTCACATAATGTGAGACAATGAACTCTCATAATCTGAGACAACTAACTCTCATAATCTGAGACAACCAACTCTCATAATCTGAGACAACCAACTCACATAATCTGAGGCAACCAACTCACATAATCTGAGACAAACAACTCACATAATCTGAGACAACCATCTCTCATAATCTGAGACAACCAACTCTCATAATGTGAGACAACCAACTCTCATAATCTGAGACAACCAACTCACATAATCTGAGACAACCAACTCTCATAATCTGAGACAACCAACTCTCATAATCTGAGACAACCAACTCACATAATGTGAGACAATGAACTCTCATAATCTGAGACAACCAACTCTCATAATCTGAGACAACCAACTCTCATAATCTGAGACAACCAACTCACATAATCTGAGACAACCAACTCACATAATCTGAGACAACCAACTCTCATAATCTGAGACAACCAACTCTCATAATCTGAGACAACCAACTCACATAATGTGAGACAATGAACTCTCATAATCTGAGACAACCAACTCTCATAATCTGAGACAACCAACTCTCATAATCTGAGACAACCAACTCACATAATGTGAGACAATGAACTCTCATAATCTGAGACAACCAACTCTCATAATCTGAGACAACCAACTCTCATAATGTGAGACAACCAACTCACATAATGTGAGACAATGAACTCTCATAATCTGAGACAACCAACTCTCATAATCTGAGACAACCAACTCACATAATCTGAGACAACCAACTCTCATAATCTGAGACAACCAACTCTCATAATGTGAGACAACCAACTCACATAATCTGAGACAACCAACTCTCATAATGTGAGACAACCAACTCTCATAATGTGAGACAACCAACTCGCATAATGTGAGACAACCAACTCTCATAATCTGAGACAACCAACTCTCATAATGTGAGACAACCAACTCACATAATCTGAGACAACCAACTCTCATAATCTGAGACAACCAACTCTCATAATCTGAGACAACCAACTCACATAATCTGAGACAACCAACTCTCATAATCTGAGACAACCAACTCTCATAATCTGAGACAACCAACTCACATAATCTGAGACAACCAACTCTCATAATCTGAGACAACCAACTCTCATAATGTGAGACAACCAACTCACATAATCTGAGACAACCAACTCTCATAATCTGAGACAACCAACTCTCATAATCTGAGACAACCAACTCACATAATGTGAGACAACCAACTCTCATAATCTGAGACAACCAACTCTCATAATGTGAGACAACCAACTCTCATAATGTGAGACAACCAACTCTCATAATGTGAGACAACCAACTCTCATAATGTGAGACAACCAACTCTCATAATCTCAGACAACCAACTCTCATAATGTGAGACAACTAACTCTCATAATCTGAGACAACCAACTCACATAATCTGAGACAACCAACTCTCATAATCTGAGACAACCAACTCTCATAATCTGAGACAACCAACTCTCATAATCTGAGACAACCAACTCACATAATCTGAGACAACCAACTCTCATAATCTGAGACAACCAAATCTCATAATCTGAGACAACCAACTCTCATAATCTGAGACAACCAACTCACATAATCTGAGACAACCAACTCTCATAATCTGAGACAACCAACTCTCATAATCTGAGACAACCAACTCACATAATCTGAGACAACCAACTCACATAATCTGAGACAACCAACTCTCATAATCTGAGACAACCAACTCTCATAATCTGAGACAACCAACTCACATAATCTGAGACAACCAACTCTCATAATCTGAGACAACCAACTCTCATAATCTGAGACAACCAACTCTCATAATCTGAGACAACCAACTCTCATAATCTGAGACAACCAACTCACATAATCTGAGACAACCAACTCACATAATCTGAGACAACCAACTCTCATAATCTGAGACAACCAACTCTCATAATCTGAGACAACCAACTCACATAATGTGAGACAATGAACTCTCATAATCTGAGACAACCAACTCTCATAATCTGAGACAACCAACTCTCATAATCTGAGACAACCAACTCACATAATGTGAGACAATGAACTCTCATAATCTGAGACAACCAACTCTCATAATCTGAGACAACCAACTCTCATAATGTGAGACAACCAACTCACATAATGTGAGACAATGAACTCTCATAATCTGAGACAACCAACTCTCATAATCTGAGACAACCAACTCACATAATCTGAGACAACCAACTCTCATAATCTGAGACAACCAACTCTCATAATGTGAGACAACCAACTCACATAATCTGAGACAACCAACTCTCATAATGTGAGACAACCAACTCTCATAATGTGAGACAACCAACTCTCATAATGTGAGACAACCAACTCTCATAATGTGAGACAACCAACTCTCATAATCTGAGACAACCAACTCTCATAATCTGAGACAACCAACTCACATAACCTGAGACAACCAACTCTCATAATCTGAGACAACCAACTCTCATAATCTGAGACAACCAACTCACATAATCTGAGACAACCAACTCTCATAATCTGAGACAACCAACTCTCATAATGTGAGACAACCAACTCACATAATCTGAGACAACCAACTCTCATAATCTGAGACAACCAACTCTCATAATCTGAGACAACCAACTCACATAATGTGAGACAACCAACTCTCATAATCTGAGACAACCAACTCTCATAATGTTAGACAACCAACTCTCATAATGTGAGACAACCAACTCTCATAATCTCAGACAACCAACTCTCATAATGTGAGACAACTAACTCTCATAATCTGAGACAACCAACTCACATAATCTGAGACAACCAACTCTCATAATCTGAGACAACCAACTCTCATAATCTGAGACAACCAACTCTCATAATCTGAGACAACCAACTCACATAATCTGAGACAACCAACTCTCATAATCTGAGACAACCAAATCTCATAATCTGAGACAACCAACTCTCATAATCTGAGACAACCAACTCACATAATCTGAGACAACCAACTCTCATAATCTGAGACAACCAACTCTCATAATCTGAGACAACCAACTCACATAATCTGAGACAACCAACTCACATAATCTGAGACAACCAACTCTCATAATCTGAGACAACCAACTCTCATAATCTGAGACAACCAACTCACATAATCTGAGACAACCAACTCTCATAATCTGAGACAACCAACTCTCATAATCTGAGACAACCAACTCTCATAATCTGAGATAACCAACTCACATAATCTGAGACAACCAACTCACATAATGTGAGACAATCAACTCTCATAATGTGAGACAACCAACTCTCATAATGTGAGACAACCAACTCACATAATCTGAGACAACCAACTCTCATAATCTGAGACAACCAACTCTCATAATCTGAGACGACCAACTCTCATAATCTGAGACAACCAACTCTCATAATCTGAGACAACCAACTCTCATAATCTGAGACAACCAACTCTCATAATCTGAGACAACCAACTCACATAATCTGAGACAACCAACTCTCATAATCTGAGACAACCAACTCACATAATCTGAGACAACCAACTCACATAATCTGAGACAACCAACTCTCATAATCTGAGACAACCAACTCTCATAATCTGAGACAACCAACTCACATAATCTGAGACAACCAACTCTCATAATCTGAGACAACCAAATCTCATAATCTGAGACAACCAACTCTCATAATCTGAGACAGCCAACTCTCATAATCTGAGACAACCAACTCTCATAATCTGAGACAACCAACTCTCATAATCTGAGACAACCAACTCACATAATCTGAGACAACCAACTCACATAATCTGAGACAACCAACTCTCATAATCTGAGACAACCAACTCTCATAATCTGAGACAACCAACTCACATAATCTGAGACAACCAACTCTCATAATCTGAGACAACCAACTCTCATAATCTGAGATAACCAACTCTCATAATCTGAGACAACCATCTCTCATAATCTGAGACAACCAACTCACATAATCTGAGACAACCAACTCACATAATGTGAGACAATCAACTCTCATAATGTAAGACAACCAACTCTCATAATGTGAGACAACCAACTCACATAATGTGAGACAACCAACTCTCATAATCTGAGACAACCAACTCTCATAATCTGAGACAACCAACTCTCATAATCTGAGACAACCAACTCTCATAATCTGAGACAACCAACTCACATAATCTGAGACAACCAACTCACATAATCTGAGACAACCAACTCTCATAATGTGAGACAACCAACTCTCATAATCTGAGACAACCAACTCTCATAATGTGAGACAACTAACTCTCATAATCTGAGACAACCAACTCTCATAATCTGAGACAACCAACTCTCATAATGTGAGACAACTAACTCTCATAATCTGAGACAACCAACTCTCATAATCTGAGACAACCAACTCACATAATCTGAGACAACCAACTCTCATAATCTGAGACAACCAACTCTCATAATCTGAGACAACCAACTCACATAATCTGAGACAACCAACTCTCATAATCTGAGACAACCAACTCTCATAATCTGAGATATCCAACTCACATAATCTGAGAGAACCAACTCACATATCTCTGTGATGATCTGCCTCCTCACAATTGGATCTTAAAATATACTAAACTAATTCATCTTGGCTCATAAATCCTTCTACTTGGGATACCTAAGTCTTCAGAATTTCTCCCTCCCCATTCCCGGAATCTTGTGTTTGTCCTTAAAGAGGATGATGACCGGAGCTAGTCTCTGATTTGTAATATTTCAGTTTCCTTCATATGAATCCCTCACGTGGTGATTGAGAAATCTTGTGAAGCGGAACTATACAAGCAGGTTCACTCTTAGATTGTTTTGCTTGTTCATTTAATATAAGAAACATAGAAACATAGAAAAATAGGAGCAGGAGCAGGCCATTCGGCCCTTTGAGCCTGTGCCGCCATTCAATATGATCATGGCTGATCCTCTATCTCAATTCCTGCTCTCACCCCATACCCCTTGATGCCTTTTGTGTCTAGAAATCTATCTATCTCCTTCTTTAGGGAACAGTGAGCGAGCGTTCCATTTGAATAAAAACTATTACTACCTTATGGAAATCTTTCTTAATCTCAAACTTTCTCTTAACTAATTTTTGCTGCTCTGTAATGGCAAGGATTATTTTGGTTTTATGTTGTTACCAACAAAATGCAGACTTCCTGTATAGTTAAAGATACATAAATTATGCATCACAAAAGGTTCTCTTATACTTAGCACATAATAATTACAACTAATTACTTTATTGATGAGGACAACAATTTTTTTTGACCGAGTATCAAATGCGCTTTTCCCATGTGAAACATGAGAGCCGTCCCGGCTTTGAGGAAACAATTAATCTTGTTCAGGTTCAGTTGTTTGAGGCAGAAGTAACCTAAATGGCCCTATTCATTCACTGATGAATGCTATGCTATATTTAAGACACCCCACCGAACAGAGAGGAATTTCTTGATCACTCGACGGTGAGGACAATGAATTAGGTGCAACTTCTTCTAAAGGTCAAGAAACCAGCCCCCGAGCACATATTGACTTGCTTTTATTGGATGTCTGTATTGCTAGTGAGTTGTCAGTAAAAATGACCAATGCTGTCCTAGTAAAGGCTTGGGCAGAAGCTTCTCACTACTTTAGAAACTGATAGCCTGCTCCTTTTATTCTATCAGTTCTGAAAATTGAGAGACCTCCCTAATAAATTTCCAGAGATGGAAAGCATCTGGAGCTCCATACATCATTTACACTCTGCTGTAATCCTTGTGGCCAACAGCAGTAACAGAATTGAGTGTCACTACCCTTTCAATAAACCTACCTTGAAGAGCATTATGCCTATGTGAAACAGAATGCATTGTTTCCTAGTAAAAGCCTCCAGCAGGAATATTATTCTCAGTGCACCTGACAATGTAATGGCAGGCAGATGTTATTAGGTGGGGGCTGTCAGATTAAAAGATACAAATAAAAGCTACTTTTATACTGGGTTTAGCGAAGTGCTGGGACTGCTTACTCCCAACACATGTTTCTCCCACAACCGACGGCAATCACAAGATAAAATTGCTGGACCTTCTAAGGCCGGTGGCTAGATAGACTTACTTCTACCATGAGCCAGCGGCCGTAGCACCCCACCGAACCCAATACAAAACCATAAAAAGACACAGTCATTGGAAAAAGAGGATTTGAAGTGTAGCTGAGCGGATAAATGAAGTCAGTTGCAACAACAACAACTTGTATTTGTATTGCGCCTTTAACACAGTAAAACATCCCAAGGCGCCTCACAGGCGTATTAAAAGACAAAATATTTGACACTGAGCCACATAAGGAGAAATTAGGGCAGGTGACCAAAAGCTTGGTCAAAGAGGTAGGTTTTAAGGAGCGTCTTAAAAAAGGAAAGAGAGGTAGAGAGGTGGAGAGGTTTAGCGAGGGAATTCCAGAGCTTAGGGCCTTGGCAACAGAAGGCACGGCCACCAATGGTTGAACGATTATAATCAGGGATGCTCAAGAGGGCAGAATTAGAGGAGTGCAGATATCTCGGGTGGGGGGGGGGGGCGTTGGTTATGGGGCTGAAGGAAATTACAGAGATAGGGAGGGGCGAGGCCACGGAGGGATTTGAAATCGAGGTGTTGCTTAACCGGGAGCCAATGTAGGTCAGCGAGCACAGGGGAGATGGGCGAACGAGACTTGGTGCGAATTAGGACATGGAAGCTTTCTTTATTTCAACCCCTTCTCCTTGTCAATACTATTTAAACACATCAGCTTAGCAATTACTGTTGGTAACATTAGTGGACAGACATTTAACATTTGCGTGAAATTCATCCCTCTGCTATCTAATTAAAGGCAATAACCAATTCAACTGCACGCACTGATGCCTTTGCTGTGATAGTGGAATATCGTACCATTGCAATAAAGGGTTGGTCCATCAACATAGGCAATCTATATATCAAAATGGAGTGCTGACCTGTCGAACACATGACTCCAGTGGTATTCAAGAGGAAACTGTCCACTTGTAAAGAATTTAATTGCTGATTTGGCGTGGCCTTATTTCTGTTGACAATTTGTTAACGTCAGCCAATTACAATTTTCTGTTGATGGATGTGTGATGCTATGGAGGTGTGAAGCCTGACATTCTAGGACAGTAAATCTGTTCATTTTCCTGGATAATACTATTCTTTCCCTTTGGCAGTAGCTGATTAAAATTGCAAACAAAAACCTTTTACCTAATGTTTACCATTATTGCCAGGTTAAAATCATGCAGAATAATACTCGCCAAATGGAATAACCAAACTCTGTTCCTGCCAGCTGAGCCCATTGTAACTTTGGTCTAGAATCATGATGGTGTGAAGTACACTCTCTCCTTGCAACACAATTCACAGCTGTACTGAAAGATGACTGCCTATAATACCAGTGTTAGCAGTAGGATTGGAAGATTCAATCTACAAGGATAAAACTCCCCAAAAAGGTAAATAAAACTTCATAGGACAGATTTTCCTCTTCTCAGCGCTCAATTTCCAGGTGTTATGCAGCGGAAAATGGACAGACCTCCCTTGCCACATCTCTCCACCCATTCCGTTGCCCTGGGGCTTCTGTGACTTTTCTAAATGGGCAGACCTGGACCTGCGCCTGCAAGAGGTGCAAGCCCAGCGTTGCTAGGGAAATGAGGTGATGGAGGGGTGGGACATTCCCAGCGCCTCCACCTTCATTCCCTCCACCTATGGCAAGGTTTCCCGGGAAGTGTGCATTTGAGCTTGTATTGGGACCCTCATCAGACTGGAAGGTCCAGCAAGAAGCCAAGGAGGAGCACCACAAGCAGCTAAATAAGATTTTCACTTTTTCCAACAAGATCTTCGGGTCTTGCGGCCTTCTAACTGTCGCTCTCCAGTGGTGGCCAAGACAGCAACTATAGGTTTCTCAGGCCTGCAGATGTGCTCCTGCTTCCACCCGGGCTCTTAGCACAAAGCCCTGCCAGGAGGCAGGCCTGCATTGCAGGTGCTCCTGGGCCACGCTAATAGCTTGAGGCCGCAAAATCAGATGGAGAGAGGCCTTGATAGGCTCAGTGTGCTCCTGACACACTGCACCCATCTAGCGCCTGGTAAGGGGAAAGAAAATTGGCCTTCATAAGTCATCGCTGCTGCATAACACCAATGGCATCTCATCTAAAAATGTGACCTGTCAGGATTCACACCTCCATAGCATCGCACATCCAGCAACAGAAAATTGTAATTGGCTGAAGTTAACAAATATCTGATTGACCAAATGGAACAAAACACATAAATAAGGGAAAAGTACCAAGGAGATGCAAGTAACCAGCAAAAGCCAAGCAACCAATTCTTTCAATTAATATTTTTCAAAACTACCATAAATGAGTGAACAATCATCATAAAATCAACCACATTTTTCAAATAACTTCTTTAAATGTTTCCAACTGCCACTTGCTTTCTGAACTCAAGTCAGTGTGGACAGCTGGAAATAACGGGGGAGAAATTGGGCACCTTAGCGCCTCCTGTTAGCACCTCCAGGGGGTGCTAATGGGGCGTTACTGGCTTAGCGACCGGGCGTGGCGATAGGACCGATGCCCGCGAAACTGAAGTGGAGTTTTGCGGCGGAGATAACCATTAGCGCCACGATCTCCTGCGGCCGGAGATCATGACATCATCCGGGTGCGCAGCGCGCCGGCTCTGAAGTTCACTCTCACCCCCTGCCTGAGCACCTGCCGTTAGCAACGCAGGTGGAGGAGGCAGAATGCAGTCGGAGGAGTGCTGGAGGAGCGCTATATAAAGGAGTCAACTTCTGGGTTTTTTTGTCAGCAAAAAATGCTGCCTTGTCTGTTTGACAAAAGCAAACAGGCGTTTTGAGGAATTTGAGCATTCTCAACTTGAAGGAGTATTCTGGCTGAGAAATATGTATCTCTTTCATTTGGGTTACATTTGATAGTGCAATATTTCCATCATTTAATGGGGGCTGTACTGGCACTGGACCTCGCCCTCCAGCATCACTGTTGGAGGCAACGGAGGCAGAGAGAAAGATTGCAAAATGTGGCCAGAGGGAGCAGGGCCAACAGGGCTCTCAACAGGAGGCCTTACCCTCCCAGGGTATTCCGGCAGCATTTCTGCTACATCAATTTCACTGAGGAACAGTGTCTTAGAAGGCTCCGCTTCACCAAGGACGTGGTCACAGAGCTCTGCCACCTCCTGCAGCTGGACCTCGAGCCTCACATCAGGACCACCACGTCTCTCTCAGGGGCAGTCAAGGTCACCGTCGGACTCAATTTCTACGCCAGCGGATCCTTCCAGTATGCAACAGGAGACGTATCTAACATACCGCACTTTGCCATCCATTGCTGCATCCGCGAGGTCACAGATGCTCTCTACTGAAGGAGAAGGGACTACATTTCCTTCCCCATGACCAGAGAGAAGCAGCGCTTTGCCAGGATAGTGGGCTTCCCCATGGTGCAGGGCACCATTGACTGCACCCACGTCGCTTTGCGGGCACCTTATAACAATCCTGAGGTATTCCGTAACTGCAAAGGCTACCACTCACTTAATGTGCAGTTGGTGTGCGACCACACACAACACATCCTCACCATCAATGCCCGCTATCCCGGCAGCAGCCACGATGAGAGACATGCTGCCACCAGGAACATCATTGAGCAGACCATTGGCATGCTCAAGCAACGGTTCCGCTGCCATGACCGTTCGGGAGGAGCCCTCCAGTACTCGGCTGAGCGGGTGTCCCATTTTTTCATCGTCTGCTGCATGCTGTACAACTTGGCCATCAGGAGGGTGCATCCATTGCCACCAGGCATAGCCACACCACCTAAGGAGGAGGAAGAGGAGGAGGAGGAGGAGGACGAGGATGTGGATGAGGAAGAGGAGGAGGAACAGAAGCATGAACAGCAGTGACAGAGGGTCCAGCCACTCCATCGACCTTGTGGAAGAGCAGTCCGTGACTGCCTCATCAGACTGCGGGTTCAATGAATTTGAGGCCACTTCCTGGTTGCTCATCCAGTCCCCATCATTCCATCAATTTCTCATTCCATACCACATCCCAAAGCTGAAATGAGACACAATAAGAAATGTATCCAAATTCAACAACCACATATATACAGCAACAATATTAACTGATCACCCTTGTGCAAACCCTTACTTGCCCTCTTTACAGTGCCTTTTCCTAATCTAGATACTGTTGTTTCCCCCAAGGGGGTCACGTAGCTGATGGCCACGTCGCCCACCACCTGCTGACCAATGAGTCGCAGCATTCGCTCCTCCAGGTCTGAGAGCTGCTGGAGCTGCGCATCACCCCCGCCTGTTCTCTGCTGATCCCTCCTATTGTGGGCCATCTTTGTCTGCAAGAGAAACAAATGTGTGTGAGTCAGAGTCCAGCTGTGTATTTGGGAGATATGCCTGTCATAGTTGAATAGCTGTGATTGTAGGCAAGGAGTGAGATGTGGATGTGAGTTTGAGTAGGTGCAGATGCTTGGTGGGTGAGTGGTGGTTTGTGCAGTGTGTACAGACTGAGGTTCAGATGCTGGTATGTAGGACCTGTTGAAGCATGTACTCACCTTGACCACCCGAGTGAGGTCGTTGAATTTCTCCCGGCACTGTGTCAGGCTGCATACGCCCACACTACTGGCCGAGACCTCCTGGGCGACTTCCCTTCACATTGCCCTGAAGACCTGGGGCAATGGCCTTCTTCCAGTGCCTGGGAACAGCACTGCCCTCCTTCGTTTGGCTCCCACGGCCAATGCCTCCAATGCCTTGTCTGTGAACCGACGAGCTCTCTCCCTGGGAGCGGGATCAGCCATCACGATCAGGGGATTGAGTTCCTAGCAGGTCGCCTTCACAGCCAGCACTGCTGATAATTAGGACCTGCACAATGATGCAACCTCCCCTTTAAGAGCTGGTAGGGGCCAGTGTGAAGGATCATTCCCGATTGCATAGCACCTGAAATTCATTATCGCTCTGCTGGTTGCGCCCCTGTAGCGACCCTCTAGCGTCCTGTTTAGGTCATTAGCGCTTGACTTACCGCTCCAGCTCTTTCCAGAAGCGCTAAAAGCCAATTTAGGGAAACCTCAGACTCATTAGCGCCTAGCGCTAATTTTTCACGATTTCAAAATTTAGTGCCCAAACGGGGTGATACTGAATTTCTCCCCCAACATTTATAACGTAGGGTGTGGCAACCTAGTAGTTATGGTACTAGACCAGCAAACCAGAGGTCATGAGTTCAAAATGACCTATGACGAGTTGTGAAATTGAATGAAATAAGTCTAATAATTTGTGAGCCAGCACCAGAAAATAACCCTGAAAGCTACTGGATTGCCATTAAAAACCCAACGTTCAATGCATCTATGCTATTTGCCTCAACCACTCCATGTGGTAGAGAGTTCCACACTCCCAGCACTCTGAGTAAAGAAGTTTACCCTGAATTCCTTATTGGATTTATTAGTGACTATCTTATATTTATGACCCCTGGTTTTGGACTCCCCCACAAGTGGAAACTGTATAATGTAAATCTCTGTTAAATGGGAACCTTTTGCCCAGTTTACAAGCTTTGCCATTGCAGCAGTCCAAATCACCTTCATCTTCCATATGAGGTATCTACTGTTTCTACAACTTATCCAAATACTGCAATGTGGAAGTGGTTATAGTGTGCCAGTGATTGGCACCGTATAACTATGGGACACAGGTTTGATCCCCATTCTGCTAAGCTGCTGATCTCGAGCTGACTGCTGTGTGGAGGAATTGAGCCAGGCCTTTCTGCAGAGATCATATAACATTGGATAGGGAGGTTGGCCAAGAATAGGCTGCAAGCAGTAGGGCGGGACAAGCAAGGAGAGAAGATTGGGGCAAAAGAAGCTGTGTGCTCTCAACAGGAAGATAACAGACCCTAAATTAGATTTTAAAGAACGCAACATGAAACAACGTACTTCTTGGAAAATATCCTATTGCAATTAAAAGGGAGTAAGATTGTATGTCTTACTAAAAGTTTACTCTCGATTCCAGACGAGCGTACATTGTATAGCAAACATATGACTCACTTAAAAGGAATTAACCACGGTAATCTACAATTTCATTGTTACATTATTAAAGAAAAGACTGCCAGGTAAGTGAAAGAGAAAAAGCAAATTCAAGCTCCAAGTATTTTTCAATGACAATGAATGTGGCTTTTGATCTGCTGTGAGATATAATGGTGAGACTGGAGTTTATCTGTGTGTGTACATTGGTGTGTGTGTGTGTGGAAAATGGAGAAGAATGTCAGCCCCTTATGAGGGACTTGCTTTGTGTGCTATGTGTAGTGAACACGTTCTTAATAAACTCATTTACAATTTCATTACATATTGTGCACAGATGTTTTGATTTACAGTGGTTCAATAAAGATTATAATTTGCCTATATCCATCATAAAGACTTAGTCATAAAATCAATAAAACGTGAATTATGAAAGAAGGACATAGAAGTAAACATTTTTGTTTCACTGACTACTCTTTTAGGACGAGATGCGGGTCAGGAAAAAGTAGATTTGCACCCTTGTGAAAACACTGTAAAAAGTTACGCATGGATTGTGTAGTGTTTATTACCTAATATCAGCAACACTACAAAGACACAACATAGACAATTTTAGTGCAGAGTTGGTAAATTTAATAAATTAAATACATCATAAGACTTCTATGTCTTTTTTAAGAGAGGAACTGTACACAGAATGATTTTGTTGTTATTTCTGAAATCTGAATATAATAAATCCAAATTATTTATTACACACACTATTGCTGACAGATGCCGGTGCTATTAATCACTTGCCATCTGTCACTGGGTGGCGATCAATGAAGTGATACCTCATCCTTCTGCAGAGAGCCATACGTAATCTCAGTTTACAAAATACACTGAAATGGAATCTGCAGAGAGATAACCATCAGCAGGAAGGTCTCCAGACAAATTAGCCAGGAAAAAAAATATGAGCCCACACAACTTCAGATCAAGTTCAGTTAAAGCTTTCTGGACAGGTCAGAGGGGCATCAGTGGATGGCATTACATTCGGAAAAGCTTTTTTAAAAAAAAAAGAAAACATAATCATACAACCGAAAGCCACGTCTCCAACTAAACAGACATGTTTCTGCTTTTGATCTAGAAAGTGAAAAACAAAATGTTGTTTGGTTATGAATGAGTTTATGATAAAATAGTTACAAAATTTGTCAGTAGCAGTTTCTTGAATTTTTCTTTTGTTGATTTGTATTTGAATCGGCTGTTAATTTGGAATATGTATAATCAGGTAAATCTGTGTACGGCCTATTGTGCAGGTTATTCTGATTTTTTGAGTTAGGTGCAGTGCCAATTAAACACCAGTGATAATGATAAACATTTAGTTACATAAATTTATACCCATGGTTACTTCATTTCTTTTCCTTCTCTTATTATATCCTTCAATGTTATTTGCCCTCCAGTCAAGAAGGCCTGTATCATATTCTGACTAGCTATTGGCCCAGTTGAGGTTCAGGACCCTGATAACAAAATCCTTCAAAGATTAGAAACATTTAAGCTGGCAACGATGAGTCTGTCAGACTGACATATAATGTGGGAAATAACTTGGCTTCTAGTTTAACCCACCCCACCCGGTGGGAACGGGGCAGGGGGCCTTTAAAATTGAACCATTTGCTTTACCGGCCCATACCCACTGGCCGCCATTTTAACTGCTTGCTGCCTTTAGGTGGCTGAGGCACTCGTCAGAAGTAGGTGGGTGCTTTATGAATGCAAGAAAATCGGGGTCCTATGATGTAATTCGGACCCGACGTGAGTTTAATTTAGCAGGACAGAAGTTCCTCCCAGTGTCCAACCCGCTCAGCAAAAACCTCACAAGATTGGCATCAGACACTGACTAACTCACTGGAAGCACTATTTAAAGGGATACTCATCTGCAGGCACTCAGATCATAAGCATCTATGAGTTGTTGTGCTTAGTGACTTTCAGGGGATGGTTGAGCTTGGAGATTTCTTGTTTCTGTCATTTTGTGCCTACCCACCCTGATTAAGCTCTCACAGATGCCATTTCTTGCTTCATTTCTTTGGATGAACAGTTGGAGCAGCAGCGTTAACAACCAGGACAAGCAGCACGTGGGCCTCTTAGAAGACAGCAGGTGATGGGGGTGTGTGGGTGGTGCTGCTCGTAGAAGCCCTTACCCAGCTCACAGGGTTTATAGACTAAGTCACTTTCCTGCATACGATTGAACAGCAGTGCATCGGGAGGCTGTGCTTTACCATATAGGCTGCCGCTGATCTATGCAGCCTCCTGCAACTGACCCTGCCACCTGTGGCCCAGGTGGCCATGCTTTGTCAGTGGCTGTCAAAGTCACCACTGCCCTTAACGTTTTTGCCTCAGGTTCCTCCCAGGCTGTTACAGGGGACATCACCTGCATCTCCCAGTCTCCAGTGCATAGGTGTATCAAGCTGGTCACCAAGACCTTGGGGGGAAAATTTGGTTGCTTTGTGCCTCCCGTTAGGCCAACACTCAATGGACGTCTAGCTGGTGATTGATCACCACCTGCAAGTTTGTGTCAGGTTTGCAAGCAGTTGCCACGGGGCCTTCATTCTGCAGCACTCATCCATCCCCTCACTATTCCACCCTTCCAGGAATCTAAGAGAATGGCAGTCTGCGGACAAGGGATACTTCCTGCACACATGATGAATGACATCGCTCCGCAAGCCCACCACACCTGAATAGCTTGGGTACAATCACTGCCATGGTTCCACCAGGAACATCATTGATAAAACTATTGTGCTATTGAAGCATTAACAGTCCTTGTTACCCCTCTTCACCACTCCCTTAAAGCACTAAAGAACATTGAAACCATTCAGTCAACTTTGATATCAATGACATACAGACAATGAAAGCTGCTATGAAAAGATACTCCAGATCAAAGTGGTAAATGTGATATTGCTGATTAATTTAATGCCATAGGCAATAATTGCCTTGAATTAATCTCTCACCCAAGTGTCAACCCATAGTGCCTTTCTTAAAAGTAGGTTTAACAACTCTACTACTCCTACAAGGTGCCCCCCAGTGTCCTCAGAAAAGCTGTTCTTGCTCATGCTGGGTCTCTTGAGATGCTCATGGCCGGTGCCTTTCGGGTGCTCGAGCCTGTGCGTGTCTGGCTGCAGACTGCAGCACCTAAACTGCTGGCGGGGCAGCCTGGCCTAGCTGGCTTTCTGGCACCGTGGCGGGTATTGGCTGAGGAGCTGGCGAGGGAGCAGACGTGCTGACACCCTGAGAGAGAGAGGAACTTCTCCCGTTGTCCCACTCCCATGGGCCTGAGGCTCATCAGACCCACTGACCTGCAGGACAGCAGGCTGCAGAAGATGAGTGACGCCTTGAAAGCCCCTATTTATTCGGTCCACCAGTCTCTCCAAGGTGGAGCCCAGAGTCCGCACGGAAGCCGTTTGAGTTTCCACCAAAGCTGTTTTGAAGGTCCAGGTGAAGAGTCGCTGGCCACACACTTCAAGGTAGACTGCAAAGTGCTGCTGCCATGCGAGATGATGCCACACAAGCTGGATGTGGACTCCTCCATGGCGCTAAAACTCCTTAGCAGGCCTTCCAATAACTTGAGGCAAGCAGGTTTTCTTTTCATAGCTGGGCCCCTGAAGTCCACACCTCTGTCCTCCTCAGCAAAACTGTGAGAGGAGCTCGCCCTTTGGCGAGCCACCACCTGGGCTGTCCCTGCCACAACTCCCTGCTCGCTGGGTGAGCCACCAGAGTAACTCGCAGTTTAGCCCACCCAGGGAGCCAATGTCTGCGCAGGTACTTGAGAGGAATGGAGCGCACGACAGTGCCTCCTAAGAAGGATTGTCCTCCTCCGCGGTGTGTTCTTCTGCAGGGTCTTGCTGCTGAGAAGGACCTAGAAGAATGAGAAAAGGAACATGAGCTAGCCTGGCACTGAAAGTGACACCCATATCCCGAGAATAAATAAAAAGATAAAGCAGCAGATGACAGGCTTCACAAGGCAGCTTGATGTTGTCAATCTGGCTGAACGTGCGTTTTTCTGAGGTACTTAAAAGGGTACAAGTATTAGTCAGAGAACCTGTTCAGGTAAGCCTCCAGCCTCAAAGGCCCTGATATTGGGGTGGGTTTGCTGGGTGGGTGGGGGCGAATTTTAGGTAAGCTGTGTAACTCCACAGTGTACATATTGTTTTTTGACGGGTTCCCCACCCAGAATTTAACCTGATTGACAGGCTTGGTTTCTAGTTGGGCGGGGAGCGTTCCGGAGCAGACCACAGCTGTAATGATATCAGCAAATAGTGATGATATTTGTCTGTGTTTGATTACTTATGCCTTACAGCATATTTGTCTGTGTTTTTGATTACTTGTGCCTGACCAGCAGATGTCATGTGAGAGACAAGCAGTCCAGAGGAGTTTTACTTTCAGTTTCATTCTAGATGCATCACAGCATAGTGTGTTCTGTAAAAAGCTGTAGAAAGTCTTGAACAAGACTTTAGATTAAACAACATTCTCTTTCAGAAATGAGTCTTTATTGAACCCCAAAAAGAAATCAAAACAGCCACAGGTAAGGAGCCTGCAAATGCTAGTGGGAGTGTGGGGGGCGTGGGGTGGATCCAATCCCCTGACCTGGGGGTAGAAGTCTGTTCCCGGGTGGGGACCGATCCCTGATCTGAGGGGGCAGTCTTTGGATGGGGCGGACCGATCCCAGGGAAGCACGTTAGCTTGGTGGGCTGGGGGGGAAGCAGTCCTTCTCCTCCTGGCCCACAAACAATGCTGTAACGACACTTACCTTTTTCCTAATGCTGTTCTTGCCTCCCTTGAGCTGCCAGGAAACTCGGCCAGCCATGGTTAAACCTGTAAGGTTAAATGTGAGGCTCCCAGCCTCATTATAGTATTTAAATAACCAACCCGTCTACCTGGGAGCGGATTGGCTGCCTGCCTCCTGTTTCGCGTCCGTTAAACTTGGAAGTGGGCGGGTTTGAGGCGGGTCAGGGACGGGGATGAGATTTTAAAAAATTTTTACATCTCACCTGATCCCAACAAAACCTGTTTTCGGGGGTTAAAATTCACCCCAGAATCTCCAATGTCCACTGATGTTGAGAGCTTGCTGCTCCAGCTCAGAGATGATGTTGGGTGTTTCTCCCTCCAGTCTTACTCGTCTCCCTTTGTGTTGTGTGCCCTTTCCTCCTGCAGAGAGAGGGTGAGAGTTAGTGAGTGTCCACCAAAAAGGAGTGTGCACAGTTGTGGGGCTTCTGTTTGTCGTGCAAATGTGGAGTGGGAGAATAAGCAGAAAGCAAGTAAGATGGGGGCAGTGTTGAATGGAAAGCAAGTGGCTGGAGTATGAAGTCAAGAAGGAGTAATCACAGGAGTTCCTTGTTCTGCAGTAACTTTCATGTGAGAAGAAAATGCTGTTCGTGGCTGTTGTGAAGGCAACAAGCAAGAGGTGAAATAACAACAGAAAATGCTGGAAAAACTCAGCAGGCCAGGCAACATCCGTGGAGAGAAATTAGAGTCGACGTTTCGGGTCGAACCCTTTTTCAAAGAGGTGAATGTGTGTTTGGACTGAGAATGAAAGGTGGTATAGTCTGATGGGTAGTGAAAGATATGATCCAGGGGTGGGAAATGTTGAGAGTGCTGGGTGGAAGGAAGGGAGGGACTGTTGCTAGGTGTTAGTGAGAGAGATGGAGAAATGAAGAGTTGTACTCACCCTTGCTGCTCTTGTCAAGTCATTGAGAAGTTTCCTGCACTTCCTGCTGCTGGAGCTGACTATCTCAGCCACCTCTCTCCAGACCCAGTGCACATCAATGTTGGGTTTCTTCCTTCCAATGTTTGAAAAGAGAACGTCCCTCCTCGTCGTGACAGGGCCTTGGTGAGACCGCATCTTGAGTATTGTGTGCAGTTTTGGTCACCTTATCTGAGGAAGGATGTTCTTGCCATGGAGAGAGTGCAGCGAAGATTCACCAGACTGATACCTGGGATGGCAGGAATGATGTATGAGGAGAGATTAGGTCGATTAGACTTATATTCACTAGAGTTTAGAAGAATGAGAGGGGATCTTATTGAAACTTATAAAATTCTAACAGGACTAGACAGACTAGATGCAGGAAGGATGATCCCGATGACGGGGGAGTCCAGAACCAGTGGTCACAGTCTAAAGATAAGGGGTAAGCCATTTAGGACTGAGGTGAGGAGGAATTTCTTCACCCAGAGAGTGGTGAACCTGTGGAATTCTCTACCACAGAAGGCAGTTGAGGCCAATTCATTAAATATATTCAAGGAGGAGTTAGATATATTTCTTAAGGCTAAAGGGATCATGGGATATGGGGAGAAGGCAGGGACAGGGTACTGAATTTGGATGATCAGCCAATGATCTCATTAAATGGCGGAACAGGCTCGAGGGGCCGAATGGCCTACACCTGCTCCTATCTTCTATGTATCTATGGCTTCTTCCACCAGGATCTCCAAGGAGGCTTCAGAGAACCTGGGGGCTTATTTTTGACTCGCCTTTGCAGTTGACATCACTAAAAGACAGCAATCTCAGTCAAAATGAATACACCCTCCCTTTAAGATCTGCGCTCCCGCTTTAAATAGGCCTCTGGAGGCCCGCTGAAAAATTGCACCCAGAGAGTGAGCGGGCTTCCTGTTCCCAACATGATCGGGTGGGAAACCCAGCAGCCAAATTTAAGTGAGGCTCAGGAGATAAAAATTTCCTGGGCCCGAACTCGAGGCCAGCGAGTGAGTTTTGCACTTGCTATGCCCTCCTCCAAGTCAAACACCATCCTGACCTGGACATATACCCCTTCTTTCATTTTCGTTGGGTCAGTATCCTGGAATTCCCTCCATTTCGTAGCTGCCCTCATGAGCTCTGAATCAAGACATGGCTTAACAGAGGCCTTGGCAATGCCCAGCCTTTGCTCAGCAGTAACCAGTTCTTCTTTCACCCATCTCTTCTGCCAATGTGAATTTACTCACCTTGGGATTCTATCCATAAATCTGTGAAATACTTTGGATTAATGTCTCTGGATTCAAGTCATGATGACACTGAGTGCTGTGGCAAAGTTAATCATTGAAAGGGCCAGTCTGGCTGCTCTTGCGGTTCTGGCATATCTGAAATTAGAAGAAAAAAGCCAGATGACAAGTTATGGGCATACTTTTGGATGTCGCGGTTGCCCAAATACAATCTACACATTTTGAGGAAGACTGCACTTGTTGCTTCACACCTGCTAAAACATGACTGCATAGCAAAGTATGTGATTTCCACCGTGCAAACCAGAAGCATGTTTCTCTTCTCCATCTTGAGTCATGTCTCTCACGTGATTGAGGGTTTGCTTGATGCAGTATGATAGTATTTGTGCTCAATCCCTTCCATCTAGGCAAGGAGTTATATACTCTGGCCTGTAGGATTAGCTCCTTATTTTGACCTTATATTTGAATTTATTAGCAGGCACAACAGCAGCCAGTGCTGAAATGATGGAAGAACAGTGCTCAGTCTTGGCAGAGACCTATGCTGATTCCCATTGTGGCCAAATCCCTGTTTGCACAGAAGGTGGATATAGCTGCCTGTATCTTATCCCAGACCAAGTCCTGCTCACCCACCATTCCTATCTCAGCTGACCTACATTGGCTCCTGGGCCCCACAACTCCTCCGGCTATGGACACAACAACGGCACACCCAACCCAGTTGACTCTGCAAAGTCCTCCTCACCAACATCTGGGGACTTGTGCCAAAATTGGGAGAGCTGTCCCACAGACTAGTCAAACAACAGCCTGACATAGTCATATACACGGAATCATACCTTTCAATCAATGTCCGAAACCCCTCCATCACCATCCCTGGGTATGTCTTGCCCTACTGGCAGGACAGACCCACCAGGATTGGCGGCACAGTCGGGAAGGAGTGGCCCTGAGAGTTCTCAACATTGACTCCGGACCCCATGAAGTCTCATGGCTTCAGGTCAAGCATGGGCAAGGAAACCTCCTGCTGATTACCACCTACCGCCCTCCCTCAGCTGATGAATCAGTACTCCTCCATGTTGAACACCGCTTGGAAGAAGCACTGAGAGTAGCAAAGTATACCTTGGGTGGGGGACTTCAATGTCCATCACCAAGAGTGGCTCGGTAGCACCACTACTGACCGAGCTAGCCAAGTCCTGAAGGACATAGTTGCCAGTCTGGGCCTGCGACAGGTGGTGAGAGAACCAACATGAAGGAAAAACCTACTTGACCTCGTCCTCACCAATCTACCTGTCACAGATGCATCTGTCCATGACAGTATTGGTAGCAGTGACCACCGCACAGTCATTGTGGAGACAAAGTCCTGTCTTCACACTGAGGACACCCTCCATCGTGTTGTGCGGCACTACCATCGTGCTAAATGGGTTAGATTCAGAACAGATCTAGCAGCTCACACCTGGGCATCCATGAAGCACTGTGGGCTATCAGCAGCAACAGAATTGTATTCCACCACAATCTGTAACCTCATAACCCGGCATATTCCTCATTCTACCATTACCATCAATCCAGGGAACCAACCCTGGTTCAATAAGGAGTGTAGAAGAGCATGCCAGGAGCAGCACCAGGCATACCTAAAAATGCGGTGTCAACCTGGGGAAGCTACAATACAGGACTACATGCATGCTAAAAAGCGGAAGCAGCATGCAATAGACAGAGCTAAATGATCCCACAATCAACGGATCAGATCAAAGCTCTGCAGTCCTGTCACATCCAGTCGTGAATGGTGGTGGACCATTAAACAACTAACGGGAGGAGGAGGCTCCATGAATATCCCCATCCTCAATGATGGTGGAGCCCAACACATGAGTGCAAAAAACAAAGCTGAAGCATTTGCAACCATCTTCAGCCAGAAGTGCTGAGTGGATGATCCATATCGGCCTACTCCTGAGGTCCCCACCACTACAGCAGCCAGTCTTCAGCCAATTTGATTCATTCCACATGATATTAAGAAACAGCTGAGTGCACTGGATACAGCAAAGGCTGTGGGCCCCGACAACATCCCAGCTGTCGAGCTGAAGGCTTATGTTCCAGAGCTAGCCGTGCCTCTAGCCAAGCTGTTCCAGTACAGCTATAATACTGGCATCTATCCAACAATGTGGAAAACTGCCCGGGTATGTCCTGTCCAAAAAAGCAGGACAAATCCAATCCGGCCAATTACCGCCCCATCTATCAATCATCAGCAAAGTGATGGAAGGTGCCATCGACAGTGCTATCAAGCAGCACTTACTCACCAATAACCTGCGTGCCGATGCTCAGTTTGGGTTCCACCAGGAATACTCGGCTCCAGACCTCATTACAGCCTTGGTCCAAACATGGACAAAAGAGCTGAATTCCAGAGGTGATGTGAATGTGACTGCCCTTGACATCAAGGCAGCATTTGACTGAGTGTGGCATCAAGGGGCCCTAGTAAAACTGAAGTCAATGGGAATTGGGGGAAAAAATCTCCACTGGATGGAGTCATACCTAGCACAAAGGAAGATGGTTGTGGTGGTTGGAGGTCAATTATCACAGCCCTAGGAGGTCGCTGCAGGAGTTCCTCAGGGCAGTGTCCTAGGCCCAACCATCTTCAGCTGCTTCATCAATGACTTTCCCTCCATTATAAGGTCAGAAGTGGGGATGTTCGTTGATGACTGCACAATGTTCAGTGCCATTCACAACTCCTCAGATAATGAAGCAGACCATACCCGCATGCAGCAAGGCCTGGTCGACATTCAGGCTTGGGCTGATAAGTGGCAGGTAACATTCGCGCCACACAAGTGCCAGGCAATGACTATCTCCAACAAGCGAGCGTCTAACCACCACCCCTTGAGATTCAACAGCATTACCATCACTGAATCCCCCACCATCAATATCCAGGGGGGTCACCATTGACCAGAAACCTAACTGGACCAGCCACATAAATACTGTGACAACAAGAGCAGGTCAGAGGCTAGGTATTCTGCGACGAGTGTCTTGCCTCCTGACTCCCCAAGGCCTTTCCACCATCTACAAGGGAGAAGTCAGGAGTGTGATAGAATATTCTCCACTTGCCTGGATGAGAGCAGCTCCAACAACACACAAGAAGCTCGACACCATCCAGGACAAAGCAGCCCGCTTGATTGGCACCCCATCCACCATCTTAAACATTCACTCCCTCCACCACTGGTGCACCGTGGCGGCAGTGTGTACCATCTACAAGATGCACTGCAGCAACTCGCCAAGGCTTCTTTGGCAGCACCTCCCAAACCCGCGACCTCTACCACACTCACCTAAGTTTGAGGCCCAGGGTCTTTTGTCTCCTGTGCCTCACTGGCATGCCGCCGGGCAGTTGCCCAACTGAAAGAGGCAGAAAATGGCAGCTCGGGAGTTGGAGGCTGCATGTCGTGGGGAGGGGGTTTCTGGAGGGTCTTGCAGGAGGAGGGGTGGGGTGTTTGTCAGGGGCACTCCTGGCCCTCATGGCCCCACAAAAGCAAAGCTTTTAATTTACCTTAGAACGTCTTTTTTTTTCCTCCCAAAGCTTTTGACGTGGTTTTAATGGGGGGACGGGAGCCATGACGGTTTCCCTCCTCAGGCCTGGGTTAAAATTTAATCAGGGTCCCATTGACGTCATGGGATCCCAATTTGCAATAATTCACACGGCAGCTCCCCCGACCCTCCCCCATCCACCACCCCCCAACCCCCCCCCCCACCCCACCTCGAGCCTTGTGGGCACCTCATTTACCTCCAAACCAGCCAAGTTAAAAATCAGAAATTGGTGGGAAGGGGAGCAGGAAATGGGGTTGCTCTATTTTAACTGATCATCTGCTCTGTTCCCACCCAGCAGGGAAAGTTAAAATTCCACCCATTGATGTTGATGTCAGGGGAAGATCTGTATCTATCAGCAATGGTTCAAAACATTGCAAGCCTGTAGAGGTGGGATAAAAACCTAAAATAGCAAACCTGACCGCAAATGCAGCCAGCAGCACCAATTAGCTTTGATCACCACTGGCACTTTCCATCAGAGGTACTTAGCACTGGCAGCATCCTGACTGAGGAGAGTTTCAGTGTTTCCAACAGCACGAGTCCTGGATCCCATATATTAAAAGATTGCTTCCAATAGCATTCTTTCTAGCTCTGGAGTATAAAGGGAGCATAGATACAATGGTTGTTATCCTTACATTTTGCAAAAGCAAAATATTGCGGCTGCTGGAAATCTGAAATAAAAACAGAAAATGCTGGAAATACTCAGCAGATCAGGCAGCATCTGTGGAGAGAGAAATGGGGTCCATCTGCTGTCCTCTCCCCTGCATCATCCACCAAGGTGACATTTCAAATCCATGTGGCAAAATAAGACATCTACTCAGAGTGCAGCTGTAACTAACGGTTGGAAGTGATGAAGACGCAAAGCAGAAATCTAAATTTTCAGATAAAGCACCAAAAGTCCTGATTACGCAGAGAATCAGGATTACGGAGAGAACAACAGATGGATTTTACCATGAGAAACATTCACCCACATTGCCTTTCCATTGGCCAGCTCGTCGATCCTTCCTATCTTTACTTATGTAGTGAGTTCAGTGTGCAGAAACTTGATGTACAATACAATCCTTTGTTTACTTTGGGAAAATCAGTAAAATATTCTTATTATAACAGCATTATAAGAAAGTCACTCTGTATTGTGTGATCTTCATCCATTGTTCAGCTCTACGTCACCCACTATACAGCACAATGATTTAGTACAAGGTATAAAAAGCCACTACCAATTGTGGTCGGTGAGCTAAAAATAAATTCAACAAAGTTTGAAATTTACAAGAGCACCCGAAGACTGCAGGAAGCACATCAATGACTTACGTTGAACAGCTGGCCAAAAATAGAGCTCAGCAAAAGAAATGCACTTTGCAAGACCCAAATATTCCAAAAGAAGGAAGATCTGAAGTGAGTCGAAGTGAGAGTGGCTCTAATCTGTGAACTGCCTGATTCTGGGACTTTTTCATCATTTTATGAAACTCTCTGTATTACATCATATATAACAGTCGCTGATATCATTATAATTAATATTGCATTGCTGCAATATACACAAGTGTTTTAAAGCATATTAAATGTTTGTGATCTGCAATTAATTCCTCTCTCATAAATTCAAATGATCATTGAGGTTCAAATGTACTTCAAAATACAGTAATATTGTTATTATGTTGTGTTTCTGTCTTGTTCTCTTTCTTAATTCATTGGGACGCTGCCGTACAGAAGCTCATACAGTCAGCTAAAGACCATCTTGTTGGGAGGTTGGAACATTTTCCAATGAATACTGAACCATATGGAGGACAAATCGAAAGATTAACACATCTCTCAAAATTGCAGATATAGGCATTTAATAGGAATGCATGCAACGTTATTTCCCCTGTGTGAAATCTGTAAATCGGCAACACAAAACATTTTACAAATTGATATAATCTGACTTTCACAGTGTTACAATTTACCTACTTCACAATGGTTATTATACAGCAACATTTAAAGTTACATATTTGCAACTTGCATTGATACAGTAACATTTTAGCATTTTGATTTTTATCCTCGGGATGTGGGTGACACGGGCAAGCCCACATTTATTGCCCATCCCGAGTTGCCATGAGATGGTGGTGGTGGGCCTTCTGCTTGAACCACTGCAGTCCTTGTAGCGAGGGTGTCCCCACAATGGTGCTGGGTAGGGAATGCCAAGATGTAAACCCAGTGACGATGAAGGCATATTTCTGTTATGTATTGTGTGTTCTCCTCCCACCTGTAGTGGCGCTGTCACAGCAGATAAATGGTTGGGTGTTCTCTTGGTTAAGTTTAGCTCTCTTTGTTTGGAACTCTCCAGAACTTCCCTTTTCCCTTCGAATAAAGCACTTCATGTTTGAATCTCTGAGTTCTGAGTTCTAATTGTGTCTAGGTAAAAAGGTACCGACACAACAATTTCCACATCAGAATGGTGTGTAACTTAGAGGGGATAACCAAGTGTGTTTTAAAGTTATCACTTATGAAGTAAATACTAATCCATTTAACTTTCATGAGCCTGGAAATGATGCTGCCTAATATTATGATATGAATGCTTAATGCATTCCTATTAAATGCCTATATCTGCTATTTTGATAGATGAGTTAAGCCATCAATCCAGAGCTTTTTCTTCCCCATTCACCATAATATTCAATTCTA
The DNA here is from genome assembly GCF_052327205.1 of Somniosus microcephalus. NCBI lineage: Eukaryota > Metazoa > Chordata > Chondrichthyes > Squaliformes > Somniosidae > Somniosus > Somniosus microcephalus. The sequence goes on from NC_140993.1 coordinate 243,841,985, forward strand.
TTTGGAATAAAGTATTGATCTCTTTTTTTGGCCTTCCCGCTTCATACAAAAGTTTCACATGAGCCCCAGGTCGGCAGTACTCTCTGATATGTGTCAGCTGTGGCTCAGTTGGTAGCACCCTTGCCTCTGAATCAGAAGGTTGTGGGTTCAAGTCCCACTCCAAAGACTTGTGCACAGAAATACAGGATGACACTCGAGTGCAGCACTGAGGGAGTGCTGCAGTGTCGGAGGTGCCGTCTTTTGGATGAAGTGTTAAACCGATGCCCCGTTGGCTCTCTCAGGATCCCATGGCACTATGTTGAAGAAGAATAGGGGAGTTATCCCTGGTGTCCTGGCCAATATTTATCCCTCAAATCAACATCACTAAAACAGATTATCTGGTCATTATCACATTGCTGTTTGTGGGAGCTTGCTGTGCGCAAATTGGCTGCCACATTTCCTACATTACAACAGTGACTACACTTCAAAAGTACTTCATTGGCTGTAAAGTGCTTTGGGACGTTTGGTGGCCATGAAAGGCGCTATATAAATGAAAGTCTTTCTTTCTTTATATGTAATTGAGAGCTTTTGAAATCATCTGTTCCATGTCTCTCTTTATCTTTTATTCATTGGGTTCTGCGTTCATTTATATATTAATGCAACATGCGACTTGGATTATACCATTTCACAAATGTTGTAAATGTTCATAATCATACATTTTCAAAAGGAGCTTGAGCAAAGATTTTTTTATATCATAGGGTTAAACTCATAAATGTATGATTTATAGCACTCTTGCCTTTGATCAGCAGATTGTGGGTTCAAGCTCCACTTTAGGACTGGAGCACATAATCCAGCTTGACACATCAGTGAAGCACTGAGGGGATACTAAGGTATCCTACAGCTGAGATATGAAACTGAAATCCCGTCTGCCTGTTTTGATCGTGCAGCTGTAAAGTATCTCATGGCATGTTTCTCCCTCAAACTAACACCACCAAAAACAGATTAAGTAGTCATTCATCTAATTTGGTGTTTGTGGGACTTTTACTGTGCAAAATGGCACTACATTGGCTGCATAACAGCTGTGGCTCAGCTGGTAGCACCCTTGCCTCTGAGTCAGAAGGTTGTGTGTTTAAGTTCCACTCCAGGGACTTGAGCACATAAAGCTAGGCTGTCACTCCAGTGCAGTGCTGAGGGAGTACTGCACTGTCGGAGGTGCCGTCTTTCAGATGAGACAGTAGAAACATAGAAGATAGGAGCAGGAGCAGGCCATTCGGCCCTTCGAGCCTGCTCCGCCATTCAATGAGATCATGGCTGATCATCCAAATTCAGTACCCTGTCCCTGCCTTCTCCCCATATCCCTTGATCCCTTTAGCCTTAAAAAATATATCCAACTCCTTCTTGAATATATTTAATGAACTGGCCTCCACCGCCCTCTGTGGCAGAGAATTCCACAGGTTCACCACTCTCTGGGTGAAGAAATTCCTCCTCATTTCAGTCCTAAATGGCTTACCCCTTATCCTTAGACTGTGACCCCTGGTTCTGGACTCCCCGACCATCAGAAACATCCTTCCTGCAACCGAGGCCCTGTCTGCTCTTTCAGCTGGACGTAAAAAATCCTGTGGCACTATTTCGAAGAAGAGCGGGGGAGTTCTCCCCAGTGTCCTGGTCAATATTTATCCTTCAGCCAACATAACAAAAACAGATTATCTGGTTATTATCACATTGCTGTTTGTGGGAGCTTGCTGTGTGCAAATTGGCTGTTGCATTTCCCACATTATAACAGCAACTCCACTTCAAAAAGTACTTCATTGGCTGTAAAGCACTTTGAGATGTCCGGTGGTCCTGAAAAGCGCTATATAAATGCAAGTCTTTCTTTAACAACAACATGACTGCACTTCAAAAAGTAATTAATTGGCTAGGAAGTACTTTGGGAGATGTGATAAGGTACTAGATAAGTGCGAGTTCTTTCTTTAATATATGCATAATAAGAACATAATATTAAGAATATAACTTCATGGCCAAGAGTTTCCACTTTGGATGTAATTGGCGATCCGGGTGCAAATTGTGCTCAAAATTGTGCTAGTTTTCAGAAGTGTTTTTTTTCCTCAAGTTTCCACTCAAACCTATTTGCATATCGCTGACGTAAACTCTGACAAGAACCACTGCAATCAGGCAGTGTTTTAGAATGTAATTTAAAAGAAAATTGTATTGAAAAATATTCCTTGATGTATTTAAGAGTGGTAACCTGGTGCAGTTTTATTAATACAGTTGAAAATAGGTTTAGCATCTTTAATCAGAGTGTCAAGTCCACCACCTGTGAGTAACCCAATTTTAATAACTGAAAATGACTTTTAAAAAATTACACAGAACATTGGTGTACAGTAGTCAGTTTCTTAGTAAATTAAAAAAATATATTTAAAAGCTTTTAAAAGGTGCCTAAAAAAAAAGCTTAATCTGAAGCGCCTCCTCTAGGGCCCATAAAGGAGCGCAATTAGTGGAAACTCCCAATGGCGATTAATCTATCCTGAGGCATGGCCAGTTTTGTGGGTGGGGACGGCTTCTAGCGCAATGTGTTTTAAACCAGTGCAAAAGATCGCGGAAACTCGATTTGTGGTGGACGTAATTTGTGCTTGAAATCCCTCGATCTTTTGCGCTGGTTTGGCCGATTTCGGGCAAATTGCGCTGAAAAAGCACAACTTGGCGAAACTCCTGCACTGTATTTCTGAGACCATCTATTCTTCAAATCTGCCTTGCAGCTGGTATGGCTTTGTAACCTACTCTACATAAATTCCAACATGGCAGATGGCTTCACTGTGAGATCCAGCTGACTGCTGGTTTGAATGGATCCACTCTCTAATAATTGGCAATATTGGCGGATTTCCGTCAAATATAAAATCTTCTGTCTTGTGGAAAACATTCACTAACAGTTAAATAATTTCCCCCATCAACCCAGGTTCTTAGTCACAGTGGTTGCTAATGTTCTTTAGCTGTCCTAGACAATTCTCCTCTTGCAAATATAAAACCCAATTGTTGCAAATGTATTGGTTGCTGTGTTGCACTGTCCTATTGGGGGGTCATTTTGACTGTCATCGCTGGGTGAAAAGCGGCTGGCAGCGAATGGTTAAAATTGCCCTCATTGTGTCAAAAACTTGAAAATCAGATTTACCTTTAAAGTGGCTTTGTTGTCACATTGAGAGATTGAGATAGATTCAACTTCTGCAATACTTAGGGGCAGGTCCTGTCTATCTCCATGGAAATAAAAATTGGGAGGGATGTAAAACAAGCTGCTGACTCGCTATCACCCGTTTTACACTGTCACACAAAGTCAAGATCTACTCCTTATCTGTTCCAAGCCACCATTTTTCATTGGGATAGCCACCAACAAAATGACGCTCAGGATACAGGATGCAATTGCCTTTAGGCCCTTCTGTTATCCTGCATGACAGTCACCCGGAGTCCTTTTATCTTTCCCATTCTAGCCCGGTGCCATGCTCTTGATCTCTGCCTCCCCCTCTATCTGTTTTATCCTCTCTGCTTCTGTCTATCTGTTACTGATTGCCACAGTCTCCCTCATCTGTATGCAGGTCGCTGTTAATCTCTTTCAGCCTCACTACATCATATTAGTTTGTCTTTCACTTTGTCCTCATTTTGTTGCCGTCTGTAATGCCCTATGTTTCTCAATGGGTTAAGCAATTATTTTAACATGTTCTAAGCTCTTTCCACAGAGCTCTCCCTTTCAGCTTTTCTCATCTTCTTTTCTACACTTGGCCAACAAAATGTTGCTTGTCCTGAAGTTGTGCCGGTGCTTTTTTGGAATCACTAGCAAGTTCCCACTACAGGGAATACACTTTTAATTGTGGCTTTCATACAAATTAGGAATACTTGATGCAATTGCTGATAGTATCATGTGTATGAACGTTGCTGTAAAGCCTTGCAAGAGCGCTTGGCTGAAATTGGTGCTTTGCTGCTGCAAACTATAAATCCAAGCATGCCACAAATGGGAATTTAGGGGGAGAAATATGGGAGCATGCGATCATAATGATTCCTCTTGTATTAAATCACGTGTGTAAAGTATGAGTAAAGTGTATGAGGCTGAATTTCCTCAATGTTTCCAGCAGTTCTGTTGTATTTATGCCATAGCTGTGCCAAAAACAACAAGGAAATTCGTATTTAGTACATTACGTACTACTTATGTGCTAAACACAAATTTTAAAAGTCTTTTTAATAGTGTAAACTTTACGCCGGTCAAAGCCTCTCGGGGCTCATTTACCTAGTTAGTGACGTTATGTGCCCTCTTCAGCTCACTAACTCCTCACTTACACTGGTCTGAACTGACAGGGGGAGCAGCTCCATCTGTTTCTTCTTCGTCTAACATACACCAATTGCAAGGAAACTTCCATGTACCATGGGTGAAGCTTGTAAACTTTCTGAGAACGGGCCTTTCACGTTTAAGATGCCCATAGAAAGACGGTTGTGCTGTCATTGAAGAATCTTGGAGAGAGATGGTACTGGACCTCATCTACGTGCACATGAACCTCTCCTGTTTCTGTCAGTGTTACAGCTCAAATATTAATATGCACGTCAGAGGCTGCCTGGTTGGCGCCTTCATTGCCACATGTGTGCTGTCGTGGCACCCTGCACCCTGGGGAAGCCAGCTGTCCTATAGAATTCCTTGGCTCTGTACCTCTTCTGCTTGGGGGTGAGGCCAATGTGGATGAATTTTGCTGCTCTATGAAACAGGGCCTCCCTCACCTGTACAACACACGCCCTGTCCATTCCCTGGTTAATGTTGCACAGATCCCCCGTGGTGACTTGGAAGGATCCAGAGCCATAAAGGTTAAGGGCTGTTATCACTTCAATTGCTGCAGACGGAGCAGTTGTGGCTGCAAATCTTCGTGATGAAGTTGGCAGGGGTGCCCAATGACATCCCCGCAGAGGCATAGCCATCAGATGCACCGCTCCTCAGAGAGGTCCTGTGCAGACTGCGCACACATTGGGGAGGCTTGTACCTGGTGGGCTTCTGTCCTCTGCAATGCTGCCTGGTTCTCCTGGCCTGGACATGCTGCTCCTGCAAATCCCCCTCCAGTATGATGATATAGAGTGGTATTCCCATGGGAAAAGCCAGCCCTTGTGGATCTGAGTGTGGGTTTGCGGCGGGGGAAGTCAAGGGTCCCAAAATTTGTAGCAAAACATGGAAAGCACCACAGTTAAATGAAGTGCAGGTGTCAGTGGTAAAAAATAAATTTGAAGGAACGGGTTTCTAAACCTTTTGCGGAAGCCTGTGATCAGTTAGTGACATTATGTGGCCTCTTCAGCTCACTAACTCCTCACTTACACTGGTCTGAACTGACAGGGGGTGCTGCGGCAGCTGCTTTTTCTGGGTCTAACTTACACCAATTGCAAGGGTATTATAAACCCAGGAATCTTCCATGTACTTAAACAGTACAGCTGTACAAATAAGTCCCAATAGGGATACGAATTTCCTTGATGCTTCTGGCACAGCCACGGCATAAATACGATAAATACATAAATTGAGGAAATTCAGCCTCAAAAACTTAACTCATACTTTATACATGTGATTTTAACACTAGAGGAGTTATTAGGATTGTATTATCTAGAATGGCAAAAGTTTAGCCAAGCACACATCTTTTGTTTATGAGATACAGAGCTAATCTCTTCTTTGGCTTTCAGAGCCAAAGTGTGAGTTAATAATTAATCACGTGCATTAAGAAATGACAAACGGATAAGTTATCATTCACAAAAATACCTTTCCATCAAAGTACGCATATCAAAATATCAACAAGTCGCTGCAAAGATGAAAGGCCTGTCTATCTATTCCAACAGGAAAGCAAAATGACTATCCCCCTCATTCTTATCAAACACAACAGAAATAGTTATGAATGATTTACAAGACGTCGAAGATAACGATTATTTTAATCAGCAATGTAATGTTGTCGGTGCTTCAGATGTGGGTGACCACTGGGTTGGTTTGATGGCTTTTACAATAAGTTGCCTTCATTGAAGGTAAGCCTTTCCTGTTGACTAATACAGCGCTATTGATCAAGCTACCCTAATTACCTTTATGTCTTGTATTGATATGCAATTTATCTTACTGCTCCAAACTCTGAACTGGGCTTGTTGGTTGGAGTGTCCTTAACTGCATATTTAATTTGTCATCATTCAAACTCGGAGCATAAACATTAAATTCATATTTTTGGAGCGCCTTTTTTCCCCCTGGTTTACTCCTGAAGGAGAAGAATATCACTAGTGGATGAAAACCTTGTTAAAAAAAATGTTGTAGCCCCAACGCCAGCAGCAAGCTGGAATAGATAGAAACAGAATAAAGCTTCTTGTACTCTGCTCCGACAATCTGTGTTCAACCCAGTCCGAGAAGAGCGTCCTCTACATCCTACAAGAGTGCCCTCTACAGCACGAGTGTGAACCTTCCCACGCCGTACGTCAGTCACCTTCATCATAGGGTGGATTTTAACTGCCGGTGGAGAACGGGCGGGTGGCAGGCAGAGCACGAGCCATTTAAAGGCCCAGGCCTCACTTCCGTGTTTACCGAGCTACATACCACAAATGGATGTCCTGCTGCAGCTCTCCAGTTTCAAGCCAATGCAGTACAACTCCTGCTTCTCCAGGGTCCACAAGAACATAAAACAAAAACATTGAGTCATAGAATCATAGAATAGTACAGCACAGAAGGAGGCCCTTCGGCCCATCGTGTCTGTGCCGGAAACATTTCTGAGCCGTTTTCAGAGGGGCCAGCAGCAGTCGCTTTAAAGACCACTGCTTTATGGCTGCTCACTGCCTGGTACAACTAGGCAGAGCGTGCACAGCGCACTCTCCACCCATATCTACCTCAAAAGGCATTGGGGTCCTGCTCCTATGTAGGTCCTAGGAACCCGATTTGCATACTTTAATCGTGCTCCTGCCTGATTCAGGTGGGCGCCTAGGCTTCCTTTGTAGAGGCCCAGGGCAAAATGGCTGCGGGCAGGGTCAGAACCAAGGACTTAAGTGCGGCACCGTGATTTTAGGGCCACCGCCACTCCGATCCTGCCTGATGGAGCAAGTCAAAATCGTCTCTCGCCTTTCCGAGCAAGACTGACAGTTTGATGTATAGTTGTGCTTAGCTGGGGCAGTTTCACGTGCATCCAGTCTATGCTACACCTGATGTGGGAGTGCTCGACGCTGTGGCACAAGAAGTCTGAAGTGAGAAAGAGCTCCATTCCCCACTACTGATGTCCTTGACGCACACAAACAAAAACCACTAAACAAAGCGTACATGTCTGATTGAGTGACGACTGCACGGCTGCAGCTCAGTTCTATTCAGATAAACAACAACTCATCATTTTATGGGTGGTAGAGGAATATTTGAAATCGTGTCCAATGCTCGAAGCAGTGTTGAGGGCTGCTCGGAACCTCATTGGCTCTGCTGCTGAAGTAAGAGCAAGGAATTGGCAGCAAGTGGCAATTAATGCCAACCTGGCCTGATTGACATGGCATCTGACCAACAGCTGTTTAAACTCAATGGTTGGACAGCAGGAACTGGCAATGCAGGGGCCGGTTATGTAGCCTCGGCTTATATGGGCCGCTAATGCCAGTTTAAAGTGGGAGCACTAGAGAGGGAAATGAATGTTTTAGAAAACATGAACTTTGTAGGTTGAGTGGGCTCCTTTCTACATCCCCAGAGAATCCCAACAACTAAGGACATGATAAATTTTAATGCAAAGCAATATAACTTACAGATTCAATGAGCCTTCACTATATGCACAGCACACAATAATGTCTCCGACTCGGTGCACAGAATGGATTTGAATATGAAATCACCTCACTAATAGTGCTTATGGTATTTTCTCATTCCCGCACACTGGTTGGGGCTGAAGTGCCTTGACGCCCAGCAACCATAGATCGGAAAATCAATTATTTGCGATCCATCTCACTCATTTTGAATGTCAACCTTACTTGTAATGAGGGCCTGTCGTTGATTTTTAATGAACATTCAATATTTAGGCCCCAATATGCTGGAATTTAGCCTACATTTTCTGATAGGAGTAAAGGGAACAGTTCCAAATGGGGTAGAACTTGGTTTGTGTCCTTAAACAGGCGCAGGGAGCAATCCCTGCACCGCAACAGGTAGGCCCGAGGCCTGAGGCCCGATTAACATTGGGCCTTGAGCCTCATTTTAAAGGACCAGCGTGCTGTGAACGCCTGCTGCGTGTCCCCAGGTGGCTCACCATTGAAGCAAATATTAATGTCGGGCTGCTGCGACGTCGGCAGCAGCCCTCAGGTAGGTCCTGGGGGGGTGGGGCGATTGGAAGGGGGGGCGAGCATGGGATGACAGCGGCCTGCAGCATTGCTGTGGAGGCAGGTGGAGGACTCCTGCTGGCTCCACATTATGGTAAGTTAAAAAAATTTCCAAGACAAAAACTTCCTCGGTCTTCCGCGGCCTCCAGCGGGCCCTTTAAGTGTCGCTGCTTAGGCCGCTGTAGAATTGCATAAACTAGTCAGAACTTGCGGGGGCCAAGCTCCGCCTAGTTTTTGACCAATTTGGGAAAGGGGACCTAAAACAGGCGGTAGGCCGCATTTTCGCATATTCAAGCGGTTTAATGCCTGTTTTAGGCTGATGCGCAGGGATGCCTCTAGAGCACCCAAATCAATAAGGCATTGGATGTATTTCTGACGCTGTTTGGGCACAGGAGGTTGACCCCCTAAATTGGACCTCAGTGCCCCCATTTTCCAACCAGAAAACAGGATCAACAAGATCCAATTTTGCCCTCTCTTGTTTTTGAGTAGCTCTGAACAAGAGAACCCTGGTTATAACCCAAACAGCCAGAATAGTCAAGTTTGGGAGAAGGTGTTAATTAACATTAAAGCTTTTTACCAGGCTCACCTTTATTATCCACTATGATACAGTTTGTAATGTACATCTAACCAGTGTAGATATTTCAATGCAAAACTTGAAGAAAAACACTCCAGGAGATGCGAGTTCAGCAACATGTTTTATTCTGGAGCTTTGGAAGTGTAAACCTGTCTGCATTTTCTGTGGCAATATTGAGGCTCATGAGATAACAGTGATGGTTTGTGCTGTAGGGTACAATACTGAGGGAGTGCTGCACTGTCGGAGGTGCCGTCTTTTGAAAGAGCTGTTAAACCTCTCAGGTGGACGTAAAAGATCCCATGGCATTATTTCGAAGAAGAGCAAAGGAATTCTCCCCGGTGTCCTGGCCAATACTTACCCTTCAACCAACATCACTAAAAACAGGTTGCGTGCAAATTGGCTCTCCCATTTCCTACATTACAACAGTGACTACATTTCAAAAAGTACTTCATTGGTTGTAAAGCACTTTGGGATGTCCTGATGTCATGAAAGGCACTATATAAATGCAAGTCTTTCATTTTTTTATTGCAATTAACCATTGAGCTACCAGGGGTTGTGTATTTTTCTCTTAGTTTTCACTTGGATGTTAAAATACGCACTGTAATGTATTATCACATGATTTGGTATGAGCATGCTCAGTTCGCTCTGGTCTAATAAAGCAAGCACATGAACTAGCAACTCATCATGTCTCTGTCCTTCATTCTACCCACATATATTACACGTACTAGCATTGTCATTTCCCTGATCATGTCACTGCACACAGCTTTGCTCAGAAAACTAGTCTAAAGTGTAGTCTCGAGTCTTGCAAAACTCTATCAGGCAGTGAAAACCACGATTTATGTGATTACCTGTGTGTCATTGTTGAGGCAATTGTGCTATATATACTTGATTTTTGTTGCTTGTAATAATTGCCTCAGTAAACAATTAACATTTAGTGCACCATTAGTCAAACTCCATTGTGACTGCACAATACTAACTTTTTCTTATTCGTTCATGGGATGTGCGCGTCACCGGCAAGACCGGCATTTATTGCCCATCCCTAATTGCTCTTGAGAAGGTGGTGGTGAGCCACCATTTCAGAGGGCAGTTAAGAGTCAATCACATTGCTGTGGGTCTGGAGTCACATACAGGCCAGACCGGGTAAGGACAGCAGATTTCCTTCCCTAAAGGACATTAGTGAGCCAGATGAGTTTTTACAACAATCCGATAGTTCCATGGTCACTAGCTTTTCATTATAGATTTTTCTTTAATTAACTGAACTTAAATGCCCCAACTGCCGTGGTGGGATTTGAACTCACGTCACATTAGTCCAGGCCTCTGGATAACTAGTCCAGTAACATAACCACAATGCTACCGTACCCGTAACTATACTCTGCGAAGCTATTGAAACTGCTTCTGCACTTATAAAATGGTTAAAGTAAAAGAACTTCAAACAAAATGGAAATGCTCGATTTCTGTGTTGTGTTTTCTGGGAACTGAAGAGAGCATTTTGGTAAAGGTACCAGTTGGAGATTGGTCTTATGTGTAAAACTGTTCTTCCTAGCTCTGTACACTGTTAAATTTTGAAGCAAACTTTTCTATGGGGCTACTCAGTGATTAATATTTGTCTAAGAGTAATTGGTCCCTGAGCTAGTTTCTAGTAGGCTGTACAGTGGACAGAACACAGGTAATAGACTTTTCCAGTATGTCACAGGACAAGATGAAGCAATCTTTTACTATAGGCCTGTTCAACATGAGATCTGGTGAATACAAATAATCAGCATATATTGATCAATGTACCTGCCTGGATGACTTTATGGCTAAAATAGGCAATAGAAAGTACTGGAATGTTTTAACTAGTGACGTTTTTGGGTTATAATAAATATGTTTCAACATGTTTAATGATCGAATAGGGGATCCCAAGCTGATGAAGCACTTGACAGTATCTGCCTCAGGCTTTAATTAACTCACACCCATTCTGGCATAAAGCATTCAAAGAGAAAGAGAAATTATATTAATTTATATGCAAAATTAATCCACCCACGTTTAATTTGTAGACACAATAAATTGATAAAATAATCTGTAAAAGCAAAAAATATAAAGTGCTGTGCAATTTGATTTCCACGATAAACATTCCAGTATTTTTCCATTGTATTCCAGGAAACTCCAATCATTCTAGTGTAGAGTAAGGAGGACTTGTGACCTGCTGGAGCATGACCAAAGTGAGAGCTACATTTTGTTCAGAGAGTTACAGTAATTCATTTCAAACTAGCGCTGTGAGCGATCATCAAGCTATACACACTTGGAGCAATGGCCAATTAATCCTGGAGCCTCGTACCTCATTCAGATACGTTTTATTCTTTTGAGATGTATTATGGTTAATTAATAACAATAATTTGTACAATACTATCCAGGTTACGGCTCCTCGCCCAAGAACAATAAAACCCAGTCAGTGATGCCCCTTCACCAGTACTATCATGACAAGCACCCCAGGAAAACACCATTGTTTTGATTGTAAAGCCCCCAAGAACAAAACAGGACTCTTCAGACCACCTTCCCATCGCAATACCGTACAGGCTTTGAGGCCTCTGGTACAGCACAAACAAGACTGTGTGAGGCCTCCCAGTGAGCAGCACTATTCCTAACAAACACTTGCGCTTTTTAAAATATTGTCCTGGAACCGCAAGAAAACTCCGTACTTACCTGATGTCTCCGGAGCTTCATACTCTTGTGGCCCTGGGCCTGCAGGCGTACGCTTGTGGAAAGGCCCGCGTATCCCAGGGGCGCATGTGGTTCACAAGCATCCCTGGGATCACATGGGCCAGCCCAACCAATGACAAAGGGGGATTCGCATTATGCTTATGGGGATTCCATTTACGTACGGAATCCCAATGAGCATAATAGAAATCACTTAATAGATCACATTTCACAGCACTGAAATAAAAATAAATGATCACACGTTCAAAATTAATTTAATTAAACATTTAAAGTAAAAATTCAATCTTTTGAAAATTAAATTTAAACATTTTTAATCGGGACAAAATTGACGTAAACTAATTTTACATAGAAACATAGAAACATAGAAGATAGGAGCAGGAGTAGGCCATTCAGCCCTTCGAGCCTGCTCCGCCATTCAACGAGATCATGGCTGATCATCCAAACCCTAGCACCCGGTCCCTACACCGACAGCCATCCCACACAAGCCCTATCCCCGTAACCCCGTAACCCCACGTATTTAATCCCCCCTAACACTAAGGGCCAATTTTTTTATCATGGCCAATCAACCTAACCCGCACATCTTTGGACATGTAAGTGAATGTTTAAATCATTAAAAAAAAAATATTTTAACATTTATTTAAACTCTTAGGCCTAGAAATTCAGTTGGTTGCGCCAGCCGGTAGCGCCTTAGGAGGAGTAGATGTCGGGCGCTAGGCGGCTAGCGGCCGGGCGCAGCGCGATCTGTGCCTCGCCCCAACTTCACTCACGATTTAGCGGCGGCGCAAAGTCTTTGCGCGCGCTCAGCTGCGCGCGCAGATCATGACGTCATTTCCTCGTGCAACGCCCTTTGTGCGCCCCCAACCGGAAATTCAGTCGCGACGCCCCATTGTGCGCCTGGCGCCCCTAGCGACTGTTAGAGTGGAACGGTGCTCAGTCGATGCGGGGCACGGGGGGCGCAAATTAAAGGGCACTCCTCCTGCACTATAAAAGGCTGCCATTTCGCAGCACTCCTTCTTGAGAGACAGATCTTTGCAGAGAGACCAAGGTAGAGAGCTTTCTGCTTTGGCCCAACACTCGGACAGGTACTTGTGGCTTCAGGCCACAGCTTTCCACTTGTCTTTGCCTTCATTGACATATCATTGTTTGCCAGCATATTATGGGGGCTGCAATGGGTGCAAACGCTGGCTTTCTCAATTGCATCCAAAGGGCTCACAGACGCCGTGAGAGAGTGGCAGCCCTGGCTAGACGGAGAGGGGGCAACAGGCGTCGGGAAAGGAGGCCTTACCCACCCAGGGTATACCGCCAGCAGTTCTCCTATCTCAACATGTCTGACGAGCAGTGTGTTCGGAGGCTGCGATTCAGAAGGGAGGTGGTCACAGAGATCTGCCACCTGCTTGGCGGTGATCTGCAGCCACAGCTGAGGAGCAGGACGTCTCTGTCGGTGGCAGTGAAGGTGACGGTGGCTCTCAACTTCTATGCCACCGGCTCCTTCCAATCCGCTACTGGGGACATTTCCAACATCTCCCAGTTCACCGTGCATTGCTGCATCCGCCAGGTGACCAATGCCCTTTTCAAAAGGAGACGTCAGTTCATCTCCTTCTCCATGGCCCTTGCCAAGCAGCAACAGCGTGCAATGGGCTTTGCAGCATTCGCGGGCTTCCCCATGGTGCAGGGCGCCATTGACTGCACGCATGTGGCTTTGCGGGCACCTCTGGAGAATGCCGAGGATTACCGCAACCGGAAGGGCTACCATTCGCTGAACGTCCAGCTGGTGTGTGACCACAGGCAGCTCATCCTAGCTGTCAATACCCGCTTTCCAGGCAGCAGCCACGATGCCTTCATCCTGCGACAGACTTCAGTGGCAGACATGTTCCAAGCCCAGCCTCACCCACGAGGATGGCTTATCGGGGACAAAGGCTATCCTTTGTGTACCTGGCTGATGACCCCGCTCCATGCGCCCAGCTCCCCTGCTGAAGAGGGATACAACGATAGCCATCAAGCGACCAGGAACATCATCGAACAAACAATCGGCGTCCTGAAGCAACGGTTCCGCTGTCTGGATCGTTCCGGTGGAGCCCTACAATATTCGCCGGAGCGAGTCTCCCATTTCGTGGTCGTTTGCTGCATGCTGCACAACCTGGCTATCCGCAGGACTCAGCCACTGCCACCAGACATTGGAGGACCACCTGAGGAGGAGGAGGAGGAGGAGGAGGACCAGCACAGGAGGGAGGCAGAAAGTGCAAGGGCCGCCCGTCGCCAGCTTATTGAACGTCGGTTCTAGGCCCCCTCTCAGGGAATGGCTTGTGCCAATGTCAGCAGATGAATGTAGCCGCTCCACAAGCCCTCAGCCGAGCAGGGCAACCCGGACTTTACAAAAAAACCATGCACAGTGCAATTTAAGAACAATAATTTATTGCAAACCTCTGCCCTTCCCACATTACATCCTCATGTGGAGAAGCCCCCTCCAAAAACACAAAACTACCAGTCTCGGCCTTACAAAAAGAAAGAAAGACACCAGTCTCGGCCTTACAAAAACACAACTACACCAATCTCGGCCATACAAAAAGCACCAGGCATTTGTGCATACCTTCTACTTTTTGCCCTGCGAGGGCGATGCCTTTCGCATCCTTGCCTGGCCCCTGCCCGCCCTGCAGCTCCTCCTCAATGGGAGCCCAGTGGCTGCAGCAAGGCTGGGGGAAGGCTGCTGAGGGGCAGATGGCGAGACGGCAGATGCCCTTGGGGGTCGGCCTGCACCAGCTCTGGCCTTGGAGTGGCCGGCTGCTGACTGCTCCAACTCTGGCTGGGCAGCAGCAGTCTGTCCAGCGGCTCATGGCAGCTGCAATGACGGAGTGGCAGTGTCGGCTGCAGGAATGGTGGCAACCTTGCAGATCGCAGGTGCTCGCTGGTCGCCTGAGACATTGGCACTCGCACGGGCCAGCACTGCAGCATGCGCAGCAAACAGCTGAAGAACAGACTGCTGGGCTGCTGCTGCGCGGCGAGTGCCCTGGCGATGCCTGGCTTATCCAGCGAGGGTGGCAGCAGTTAGTGCCCGTGTGGCCCTGGTCTGTGTCCGCATGACAACAGCCAGTGAATGGACGGCACGACTGAGCACTTGGCTCGAAGCCGCCTGTGCTGCCGCGAAGTCCTGTAGACTCTTGGCCTGTGCTGCACTGAATTGATCCAGACTCCTGGCCTGTGCTGCTCCAAATTGCTGCACACTCCTTGACAAAGACTCAATGGAGTCAGGCATCCTTGCCACTGCAGCCATGAGCTCATTGTGCCTGCGCTCAGCCTGGACGGCCATTTCCTCCAGGAGCCGCATCTCCTCTGCGCTGACCGTCGCAGGACTGGAGGCCGCACTCACCCTCTGGGGAGAAGTCCGCCGAGCTTCCCCACCCCTCCCGCGTTGCTGCAGGCCGCTGGGCCCGGAGCTTCACTCTCCTCCGACCTTTCCCCCCGGCTCCCCTCCAGGGAAGACGTGTCCCCTACATCGCCATGGGCTGGCGCGGCTGAGGGTGGCACTGATGGGCCAGCTTCCTCTTCCTCCTCCTCGTATTCCGAAGCGCTGACAGTGGCAGCTTGAGGGCCCGCCTCCTCACCTGGCGATTCACCATCTGAAAGCAGGAAGGCACAAGAGTAGCTTTAGCGTGAGGACAGGGCGACAGCGAGGGAGGCATGAGTGGTGCCATTCACTGCATTGGTCGGACAGTGGCAAAGGATGCTGATCTGAGGCGCAAGTGGAACGAGCGAGGTCAAAAATGTGATGCCCTTACCATTGGTGCCCAGAACAGGGTCGGCATCTCCACTGGCGACGGGGCCAATCAGCCGGCCTGCCATAATGCGCTCCACACGCTGGTCGAGGTCGGAGAGCTCTTTTACGTCAGGACGGCCTCCCCCGGTGTCAGTTCGTTTCCGCCGGTTGTGCGCCACCTTGGCCTACAAGAGAAAGGATGGCCTCTAAGTACAGTGTGAAGCCCTGATCTTGTCTGCACTGCCTCCCATGGTCGAATAGCTTGTACAGTGTGAAGCCCTGATCTTGTCTGCACTGCCTCCCATGGTCGAATAGCTTGTACAGTGTGAAGCCCTGATCTTGTCTGCACTGCCTCCCATGGTCGAATAGCTTGTACAGTGTGTAAAATGCTGAATGTGCAAGTGATTTTCATGCCAGTCCCATAGCTGCTGGATGAGGGCTGGCCATTAGGGCTTTCAGGTCCCTTTGCCCATAATGTGAGGTGCACATGCAGGGATGAGGAGGACACTGGAAAGGGTACTCACCCTGACAACCCGAGTGAGGTCGTTGAACTTCTTCCGGCATTGCACAGGAGTCCTGGCAACCACGCTGTTGGAAGACACCCTGTTGGAGACCTCCCTCCAGGCTTTCCGGTAGGCGCTGGGCAGCGGCCTCTTGCCACCTTCTGGGAACAGAACATGGCGCCTGCGCTCCACTCCGCCAACCAGCAGCCTCAGGTCACCGTCGCTGAAGCGCTGTGCTCTCTCCCTGGCCTTCTCCATAGCCCTGGGCATTGTGCAGATGAAGCTGAAGTGGTCAGGCCTAGGTTGAGGGCTGCAGTGTGCAGGGCGTGGCAGGCAAACAAATCCACCCTCCCCCTTTAAGAGCTGACCGGCGCCAGAGTGTCTGCCGTCAATCAACAACTCGCAGCACCTGCGCTGCGCCCGGCCTCGGGGGTATCGCTCAGCACCGCCGGCTTAGCGCCTAAAGATAGTCGTGCATCGCCTGTTTTAGCGCAGCAGCAACCTCTTGGGGCGATGCGACTGAATATCGGCGAAGGTGGCGCGACTTTGCGTCGGGCGCAAACTTTAGCGGCCGCCCGACTTTACCGCCCCAAAAGTGGCTATACTGAATTTCTAGGCCTTACACTGGTAAAAGAAGGCCTTACACCTGCTTTTACCAGGCATAAGGGTTTGGTGGGTATTCGCTGGACAGTAGTTGGGCAAATAGCCCAACTCTCCGCCAGCGAAAGTGAATTTCCAGCAGATGGGTACCATCTGTCAAGGAGAAAGTTGACAGATCGCAAGTTCCGGGTTTTCTCACGCATCGCATGCAGAAACCCGGAACTTGCGGGCTGCTTATGATGGCGTAAGGGCGTACGCGTCATAAGCCCAGTGAAATCCGGGCCATTTATTCTTGGGATGTGGGCGTTGCTGACAAGGCTGGCATTTACTGTTCATCCCCAGTTGCCCTTTAGAAGGTGGTTGTGGGCCTTCTTCTCAAACCATGCAGCCCCTGTGGTGCAGGTATTCCCAACAATGCTGTTAGGTAGGATGTTCTGGGATTTTCACCCAGTGCCAATGAAGGAATGGCGATAAATGTCCAAGATGGGATTGTGTGTCTTGGAGAGAAATTTGGAGGTGATGGTGTTCCCATGCACCTGCTGCCTTTGCCCTTCTAGGTGGTGTATGTTACGGGTTTGGGAGATGCTGATGAAGAAGCCTTGGCGAGTTGCTGCAGTGCATCTTGTAGATGGTACACACTGTAACCATGATGCGTCAGTGGTGGAGGGAGTAAATGTTTAAGAAGGTTGATGGGCTGTCAATTAAGTGCCCCGGATGGTGTTGAGCTTCTTGAGTGTTGTTCCAGCTGCACTCATCCAGGCAAGTGGCGGGTATTCCATCACATTACTGACCTGTGCTTTGCGCCTCTGGAAAAGAAGGTGATCCGCTATTATGGCATGTAATCGCAAGAGCTTTTTCAGCTATGTCAGGAGTCAGAAGACCATTAAGAATTGTATAAAGCATGAAAGGATACTGTCGGGCTGACTCGCACTGATTCTCAGGTGATGGCAGAGCAGCTCCATGACTATTTTACACCAGTCTATACCCCTGTAGATGATGTTTATATTCCAGATGGGGGGTGCTCTGTATTGAATAGTATTATTAATATTACAATAGATGGAGATAGTCATTGCCTGGCAGTTGTGTGGCATGAATGTTACTTGCCACTTATTAGCCCAAGTCTGGATATTGTCTAGGTCTTCCTGCATGCAGGCATAGACTGCTTCATTATTTGGGGAATTAAGATTGGAGCTGAACACTGTACAACCATCAGCAACACTTCTGACTTCTTATATAGCCGCTAAATGTGGCAAAATATCGCAAAGTGCTTTACAAAGAAGAAGCGCACATTGAGCAGGACCTTAGGAGGAACGGTAAGAGCGGAAAAATGTGGTCGAAGAGGTAACTTTTGAGGAGTCTTTTGAAAGTGTAGAAAGATGCGGTGAGTTGAAGGGCTTGAGGAAAAGTGTTCGAGTTCTACAGCATGATGGATGAGGGCCCTGTCACCATTAGATGGAGTGGAGGGAAGGGGAGCTGTATAGTTTCAGTCTGAGTCTGATGAGCAAAGTGGGTGAGTAGAGGTGCAGGGATGGAAAAGGTTGCAGAGGTTAGATAAGGCATGGCTGTGGAGGAATTCCTAGAGAAGCATGACGATCTTAAAATCAGTGCTCTGGAGAGCCAGTGAAGTTTGGCAAGCACATGGGAGTTAATGTGTGACAAGGTGTTGGTGGCAGAACACTGGATGAGTGAGAGTTTGTATAGCGTGGAGTTCAGGAAGCAGGTGAGGAAAGCGTTAGCGAAATTTAGCCTAGAGGTGACTACAGCATGAATGAGTGTTTTGGTAAGCTGGGGATGGAGGAAGCTGGGAAGGGGGTTGGAGTTAGGGGCTATGTTACAAAGGTTTCTGCCAAAAGGAATTGTTTTGATCTTCTCAATGTTGAGCTGAGGAAATGTTCAGCTCATCATGACTTAATGTTGGACAGGGAGTTGGTTAACACAGAAAAAGTCATTGGTTTGCGGGTGTTTATAGGGAGGTAAATATGGAGCATACTGGAGCATTCACGATGCTCAGGGCATCATGAATAGCACGTTTACGGAGTTGGTCACACCGCAGGTAGAGGTTGGACAGGAAGAAAGGGAACGGGTGACCAACAGGCAGAGTACTAGGCACAGGCAGGTAGTGCAGGGGTCCCCTGTGGACATCCCCCTCTCAAACAGATACACCACTTTGAGTGCTGTTGGGGGGGATGGCTTATCAGAGGAAAGCAGCAGCAGCCAACTTCCTGGCACCACGGGTGGCTCTGCTGCACAGCACGGGAGGAAAAAGAGGGGTAGAGCTACAGTAATAGGGGAATAGATAGGCATTTCTGCGGCCGCAAATGAGACTCCAGGATGGTGTGTTGCCTCCCTGGTGCAAGGGTCAAGGATGTCTCAGAGCGGCTGCAGAACATCATGGAAGGGGAGGGTGAACAGCCAGTTGTCGTGGTGCATATAGGCACCAACGATATAGGTAAAAAGCGGGATGAGGTCCTAAAAGCGGAATATAGGGAGTTAGGAGGTAAATTAAAAAATAGGACCTCAAAGGTAGTAATCTCAGGATTGCTACCAGTGCCACGTGCAAGTCAGAGTAGAAATAGAAGGATATTTCAGATGAATACGTGACTAGAGGAATGGTGCAAGGGGGAGGGATTCCAGTTCCTGGGACATTGGAACCAGTTCTGGGAGAGGTGGGACCAGTTCAAACCAGATGGTTTGCACCTGGGCAGGGCTGGAACCAATGTCCTAGGGGGAGTGTTTGCTAGTGCTCTGGGGGAGGGTTTAAACTAAAATGGCAGGGGGTTGGGAACCTGAGCAGGGAGACAGAGGGAAGGGAAACAAGGATAAAAGCAAAAGATAGGAAGGAGAAAAACTAAAGTGGCAGTCAGAGAAATCAACGGTTTAAATCAAACGTGGCCACAGTAAATAATAATTCTAATAGGTCTAAGAGCATTAAAAAAACAAGCCTGAAGGCTTTGTGTCTTAATGCGAGGAGCATTCGTAATAAGGTGGATGAATTGGCTGCGCAAATAGAGGTAAACGAGTATGATCTGGTTGGGATTACGGAAACATGGCTCCAGGGTGGCCAAGGCTGGGAACTCAACATCCAGGGGTATTAGATATTCAGGAAAGATAGGCAAAAAGGAAAGGGAGGTGGGGTAGCATTACTGGTTAAAGAAGGGATTAACACAATTGTAAGGAAGGATATTAACTCTGATGATGTGGAATCTGTATGGGTAGAATTGAGAAATACTAAGGGGCAGAAAATGTTAGTGGGAGTGGTATATAGACCTCCAAACAGTAATGCGGAGGTTCAGGATGGCATTAAAAGGGAAATTAAAGAAGCGTGCAATAAGGGCACAGCAGTCATCATGGGTGACTTTAATCTACATATAGATTGGGCTAATCAAATTAGTAATAATAATGTGGAGGAGGAATTCCTGGAGTGTTTACGGGATGGTTTCCTGGACCAATATGTCGAGGAACCAACCAGAGATCAGGCCATCTTGGACTGGGTATTATGTAACGAGAAGGGATTAATTAGCAATCTTGTTGTACGAGGCCCCTTGGGTCGGAGCGATCATAATATGATCGAATTCTTCATTAAGATGGAGAATGAAGTAGTTGACTCAGAGACAAGGGTCCTCAATTTAAATAAAGGAAACTACGATGGTCTGAGGAGCGAGTTGGGTAGGATTGATTGGGGAATGTCACTCAAAGGGTTGACGGTGGATAGGCAATGGCAAACATTCAAAGACCGAATGGATGAACTACAGCATTCGTTCATCCCAGTTTGGCATAAAAATAAAACAAAAAAGGTGACTCAACCGTGGCTAACAAGGGAAATTAGGGATAGCATAAGATCCAAGGAGAGGACATATAAATTGGCCAGAAAAAGCAATAATCCTGAGGATTGGGAGCAGTTTAGGATTCAACAAAGGAGGACAAAGCGATTAATTAAGAAAGGGAAAATAGAATATGAGAGTAAGCTTTCAGGGAACATAAAAACTGACTGTAAAAGCTTTTATAGATATGTGAAGAGAAAAAGATTGGTGAAGCATAGTCAAGCGTAGGTCCCTTGCAGTCAGAATCAGGGGAATTTATAATGGGGAACAAAGAAATGGCTGACCAACTAAATACATATTTTGGTTCTGTCTTCACAAAGGAGGACACAAATAACCTCCCAGAGATGCCGGGGAACATAGGGTCTGATGAAAGGGTGGAACTGAAAGAAATCAGTATTTGTAGGGAAATGGTGTTAGGAAAATTGATGGGACTGAAGGCCGATAAATCCCCAGGGCCTGATAATCTACATCCCAGGGTACTTAAGGAAGTGGCCCTAGAAATAGTAGATGCATTGCTGGTCATCTTCCAGAGCTCGATAGACTCTGGAACAGTACCCATGGATTGGAGGGTAGCTAATGTTACCCCACTATTCAAAAAAGGTGTTAGAGAAAAAGCGGGGAATTATAGCCGGACATCAGTAGTGGGGAAAATGCTAGAGTCCATTATAAAAGATGTAATAGCAGAGCACTTGGAAAGCAGTGACAGGATTGGACAAAGTCAACATGGATTTACAAAAGGTAAATCATGCTTGACTAATCTACTGGAATTTTTTGAGGGTGTAACTGGTAAAATAGATAAGGGAGAGCCAGTGGATGTGGTGTATTTGGACTTTCAGAAGGCTTTCGATAAGGTCCCGCATAAGAGATTAGCGTGCAAAATTAAGGCACATGGAATTGGGGGCAAGGTATTTGATACTTGGATAGAGAACTGGTTGGCGGACAGAACGCATAGAGTTGGAATAAACGGGTCGTTTTCCGAGTGGCAGGCAGTGACTAGTGGGGTACCGCAGGGATCGGCCCAAGACCCCAGCTGTTCACAATATATATTAATGATCTGGACGAGGGAATTGGATGTAATATCTCCAAATTTGCAGATGACACAAAGCTGGGTGGGAGGGTATGCTGTGAGGAAGATGTCGTTAAACTCCAGTACGATTTGGACAGGTTCGGTGATTGGGCAGAAACATGGCAAATGCACTATAATGTGGATAAATGTGAGGTTATCCACTTTGGTGGCAAAAACAGGAAGGCAGATTATTATTTGAATGGCAATAGATTGGGAGAAGGGGAAGTGCAAAGAGACCTGGGTGTTCTTGTGCACCAGTCGCTGAAGGTAAGCATGCAGGTGCAGCAGGCGGTTAAGAAGGCAAATGGTATGTTGGCCTTTGTAGCAAGAGGGTTCGAGTACAGGAATAAGGATGTCTTGCTGTAGTTGTACAGGGCCTTGGTGAGACCGCACCTTGAGTATTGTGTGCAGTTTTGGTCGCCTTATCTGAGGAAGGACGTTCTTGCCATGGAAGGAGTGCAGCGAAGCTTCACCAGGCTGATACCTGGGATGGCAGGAATGACGAATGAGGAGAGATTGTGTCGATTGGGCTTATACTCACTGGAGTTTAGAAGATTGAGAGGGGATCCCATCGAAACCTATAAAATTCTGTCAGGCCTGGACAGACTAGATGCAGGAAGGATGTTTCTGATGGCCGGGGAGTCCAGAACCAGGGGTCATAGTCTAAGGATAAGGGGTAGGCCATTTAGGACTGAAATGAGGAGGAATTTCTTCACCCAGAGAGTGGTGAACCTGTGGAATTCTCTGCCACAGAGGACGGTGAAGGCCCTTTCATTAAATATATTCAAGAAGGAGTTGGATATATTTCTTAAAGCTAAAGGGATCAAGGGATATGGGGAGAAGGCAGGGACCGGGTACTGAATTTGGATGATCAGCTATGATCTCATTGAATGGCGGAGCAGGCTCGAAGGGCCGAATGGCCTACTCCTGCTCCTATCTTCTATGTTTCTATGTAAAGCTGATCCTATGCTTGCAGATGATGATGCTGAGAAGCAGCAAATAGATGAGGAACAAGAGAGGGTCAAGGATGGAATCTTGGAGCATACTGGAGGTGATCATGTTGGCCTGAGAGGAGAAGACACTGCCAGAAATGTGCTAGCTATGGTGGAACAGATAGGAACAGAACATTAATAAGGCTGTGCCATGGAGGTGGACCACAGAAAAAAGACAATAGAAGAGGGTGAAGGACCATGTGGAAAGCCAGAGGGAGTTTGAGAGGACAAGGAGATATAAAGCAGCACAGGAACAGGCGCACAGAATATCAGTGATGGCTTTGACTAGAACAGTCCAGGTGCTGTGTGTGGGGAGGAAACCAAACTGAAAAGATTTAAACAGGGAGGAATGGGAGAAAGTTGGTTAGTGGCAGCACACTCGGAAGATGCGGTCAGAGATAAAGCATTGGTTGGAAAGTACTGAGGGGGTCCAAGATGGGTTTTGTAAGGAGGGGAATGATGACAGTAGTTTTCAAGGCAGGGATAATGCCAGAGGATAGGAAGCAGCTGGTGATGTCAGTCAGTGTTGGGCTGAAGGATTAGTTGAGTAATCAAGAGTTGAGCTGAGGGAAGTGGAGAGAGAGCAGGTGATGAGCCTCAAGGAGGAGCTGAGACTGATGTGAGCTAAAAGGGAAATGAGGAGCCAACTGCAGAGTATACGGGGTGTGACTGAGGCACAGGCGCGATCAGGAACAATTTAGTCCTTGCACTTAGTGATAGAGATAAGGATGGACGAGCTGGGGATGGCAAGTTAAAGGAGGCAGTCTGTGATGGAGAAAGTGAGTTTGGAGTTGTCTTTGCCCTCCAAGAATTTCCTTTAGTAGTAGAAGCTGAAAGGAAAAGATGATATTATTTGAGATAGTTGAGCCAGATCTGGCTGTGAATGACATGATTAATTGGATGCCATGAGGCTTTCAGATTTGAGGTTGTGATGGCTGTATTTTTTTCATACCAGGCATATGATCATGGCTGGAGATTGAGAGGGACCTGGTTGGGACAAGGGCATTGAAGGCAGAACCAAAGGGTAGAGAGATTGGTGGTGGCCAGGATAATATAAATGGAAAAGAAGGTGAAGGAGTGATCGAAAATGGTCTTGTCAGTAATCTAGACTGTGAGAACTCTGCTCCATATAAAACGAAACAGTTGAGAAGATCCCTTTCCCTGTACAGCAGTAAGACTACCTCCCCAATAAAGCATTAGCCAAACTGACACCTCAACAGCCAATTTTCTGAAAGTGGCTACAGCGTGGTTGGGCTGACCCATGAGGCAGGCTCAGGTGCAGTGGCAATGCAGAAAGTGGGTGCGTTGTGACAGGAGACCCTCCCTATTATTTGAAAAGGCTACTGTCATATGACAACATTGCCTGAAGCCCTTTGCCAGTAGTGTACTTGGCTAGATGGGTGTAAAATTTAGTGAAGCAGCAGCTCTGACAGACTGCTAGTTTGCCATAAAATGGGAAGTGGTAGAAAGGTAGATAAATTGCTCACAATGGCACAGCAGAGACATGTAGGCAACAATGCTATCCTTTGAAGCTGAAGAGTTTTGGTGCATCACAAGGTAACTTGGAATTGTTACTAAAGGCCGTTTTAGCTTTTCAATGCAAACAGTTGGTATCCTTGCAGTTTCCAGCAAAGTCTCCTTTAGAGTCTCTGTCATGCAACGCAAAATTCACGTGATCAGAAGATTCTTTCTCTGCTCTAACCCATGCCCCTACTGCAGGAAATGAACCAAAGGTTGCTGGCTCTCTATGGGGCTGAAGGTCGCCCTCTTGTGAAAGCACAGGTGCAAGCTGTAAGGAGGGAGGTGGCTAAACAATCAATGTTCCTGGTTGTAAATGAGGAAGCGATTTGCTGGTATCAGGAGGTAGGCAAAGATGAATGTGCTCCTCACTCTTGCTTACATTTCGTGTGGGGCCCATCAAGCATGGCAGAAGTTCGGAATCACTGCACTCTCTGGGAGGTTTGGTTTCAAACACTGCATATAGTCCCTCTGCACACACTTGGTCATTGTGCCAAAGCTGGACATCTCACTTTTCTTGCAGGTGGAGGTAGCAGCTACCGCTGTTAGGTGGTTTCTCACTGGGGTCAGCAGTCGTAGATGCAATGGAAGCCCTGCTCTCCTAAGCGCCATTTCCCCTCCCTCCCCCTCCATCCAGAGTGTTTTATCTCTTTGAAAAATTATGGGCCCTAAGAACTGCTACTTAATGAAGACATCATGGCTGTGCCTTCTGTAGTCGTATATTACATCAATGCAAACATTTCTGTTCTCGGAGGGCATCACATTGATGTAAGAAGCCCTGATGCTCACATGAGTACCATGTGCCGCTCTTTTTACTCGAGAATCCAGTGAAAGCTGTGCGTTCGATCCAGCTGATGCTTTTCCACAAGAAAAGTGAAGGAACTGCTGTCCCTCTGCAAACATAATGATTGCCACTTCCCTCTTACATGCGTGCAATGTAGATTGGCTCATATGGCAGATGTCCTCAGGATGGAAGGATGTGGTAACATGAAAGCCTCCTGCTGTGGTGAGCTTGACTCCTACAGGAACAGCCGCCCCTGATCCAGATGCCACATGCAGATCACTGTGCAGCAGATGGCACAGCTCTGTGGTAGCCTGTCTTGTGAAATGGTGGCACCAAAGGCAGAACTCCTCTGACATATCCAGATGCAGGTCCAAAGGGGAGTGATCAAACCCAACTACAGCATGGAGCAAAATACAGCAAAGGGAGTGTGAAACCACAAAATAAAAAAAATAAAAAATATTCTTCCCAAAAATTCATTGCCATTTAGTTTGAAGAAACTTACTTCAACAGGCGAGTTCCTGGGCAAGGCTCACCCTGTGGGCGGGGCCTTGCTCAAACCTGTAAAATTAATTGGTCCAAACATTTACATTGATTTGGAATATTTAAGTAAGGCCATGCAGGCCAGTAGTGTGGCCTCATTATTTGGCCCCAGATTGCACCTCATAAAATTGTGTGGACCATGAACCAAGCACACGAGATCGTGCAGCTGATCTTACAAGCTCTGATGTTTCGTATTTCGTACAGGACAGAAATGCTTTAACAAAACACGGCTCAGACACAACTATATACTATCGTCTGTTCTCAAAAGCATAGATTTTATACTGCTGAGTGGTTACTCTCGCATCTATCGCTTTGTCTATTTTCCACTTCTAGCAGCTAACACCAAATAGAACATTCTAGTCATTGCTGAGCATTATCCTATCAGTATAGGCCAGACTGCACCATGCACCTTCTATGACATACAAAGTGGGGAGGGTTGCACTGATAGGAAACATGGTCTATGAAAAGTAACTAGTAAGGGATCCAAGATTTGATGTTAATTTACAGCCAAATAGCAATTTTTCACTCTACAATGTGGAGGACTCGGGGTCGATGTTGCAATGTGATACTGTACTCACTGAAATACTACCACAGCAGTTAGACAATCACATCTATCTGGCAAAGTGATAAAGACCTTTTGTAATCAGTGGTGACCAATAATTGGCCAATGATTGAAGAGCTCATATTTCAATTGCTTCCCCCTTTCACTTGCGGTTTCCATTATTTCTTCCGTCTTCTGCTTTCTCCTTCCATTTTCAAGAGAGGTGTTTTTTGAGCACCAGCGCAGTTTACTACTGATTAAATAATTAGCACATACTTCCTCTGGATGGGTAAGGTGTCTTTTGCTTAAAATTTCACTTAGATTGATCCATTTCTTCCTCTTGTTGTTCAATGGTAAGGAATGGTTTCTGTCCTATTCACTATCTGCACATTAGAACAATGACTAAGAAATATGACTTTTTAAAAAATGTATTTCTAATTCTGTTTATTTTACCCCATTAGATCCCCACTGCCATCTGCCTCTCCTCCTCCTTCAGGTCACATGGTTTGGTTGCCACACGAATGTCATCACTGTTCTGTCATTTGCTGACAGGCAGTGAGATTCTGCAAGCTGGGACAGGTCTGATGTACCCTACTCCTTACTGGCAGGTCCTCCCATCAGCAGGCTGACCAAGGTGTGGGGCCGATTTTGCCAGCCCTGGGGAGGCGGGTTTGGAGGCGGGACTGCCGGGAAAATGGCAGAAACTGGGAGCGGGTACTGAACCTGCCCCCAACCTGCCTCCGTGCCATCTTCCCAGGAGGTGGTAGTTAACATGCAGTTAAGAGGATTATCCCCATTTTTCCAATACAAGTGCGGGCTTCCCGACATCGGGAAACCCTGCCAGGGTCAGCAAGGCGAGCAGTGGGTCTGCAGGGGTTAGAGGGGTGCAAACGTGCGCTGTGGAGGTGAGTGATGGGTGCAAGTGTGGAGAGGTAAGTATGTGAGGTGAGTGAAAAGTGTTAGAAAAAAGTTTATTTACATCTGTTGCTTCTTGCAGGCTTCAACTGTTGGGGATCCGGAGGCTCCGGCATCTCCACGGTAGAGATGACAGAATGGCTGCTGCATTCTCCAATGCAACAGCCATCTGCTTTCTGCTCAGGAAGTAGGTTTGATGAGTCTTGGATACAAGGACTCGTCAAACAACAGAGAATGTCAGTGTTTGACAGCTTCTCAAAGCTGTCAAACGATGACAATTCAGCTGTCAAAGTTTTTTGACAGATGAAACATCATACGCTGACGTTCTCTGTCACCAGCTTTCCCTTAATTGGCCTGCTAAACCCACTGGGCAGGCTTAACAAGGTCAATCAAAGGAAAATAGCGTGGGTTGGCTGGACGTCGATGGAGGCGGGACTAAAACCCGACAAGCGGGAGTCCCGCCTCCAATGCGTCCCTATTGGCAAAATCACCCCCGTGGGGACAGGTTGTCAATCCAGGTAAATGACAATTAAGACAGGAGGCTCTGATTTTAACTACAGGCCAGTTTTCGGCAGGTGAGCTTTGGCGTCAGTTCAGAAATAACCCGTTGCAGCAAAAAAAAAGAGGCCCGGGGGTATTTTGGCCTAGAAATTGGATCTCACCCAAATCAGGGCGCGATCCCAGTGCAGCGCACCCTGCGGGTGCCTAATGAGATAGGACCACGGCAAATTAGGCCTGCCGGCCTCAATTTCTTATTGCCAGCAAGCTGCAGGTGCCAGTTGTGGCACCAAAGGCAGCTTTCCGGTCGCAGGATCCCTTTAGAGATCACTGGTTTGGTTGCTGAGCGGCTGAAGTAACAGACCGCTTCGTGCACGCCGCAAGCTGTGGGCACTCACAAGCCAATTTCTCAAAGGGGGCTGAAACAAAGCGTCAGGCACCCAAACGGCATAGGCAATGGGACAAACGTCAATATCGGGCGCGCGCCCTGAACGTGCACCGAGCAGCCCGATCCAATATGGCGGGTGGTGCATTTCCAGTGCGGAATGAGAGGGTGCACTCCACCCGCCATATTGGACCCTTAGGCGCCTGTTTTGCGCCTGCAAAATGGCCACAGCACTATCGAATTTTTATACCTTTAACTTCGATGAATGTGACCCCAGCGCTCCAAATTTGAGCTCGGATACACCCACAAGCTACTGCAATCTGATTATAGCTATGCACTGCAAGTCTGAGAAGCTTTATGGCAACATTCAATATGCTACTGAGTAATTATTAGTTACATGTGATTTATTTTTGTAGCATGCTATATATAGTGTGTGGTGGTTAAGAACCACTAGTTCAGCCTTAACCTCTGCCAGCCACAGCTTCTCAAACAGTAGCAATTTATTTAACGGCATGTAATAACTGCACCATGAGCAGTTAAGCAAGTCAAGATGGTCTTGGGCTGATGCCATTTCAATTAACTTAACCCACTATACACATGATTAACTGCAAGCTGTAAAGTTTCACTTCGCTTGTTTATCATGTGTCTCAATCCATTTGGCACAAATACGAATAAATCAAAATTAGACTGGAGTCTTACACTAAAAATCATTCGAAGTCTCAAATAACATTGTGAAAAGTAAGGATGATTCTGTTGAGTTGAGGCCAGATTAATTTGACAAATTTGCATTAATTTGGCCAAATATTTGTCTTTCCTAAAACTAATGCACAACTATTAAAATTGTACTATGCAACTCAATATGATGGTAGTTCATATCTCGGCACCTTAACATAGAAAAATTTGATATGGTGTTTTAGAGGGAGCTTATCCACTGTAAGGAGCTTGGGTAAAACTGCTTCTACTTCACATTGCAGCCCATTAATTATATACATCATGATCACAAGGCCACTTACCCACAAGTTGAATTAGGAATGGACTGAAGATTCCTCATCACAAGGCTGAAAACCACGGTTCCCACCAGGCTTTCAAGCCTGGATTTTTCTATAAATACCACCTCATTTTCTTAGTAATGCAGAGTTGTGCAGCAGTCAGCAGGCACCAGCTGGACTACCTTGCAGAGTGCGCCGAGACAGATCCAGGGACTGGAAGCGAACCTTTAACATTCTAATCGAGTGTGCTCTTTGGGGTGATCTTCGACTTCCGCCCGAAACAGGCATGAAGCTGGCAGGGCTCAGGCCTTGTATAACTGCTGCCAGCAAGCTGAGGGCATGGCACCAAGCTGCAGCTCGCCGGGTGTGGGAGGGCAGGAAACGGGCCGGTTCATAGCTGAACACAGGTGGGCATGCTGCTCACCCATTTACAGGCCCGCCTGAAGATTGCATCAGGGGGGCCTTGGGCGTCCAGGGAGCGGCTGAGGTGCCCCCCCCCCCCCACCACCTCAACCCTCACCTCACCCTCACCCCACCCCCGATTATCAACTGCCAGCCACCAGGTTTTCAGCTGAGGTGTTATTTGAAAAATGCACACGGGTGCTGTAGTATAGTGGAACGTTCTCAGTCTAACACCATTTTGTTCCATATAGGAATTGTCTTTTTGATTGTCCAGGAGTAGAATCATGACATATCATTCTAACTAAGTCAACGGTCTTGATCCATTGATCTTGTTTAGCCATCTTCCACAGTCTAGATTTTCATTTAGGATGGAAGGTCTGTCTCTTCCATTAGATAAATACCCAGCAACATGAAGGATGGCCTGCCTTGGAGCGGGGTCCTAACCAGGTCAGAACTTGTAGAGGCATGAGAGGTGAATACAGCACATATACAAACATAAAACAGTTTTGCTATACAGGAGGACCAACTATTCACTGCTTTGCAACAGTAACTGGGAAAAATGCCACACAAGGGATATTTGATTCCACCATCCATAAAGATTCAATTAAATATTTCCCATTAGCTGTATTGCTGCTTCCACATGGATGATAAATTCACTCCAGCTTTCCCTGGGGAAAATCACATTGACGGTGTTTATTAGTATGCTTTTTAGTGAAATATAGCTTAAAGGCCTTGCCTATGAGGCATGGCATGATGCAGCCACATTAGCTCTTTCGGATTTTCACTATTCAAATGATTACATTGTTTGAAAGGTTCAAATGAGTGAGCTACTCCTGCAGTGGATTGCGGTAGACATATGCAGGGGCCAATTTTCCCCAGATACTTTAGGTGCTAAAAAGCCTCCGAGGTGGCCAAGATGAGGTCTTAAGCTGAAATGCTGGTTTCGCTCGCGTTTAGCGCAAGACGCCATCTTGGTAAAGGGGTTGAAGCTTGTGCTAGGAACAGCTGCTGAGAGGATCGTTAATCATAGAATTATAGAAATTTACAGCACGGAAGAAGGCCATTTCGGCCCATCGCGTCCGAGCTATCCGGCCTAATCCCAGTTTCCAGCTCTTGGTTCATAACCTTGTAGGTTACGGCACTTCAAGTGCACATCCAAGCACTTTTTAAATGCGTTGAGGGTTTCTGCCTCTACCACCCTTTTAGGCAATGAGTTCCAGACCCCACCACCCTCTGGGTGAAAACATTTCTCCTCAAATCCCCTCTAAACCTCCTACCAATGACTTTAAATCTATGCCTCCTGGTTATTGACCCCTCTGCTAAGGGAAATAGGTCCTTCCTATCCACTCTATCTAGGCCCCTCATAATTTTATACACCTCAATAAGGTCTCCCCTCAGCCTCCTCTGTTCCAAAGAAAACAAACCCAGCCTATCCAATCTTTCCTCGTAGCTAAAATTCCCCAGTCCAGGCAACATCCTTGTAAATCTCCTCTGTACCCTCTCTAGTGCAATCACATCTTTCCTGTAACGTGGTGACCAGAACTGTACGCAGTACTCTAGCTGTGGCCTAACTAGTGTTTCATACAGTTCAAGCATAACCTCCCTGCTCTTGTATTCTATGCCTTGGCTAATAAAGGCAAGTATTCCGTATGACTTCTTAACCACCTTATCTACTTGGCCTGCTACCTTCAGGGATCTGTGGACATGCACTCCAAGGTCCCTTTGTTCCTCTACACTTCTCGGTGTCCTACCATTTACTGTGTATTCTCTTGCCTTGTTAGCCCTCCCCAAATGCATTACCTCACACTTCTCCAGATTGAATTCCATTTGCCACTGTTCAGCCCACCTGACCAGTTCATTGGTTGCTTCCTATCCACTCTGTATTTTATACACCTCAATAAGGTCTCCCCTCAGCCTCCTCTGTTCCAAAGAAAACAATCCCTGCCTATCCAATCTTTCCTCATAGCTAAAATTCCCCAGCCCAGGCAACATCCTCGTAAATCTCCTCTGCACCCTCTCTAGTGCAATCAGCTGATTGACACATATGTTGCATGCTAGCACTCGTTAAGGAGGCTGCACGGCATTTTGGTGGCCAGCACTTGACCTAACACCCTCTCCTAACAGCAACCAGCTGATTGGGAGTAAATTCGTCGTTGCTCAGGATTTCGAGCGCTACTTAAAGGTATATCCCCTTTTACTGTTCACTTGCTGCTGGAGGTTTGAAGAGGACTTTTGAAACACATCAGGAGACTTTGTGGGACACTTTGACAAGACTTCAACACTCGAGCAACAGTTATTCTGGAAATTCTCTGAGGACTTCACCTATAAAGAGTAAGTTCTGTGCTACTCTCTCTTATTGGACACCTTATAGGAGTCACCAGGAGAAAGGGAGTGCTTGGACATGGGCATCTTGCTAGGGGTCCCCCTTGGTCTGCAGGAGGAATGAGAGGAGGACGAGGATATGAGGCCAGGCAGAGCAGCACTAGCTGCTGCAGGAGGGAGTGACTGGAGGGACCAGAGGCACAGCTGGGCTCCTTCTCCCCTGCGGGTACAGGACATCCCTCCTATAATGTATTATCACGTGGTTTGACACATGATTTAGTATGAGCATGCTCAGTTCGCTCTGGCCTAGTAAACAAGCACCTTGACTAGCAAATCATCCTGTCTCGGTCCTTCATTTGTCCTACCGCATATTTTACATTTTGGCGACGAGAATGGGATCCCAAAGCTATATTTAGGGATCGTGGAAGGACACAGTGTTCAACATTCGAGTGGAAAAGTTTAAGGTGAATTTGTGACACCTAAACTGAATTTCACAAGAAAAGTGATGGAATTGCTGTCCCTTTGCAAACATAGGCCTCGATTTTAACTAACCGGTGGAGTCGGGATTGGAGGCGTGCGGGGGGTTAAAGTCCCGAATTTGGGGGTCCCCACACCATCCCGCCCCAAACCCGCCTCCATGTAAGTTTCAAAGGAGGCGGGTACCCGCCCCGCACTGGGACCCGCCTACCCGAGGCGGGAAGGGATTAGTGACAATTAACTGCCTGTTAACAGGTAGTTAACAGGCAATGTTTAGCCATATCCCTATATTAAAGCTTGAAGTGTGGGATTCCCGACGGCTCCAAACCACGCCAAGTTAGAGGCAGCGGGCTGTCGGGTTGAAGGACTTGGAGGGGTCGAGATGTCGGTGTTCAGGTGAGTGATGGGTGCATGAGTGCAAAGGTAAGTGTGTTTGGTGTGTCTAAAGTGTGTAAAGAAGTTTAAATTACCTGTACTTACCTTTTTAGCCTTCCTTCCTCTAGGTTTCGGGAGTCCATCATCTAACCGGCACAGAAAGTAGAACGGCTGCGAACTGTCAAAAGTGACAGCCTGCAGCTTTCTGTGCCAGAGAGATTTCTAACTGAGTCTGTGTAGAAGGACTCAGGTTAGAAGTAAGACTGTCAGTGTTTGACAGCTTCAAACAGCTGTGAAACACTGATATTTCATCTGTCAAAACGTCTTGACAGATGAAATTTCAGTCTGTGACGTCACCTGTTGCCGGGTGGCCCTTAATTGGCCTGCTGAGCCCGCTGGGCGGGCTCAACAAGGTCAATCAAGTGAAAATCGCGTGGATTGGCCACATCTCGATGGAGGCGAGACTGCAACCCCAAAAGTTGTAGTCCCACCTCCTTCCCGACTTCTGAGTGAAAATCACCCCCATAGCATTTTACTGTTAATGCTGATGCAGAATTGTCTGTGCTTCGCCCTCGTGTGTATGTATACGCAGCAACAGTGGCGTTGATTCTCACAGGTACACAGGTAGCATACTGAGTCACTGTTCAACGGGATCGGGATAATCATGGCCACATCTACAGGATTCATCGGAAGCCTTGGCATGTATGACCGAGCTCGCGAACCATTCAGTTCTTACATTGAGCGGATGGA
This sequence comes from Somniosus microcephalus, assembly GCF_052327205.1. Classification (NCBI taxonomy): domain Eukaryota; kingdom Metazoa; phylum Chordata; class Chondrichthyes; order Squaliformes; family Somniosidae; genus Somniosus; species Somniosus microcephalus. The sequence goes on from NC_140993.1 coordinate 243,874,774, forward strand.
GATGTTTTTTAAGGCCAATAACATTATTGAGACCGAAAGTACAGATGAGAATGATCAAGCTCAAAATAAAGTAATTCATGAATGTAAAAAAGCAATTTTTCTAATGGAGATCGGGCCAGGTGTCTCCGGAACGTTGACAAACCTACTCGCGCCAGGGAAAGCGAAGGATGTGTCATTTGAAGACATTGGGCAGGATTTTCATTGTGCCGTGGAGTCGGGATTGGAGGCGTGCGGGGGGTTAAAATCCTGAAATCAGGGGTCCCGACCCCTTCCCGCGCCCAAACCCGCCTCCATGCCAGTTTCAAAGGAGGCGGATACCCACCCTGCACTGGGACCCGCCTACCCGAGGCAGGAAGGGATTAGTGCCAATTAACTGCAGTTTTTAGCCTAATCCCTATTTTTGATGTTGAAGTGTGGGATTCCCGACGGCTCCAAACCACGCCAGGTTAGAGGAGGCGAGCCATCGGGTTGAAGGACTTGGAGGGGTCGAGATGTCGGTGTTCAGGTGAGTGATGTGTGCATGAGTGCAAAGGTAAGTGTGTTTGGTGTGTCTAAAGTGATTAAATAAGTTTAACATACCTTTTCTTACCTTTTCAGCCTTCCTTCCTTTAGGTTCCGGGAGTCCCTCATCTCACCGGCACAGAAAGCAGAATGGCTGCGAACTGTCAAAAGTGACAGCCTTCAGCTTTCTGTGCAGGAGAGATTTCTAACTGAATCTGTGGCGAAGGACTCAAGTTATAAGTAAGACTGTAAAGTCTGTGAGTTGTTTAGTTAATTAATACACAGACTACCAGAGTAACTTAAAACAGGACTTTACTATTCGAAGGTCAGGGCGAATCTGCCCAATAAATCCTGACACAGCACTTATATACCGGTGTGGTCACCGTCGGTATTACAGTATACAGAAGCCAACAAAGTAGTGCAACACCTAAAGTAGTTCTCTTAAAGGTGGACGGTTACATACAATAGTTCTCTTAAAGGTAGACGGGTACATACACCACAATCCTCCCTTTTTAGCTTACAACATACTGATTCCCCATTAAACATACATTATAACATATATACAACTTTATGCAAGACAGTTCACAGATTCAGTCTCTCTGGAGGTTTCCGGACTCTGTCCGGATAACGCCTCGGTGGTGTCGTAACTCCCGACGGGGTAGTAGGTGCTTCTGGCAAGGTCGATTCGGCTTGAAGGACAGTGTCAGGTTCATCTGATTCCAGTATTACCAGATTGGAGGTAGGTGTTCTGGGTATCTCTGTCTCAACATTAACCGTGTAAGGTGGTGGAGTAGGTTGGCCATTTGTGGCTGACCCTATGATCTGGTCAACATGGCGCCTTATTATACTGTCCCCAATGTCCACCGTATACATCAACGGCCCTAGCCTTTTTCCAATAGTTCCAGGCTGCCATTTCTCGGTACGGTAGTCCCGGGCCAAAACTTGTTGACCTATCTGAAAAGATCTAGTTGGCCTTTCATTCATGCCCTGGAATTGCCGGTTCTCTACGTCCCTTCTGACGTTTGGCTTAAGCAAATCCAGCCGGCATCTTAGTCGTCTATTAAAAAACATCATGGCGGGAGTTTGATTTGTGACCGCATGTGTTGCATTCCTGTACGCCAACAAGAAGCTATCCACCTTATGTTGTAAGTTAATGGCTTCATTACCCATGGCCTTTATGGCCTTCTTGAAGGTCTGGACAAACCTTTCAGCCAATCCATTGGAGGCGGGATGGTATGGGGCTGACGTGTAGTGCTTAACCCCATTGCTCTTTAAGAATTTCTTGAATTCTTCGGACACAAATTGCGGTCCATTATCAGAACAGATCTGTTCCGGCAGCCCATTCCTAGCAAACATGGTCCTTAACACTGTGATGGTTTTTTCCGTGGTGGTGGTGGACATCTTTATTACCTCCGGCCACTTGGAGTGTGCATTCACCGCTATTAGAAACATTGAGTCCATAAATGGACCAGCAAAGTCGATGTGTACCCTTTGCCAAGGAGATGAGGGCCACTCCCATGGATGCAGAGGAGCCTGTGGTGGCGCGTTTTGGACCTTCTGGCATCCTAGACAGCTCTTAGTGATTTCTTCGATGTCCCCATCAATGCCTGGCCACCACACAAACGCTCTTGCTAGGTTCTTCATTTTCACTCCACCCAGATGTCCCTCATGCAGCTCCTTTAACACCTTCTGTTGAAGTTTAGGTGGAATCACCACTCTAGATCCACACATCAGGGTTCCTCGACACACTGACAGCTGTTCTTTTCTCTGCGAAAATGCTGGCAGCGTTGGTTTGCCCTGTGCTGGCCATCCCTCCACCGTTAAATCATAGACTCGTGAGAGAGTCGGGTCATTTCTTGTTTCGTTTTCGATCATCGAATTTGTTACTGGTAGACATTCCACTATGGATGAGTGGAACATCTCTACCGGGTCCACTGTAGTCGCTTCTTCTACTATCGGCAATGGCAAGCGCGATAACCCAACAGCATTTCCATGCTGTTTGGACCTTTTGTATTCGATGTCATATTGGTGTGCCCCAAGTAACACGGACCACCTCTGTAACCTTTGCGCTGTCATGGTGGAAACGGCCTTGTTAGGGTTGAATATGGACACCAACGGCTGGTGGTCTGTCAGTAATGTGAACTTCTTGCCCTGCAGGTAATGATTGAATTTCTTTATGCCCCACACAAGGCTGAGGGCCTCCCTATCTATTTGAGCATAATTTCGCTCCGCGGAGGTCAATGATCGGGACGCGAATGCCACTGGCCTTTCCGAGCCATTTGGTAACTTGTGTGAAAGTACAGCTCCAATTCCATAGGGGGAAGCATCACAAGCTAGACGAAGAGGTAATGTTGGGTTGAAATGAGCCAGCACTTCTTCAGAGGTAATCAACGCCTTGCTTCTGCGAAAGGCCTTTTTACATTCCTCACTCCACTTCCATGGTACTTCTTTCCGCAACAGAGCATTCAGCGGATGCAGCACCGTGGATAGATTCGGCAGAAACTTGTGATAATAATTAATCAACCCCAAGAATGATCTTAACTGTGATACGTTTTCCGGAGCGGGGGCCTTCACGACAGCTTCTATCTTGTCAGGTGACTTGTGCAGCCCCTCTCGGTCAATGACATGACCGCAGTACGAGATCCGTTTTTGGAAGAACTCACATTTCTTGCGATTAACTCGAAGGCCATATTCCTTCAACCTAGTGAGCACCAGTTTCAAATTTGTGAGGTGTTCTTCCTCGTCTTCTCCCGTAATCAGGATATCGTCTAAGTAACACTGCGTGCTTGGAATTCCTTGTAATACCTGCTCCATGGCCCTCTGCCAAATTGCTGGAGCCGAAGCTACCCCAAAAACCAGTCTATTATAACGATACAAGCCTCTGTGTGTGTTGATGGTGAGGTACTGACGCGACTCTTCCTCGACTTCCATTTGTAAGTATGCCTGTGCCAGGTCTATCTTGGTGAAGTGTTTCCCTCCAGCCAACGAAGCAAAGATATCTTCAATCCGCGGAAGCGGGTATTGTACCGTGTGAAGCACCGGATTCACTGTGATCTTGAAGTCTCCGCAGATGCGGACCTTCCCCGGTCCCCCTGGCTTGTTACTTGGTGAAGACTTCATGACGGGAACAATGGGCGTGGCCCACTCACTCCAGTCCACTTTTGACAGTACCCCTGATCGTTCAAGTTCTTCCAGTTCTGCCTCCACAGCAGGTCGTATCGCGTAAGGTACCGATCTGGCTTTGAAAAATTTTGGGCTTGCATGTTCTGCAATCTTAACCTTTGCTTTAATTCCTCGCAGTGTTCCCAGTCCTTGCTGGAATACCTCTTTAGCTTCGTCCAATATTCTGGACAACCGTTCAGGTTTGACATCTTCCTTTCCGGAATCTACCGTCATGGTGTTTAGTGAATGCCAGTCTATCTTTATTTTCCTGATCCACTCCCATCCCAGAAGTGGTGAACCTCCCTCAGGCAACACATACAGGTCCATCCTTTGGTGATCTTTGTCCTTGTATCTCACCTTGACTTCTATCTTTCCGATGGGGTATACTTTGTGCCCCGTGTATGTCTGCAATACTAGTTCCGTATCCCGTAGGGGAATATGCTTGAATAACTTTTTATAATTGTGGTAAACCACTGTTTGTATTCCTGTTTGTCCTGTTTGTATTCCACTGTGTACATGCCTGGACATGCCTCGGCTGACTCCTCCCACAGGTCCTAGTATAAAGGTGACTGCTCCCCAGCCCTTGGTATCCTGGACCGGTCGACCACTCGAGGCAGACCTCCATTCTGTTGTTAATAAAAGCCTTTAGTTACTCTTCTAACTCTCAGTCTTTTATGAGTAATTGATAGCGCATCAATAATCATGCTTATTCATGACCGTCAACGCCGATCCGGTGTCCACTTCCATTTTCACTTGGACTTTTGCAATCTGTAGTGTGATCCAGATAGCTTGTCGGTCAGCTTCATTACTCACATTGTGAATTCTCAGACTATCCAATTCCTTGCAGTTGGAGTGTGAGTCCGAATTCTGTTCTTCCGGACTCTTCCTAGTCACCTCATGTACCTTCCTGTACCTCTTTTGTGGTGACTCATTATTGTTGGTCTTCTTTCCTGACCGGCATACCTTAGCTATGTGACCGAGCTTGCCACATTTCCTACATTCCTGGTTTTTAAACCAGCATTGGTTCTGGTCGTGTGTTGTCTTCCCACAACGATAGCATTTCGTTGTACCCGAAGTAATTTGCTGCACACTGAGTGCTGCTGCCTTTAGCTGCATTTCCGCCGTTCCTTTCGCTGTGGCTTCGTTCGATGCAGCAATAAGGACAGCCTTATCAAGTGTAAGATCGTTCTCTTCGAGCAGTCGTTTTTGTGTTTCTTCCTTCGACATTCCGCACACGAATTTGTCTCTGAGTGCCTCTGCCAGATTTTCCCTAAACTGACAGTGTTTCGCTAGCCTACGCAGTTCAATCAGGTACTCCGCGTTGCTTTCCTCTTTCCGTTGCGTTCTCGCGTAAAATTTGGATCGTTCCACAAACATCAGTGGTGCGGGGTTAAAATGATCCTTCAGGACAGCAACAATATCATCGAAAGTCTGATCCGCCGGTTTAGCTGGTGCTAGTAGATGCTTCAAGAGCCCGTATGTCTTCGCGCCCATCGAGTTTAGCAAGGTTATAGCTTTGTCATCTTCTTCTATTTTATTGGCCTCACCATAGATCTCAATGCGTTCCACATACGTGGCCCAGTCTTCTACCTCGGAATTAAAATCGTTGATGTTACCACGCTTGGGCATCTTCCTCTCTTCCTGATAACACCACGAATTATTTCTTTAAATTTTCTTTTCTTTTTTTTTCCAAGATGGCGGTTCCTGCGAAAATGGCGGTTTCCCACGCGTATCTTCTCTCCCCGCCCACTTCAATGGCGGTTTCCCGCTTCTGTCTTCTTCTCTAGCGGGAGGGGTACACTTTCCCCACGGGCGACGGCCGCTGGCTTTCAGGTTCACATGCTGCGCGTCGGCTTCAGGGCTTTCCCTTTTCTCGGCAGGGCAACCGGCGCTGGGTACACCCCGTTGACGGCGAACAGTTTCAGCCGCTGGGCTGGCTCTCGCTCGGTTCCCCTTGCTCGGGCTCTGTCTCTCTCCCGCTCGCTCGGCTCTACCGGCGCTGGGTACACCCCGTTGATGGAGAACAGTTTCAGCCGCTGGACTGGCTCTCGCTCAGTTCCCCCTTGGTCGGCTCTGCCTCTCCCGCTCACTCGGCTCCCAATCGCGCCTCCCAGCCCTCTCGCAGTCCGGTGCTTCCCTCCCCGGCTGCGGCTGAGTTTATCTCTTCCCGCGCCTACGCTCCCGGTCGCAGCGCTTCGTGGCTTCGGTCGCTGCCCGGCCTTTTTCGCCAGTTGCGGTCTAGCTGTCTCACGACGCCGTTGCGTCCCCCAGCCTGTCTGTACCGCGGCTTCCTTGCTCCACGCTGCCCCAGTCTCAGCGCCTCTGGACCCGACTTCTGTCCGGCTCCTTTCCCCCTCGACCGTGGTCGAGTGCACCGCCCTTATCCTCCGGTTATTCTTTTTACTTTCCCTTACTCACAGTCACCGTGGCCGCCTTGCTTCTCGTGCTGATCGGCTCACTCCTCACCATGGCAGAAGGGACAGTCAGTGCCTGTTGCTGATGGAAGTCTTTGTCTCTAACTTCTTCTTCCTTTCTAGTTCTGCAGCCTCGAGTTTTCTCCCAGCAGAACGACGAGGGCGGTTGCCTCTTCTCGACGCTCGTTAACTGCTTCGGAAGTATTGTTGCCGCAGGGTACGATCGGACTCGTCGCCACTGTAAAGTCTGTGAGTTGTTTAGTTAATTAATACACAGACTACCAGAGTAACTTAAAACAGGACTTTACTATTCGAAGGTCAGGGCGAATCTGCCCAATAAATCCTGACACAGCACTTATATACCGGTGTGGTCACCGTCGGTATTACAGTATACAGAAGCCAACAAAGTAGTGCAACACCTAAAGTAGTTCTCTTAAAGGTGGACGGTTACATACAATAGTTCTCTTAAAGGTAGACGGGTACATACACTACAAAGACTGTCAGCGTTTGACAGCTTCAAACAGCTGTGAAACACTGATATTTCATCTGTCAAAAGCTCTTGACTGTAGGGGGCGGCGTGTGGTGGTGTTTGGCGCGTACGCCCAGTCAGTTATGCCGCTGACAGTTCGAATCGCTCCCACGCCCCTGGGTTCTAGACACCGGACTTAGATACAGGCGGCGATACAGAAAAGACTCGAGTAGACAGGTGGTTTGGATGTAAGCAAAACTCAAGATTTTATTAAACAGAAAAATAACAGTCTTATGAGAAGTTACCAGTGTATAAAATTACAGGCAAATACAAATAACTATACTTATACAGGGAATGGGGAAATCACGGCACATCGAGGGAAAACAACTATCTTAACAATCCCCTTATCCTTATCCCGCCCCCATACCTAACTAGATTGAGCTATGAGGGGCCAGAATTTATGCTCACCAATCAAAAGGGTCTGCTGAACTCAAAACAGCGGTGGGGTTCGGGGTTCGCTGTTGATGCTCTCTGGAGCCTGCCGTCGTTACGTGGTCTCCGGGTGCTGCAAGGGCGTTGTCCAGGTTCGAGTACCCGAAAGTTAAAGTCTCTGCTTGGGTACTTTACCTTGCAGGGATGATGGTTCCTCTTCCTCGGCCGACAGTTTGAGTTTATATAAAGATAGTCGCAGGTCAGCTGAGACTGAAGGCCCGATCATTCGAAGCTTGTCTTCGGTCGTCTTCCTCAGTTCGTCTCCTCAGTTCGTCTCCTCAGTTCGTCTCCTCAGTTCGTCTTGCCTCCTCGCCTCGTCGCGTCCCGCCTGGCCTGGCCTGGATTGTCCGTGTCCGCCCGATGTAGTGCCTGGGCGATTCCAGATGGAGTGGGGACAGGCACGGGCAAAGGCCAGGGGGTAAGCGCGGGACGGGGAAAGAGCAACAGCCACGAGGGCGAGGAGCAAGGAGAGGCCAGAGAGAAGAGAAGAGCAGAGAGCGAGCAGCCGAGAGCGATTGCTACCCGGAGCCTTCAATTATACTCCTTTTGAAAACCCTTATCTGCGCGCCAAATCAGGTTAGTTTTTTGTCTTAATCTTGGCGGGCTATTTTAAATAATGGTAGCAATCTATACTAACTGTTTTTTAGATGGCTGGTAATCGCATCTACTGGTCCGATAATTGACTTGTTTTGTTATTAATACACCTTGATGGGCCTGTCCAGCTGCGATGGCTTCCTTAATCTGTTCCTGATTATTTATGCAAACTGCTTGATGGCCTTAACTATAGGCCTAACTGGGTTTAGATTTGTCTCCAATTTGATCTAATACATAATTCAAAGTCCTGTCTGGTTTTCAAAATGCAAAGTCTCTCTTCACAGAAACTGCAGCTTTGGTTTCGATTTCTCCACAAACTGCCTGCGTGTAGGGAGTTTGCAAAATTCCCCCACCTCACCTGCTTTCCGAATCAAACAAAGTTGGCCACTTTTTAAACGTACAAAATGGAGTTCTGGGACACGTGACCAGAAAGCTGCTGGAAGTGAGTCATTTTTCTCCCCAGCAACAAGACTGGAGACAGGGCCTGGAATTCCACAGTCCCTATGTGGATTCCAGGCCAGACATGGAACTGAATATGTAATAGCAAGTCGCCAGTAGGCCGGTAAGAACAATGAACCTGGTTGCACTGCAATCAGGGTTAAGCTAGTTAAAACCATCATCGGGCCCATCCTAACAGATCCAATCATATCAGAAACCGTTTTAGAGGACTAGGCACCAGAGACACCATTGTGTGACTGAAACCAAAAGCAATGAGGGCCGGTGATATGGCCGTTAGTGGGAAATCGGCCGTTTTGCAGCCATTTACAGTTAACGAAGTAACATGGGACACCTTTCGATCTGGGGGAGGCAAGGCAGATCGAGAGAGTATAACTGTTTTTAGTAAGCAGACAGAAAGAGCAGTTCGATTAGTAAGCAGACAGAAAGAGCAGTTCGAGACACTTCAACTTGGAACACACTTCGGGAGAGACAGCTTCTACACTTCACTTCGATTTCATCCTGGGACTTCGCTGCAAAAGGGAAACTTCGAGGACTCTACTGGGAGAAGCAGTCTCCAAGACAGGGAAGGCTATGCGCAGCAGGCCCATGCTTTGGTAAGCAGGCGAAGCTCCCGGTCCGTACTGCCTCCCGATTTAAACCTGACTGTTCCCCCCCCCCCCCCGTGCCCATCAGAGTGGAACCAGGAAGACACGGGACGGAGTGCACCATCCCGGTACGGACCGGAGTCCAGAGCGGGCCTCGCTAAATGGCGCAGCCCGACCCAGGAGGGAAGCCTTTTCGCCCAGCCAAGGAGGAAGATCCACTACCTGACTGACGGGAGAGTGTGTGGCCAGTGCACACTGAACTTTACCAGGCCAGATCAACTAAAGCTGCAGTCCCAGGACAACCTAAAGGCCTTTGTTCCAATGCATTGGGTGAGCATGAGAGTCTGACCCCCCTTTAGTTCGACCTAGGTTAGGGATAGTGTAGGAGGTGGGGTAAGGCTAAGGGGAGTGTTAATGTGTGATACCCCTCGATGTGTCGTACTCCTTCCCGCACTCACATGCCCTCTGTTTTGAATATATAGTATTCCTTTTTTTTTCTCTTTTAAAGTGTATAGAGCTGTAGTCTTGGTTTAGTATCGTTGAACCAATTAATTTCTCTGCTTGCTTGTTTTGTTTTATTTTTCTCTCAATAAAACCGTTATTATTTTAACCTTTTCACCTGCTTGTCTGTCTCGAGCTTGTTATTCTGCGCATCAGCTGCCTGGTAGGATCCCAGTGTCAGAACTGAGTGGGAGTGTGGGGATGCCTCGAAAACGTCCACTGGGTCAGGCCCGGGCCAAACCGACCACCCAACCAACAACCCCTACAGCGTCGCAGAGTCCAAGTTTTAAAATCTCACAGGCTTTCTGCCACAAGGCGCGGACGCCATCTTGGGTACCCCTTTTGATTTAAAATGTCCACGCAGGGTCCCTTTTATTAATAATAACCTTTGGGGAAATGTAGAAATTTTGCAAATCTTACATGACAGATGAAATTTCAGTCTGTGACGTCACCTGTTGCCGGGTGGCCCTTAATTGGCCTGCTGAGCCCGCTGGGCGGGCTCAACAAGGTCAATCAAGTTAAAATCACGTGGATTGGCCGCATCTCAATGGAGGCGGGACTACAACCCCGAAAGTTGTAGTCCCGCCTCCAACCCGACTCCTGAGTTAAATTCCTGCCCATTGTCGAGAAACTCGAGGACCATTTCAAGCCAAAGCCATTAGAAATAGCAGAGAGCTATAAGTTTGGTACCAGAAACCAAAAACAAAGTGAAACCATCAGTGAGTACATTGTAACTCTTAAAAACCTGTCTTTGCATTGTAGCTTCGGCACATTGTTGGATCGTGCGTTGTGAGATAAGTTTGTGTGTGGACTGGTGGATGAGCGATCACTGTCCAAGTTACTGAACACTCCAAACCTAACATTTGACATAGCATGCAAAATTGCCCGATCTATGGAGATGGCGTCTAAGAATGCTAGGGAGCTCCGTCCAACTCAAGTGACTAGTGCAGCTGAGGTCTACAGTCACAAACCACCGCCGAACCTAAAGTTGTGAGACCGAGTCAAAAGCATGTCGGTGAGAGCAGTTCAGTGAATTGTTATCGCTACAAGGGAAATCACTCACCACAGTCCTGCCAATATAGAAATGCAAAGTGTTTTCACTGCCAGAAACAAGGCCATATTTCAACAGCTTGCAGAGCTAGATCCAAAGCAGGAAGAACCATTCTAGAGTCAATACAAAACAGCAACAACAAAAGGGAGGAGTTCACAATATTGAAGTGAACACACCTGATGTTGAAGAACTAGGCATCTACAGTATCTGCCATTAACGGTAACGCTAGCAGTCGTGAGAAAGACTTCTGCACTAAACATTTGATCAATGGCCAATATATGTGTATCGACACAGCGGCGGACAGCTCTATCATGAGTAAGGACAGCTTTGAGAGTAAGTTTAATCAAATACCACTTACAAAGAGTACTGTAGAGTTTAAAACCTACTCCGGAGAAATCCTAGAGACATGTGGACAAATGTACAGTTCAGAACTATGGCCAGTCAGTAAAGCTGTCTATTATTGTCCCACACCGCCTTCAGTGTGCCAGTGCAGCCTTCGGTCGCCTTCGGAAGAGAGGGCTGGATTTTGCCAGGCTAGAGGAGGCGGGAATGGAGGCGTGTGGGGTGTTAAAATTGCAAAAAGTGGCGGGTGGGCCCGACCCCACCTCCATCCCGCCTCCAAGCAATTTTCCCAAATGTGTGGTTTCTGATACCGTCTCCGTCCCGCCTCCAAGAGGCGGGATAGGCCCTTAACAACCACTAAATTGCCTTTTTAATCACATTTTGAGAGGCCTTTCTGATTTTAACACGTTTCCCACGTGAGTCATGTCTCCTCTGAAACACGACGGTGAAACCTGGCAGGAGCACAATTGGATTGCTGACTGTCAGCTGCAGCTCTACCATTAAATAGGAGATTTGATCAGTCATCATTTGCAGGTGGCAGGACTTTGTAGTCTCAGGTCTGGGGGAACTTTTAGCAGGCATAACCATAGTTGTGGAAGTTTGGAGCCTGACACCCACCTCCAGTGTGACCTCCTGGGAAACCCCTCTCACCACCTTGACTGAGCGCATCCTCAACTGAGGCATCTACCAGAAGCATGGGAACCATTTATTTCCTTTCCTCCTGGACATCAGATGAGGACGAAGACCAGCCGCGGCAGCAGCAGAACTATCAACAACAGCAGCACCAACAGCAGCGGCAACAACAGGAGCGCCAAGCTGCTGCTCACCTACCTGAAGCTGCACAGGCCAGAAGGCGACAGCCCATGGAAGCCCATCGGCGAAGGAGATACCCCCCAAACAGGGTCTACAGACAGAGGATCAGCTACCTCAACATGAGTGAACAGCAGTGCCAAAGGCGGCTCTGACTTTCGCGAGAGGTAGTGGGTGACATCTGCGCAATGGTGCAGCAAGACCTGGAGCCCAGAGGAGCAGGTGGACACCCTTTACCAGTGGCCGTCAAAGTCACCACCGCACTCAACTTTTTTGCTTCAGGCTCATTCCAGGGATCAGCAGCAGACATCAGCGGCATCTCCCAGGCGGCCGCGCACACTTGCATCATGCAGGTAACCAATGCCCTCTTTGCCATCGCGCACAATCACATCCATTTCTCCAAGGATTAAGCAAGTGTCACGGGGCGTGCGGTTGGACTAGCTAATCTGGCAGGTTTTCCAAGGGTGCAGGGCGTCGTTGACTGCACACATGTTGCCCTTAAGGCACCTCATCGTAATCCAGGTATTTTTGTCAACCACAAGGGCTTCCACTCCCTCAACATGTAGCTGGTGTGTGACCACAAGAAGGAAATTTTGCATGTTTGTGCCAAGTATCCTGGCAGTTGCCATGACTCCTTCATACTGCGCCAGTCTAGTATGCCTCCGCTCTTCAGTCCGCCAGACCAACTTAACGGATGGCTACTTGGAGACAAGGGCTATCCCCTGAAGACGTGGCTAATGATGCCATTGAGGAGACCATCCAACGAAGCTGAGGAGAGATACAGCTCCAGCCACATTTTCACCAGATCCATAATCGAGCAAACCATCAGCATGCTGAAGATGCGCTTCAGATGCCTGGATAGATCAGGTGGAACCCTGCAGTACTCAGCAGCCAGGGTCTCCAGAATCATCGTGGTTTGCTGTGCACTTCACAACATGGCACAACGTCGTGGCTTGCAGATTCCTGAGGACCAAGTGGCTCCTCACATACCCTCCTCAGATGAGGAGGAGGAGGAGGAGAGCGATAATGAACATCTTGCAGAGGCCCATCAACCAGCGGCAGCAGTACGTGAGAATAATGCTGCCCGGGACGCAAGGAATGCACTCATCTTGGCCAGATTTGCTTAGCCTAGCCAATCAAGCACTTTTGCCTCGCAGCTTCTTACCAGAGCATCGACAGTGGCCAAGAACCAGAGGATTCCTAGCACTCTGACCACCATACTGACAATTGCAAGTAAGCCTAAGCCCTCGAAGTGGAAGTTCCATTTGCAAAATGACACATGCCACAACTGCAACAGTTGCCATCAAAATTTTTATTTCCAATAACCAACTGATGGCATTTTAAAAATAAACACAGCATTTCACCCAAGTGACTACCCTTGTGACTACTTCATCACAGAATCACAGAATCCTCACAGTGCAGATAGAGGCCATTTCGGCCCACCGAGCCTGCACCGACACATATCCCACCCTATCCCCGTAACCCCCGCGTATTTAATCCCCTAACACTAAGGGTCAATTTATAATAGCCAAATCAACCTAACCCGCACATCTTTGTGCAGTATCTTTCTCTTACGCGTGCTCCTACGTGGTGCTTCCCCTGTGGCTTCAGCAGATGTGGAGGCCCCTTGCTCACTTTCTTGCTGCTCCTGTCTCAACACCTTTGGCGGGCATCCTCTGGGGCTGCGAACCTGTGAGTGCTCGGCAACAGTCTGCTGCTCCTGCAGCTGTGCAGGGGTTGAGACGCCAATCTCAGTTGGGTGGGGTCTCTGGTGGGGCTCTGATTGAGGGCTCTGCAGTGGCATGGTCGTGTGAGTGCTTGGAGAGGAGCCCCCACTTCCTTGTTCTCTGCCACCAACATCCCTCTCATGGGTCAGGTCCACCTCAGCGCTTGCAAGTGGCTTGAGAGCACCTTGCTGCACATCAGGGGGCCCATGGGGACCCGTATCTGCACTGGCAGTCCTACTCAGAAGGACTTCCATGAAGGTCTGGTTTCTCTGTTCAATAGCTGACCATCACTCCTCCAGAGATGTCAGTCGATTCTGAACACTCACCATGTTTTCTACACTCAGGTGACTTAGCTCCTCCATGGACGTGGCCATCCTCTCGCCTACTGCAGCCATCCTTTCCATGGAGGTTGCCATCCTTTCCATGGTGCTGCATTCATGCGCCAATGACTCCACAAAGGCTCTGCTCATGTTCGCGATGGACTCCTCCATTCGCTCTACATTCACAGCAACCCTGGAGACAAAACCTGTCAGAGACTCCTGCACCTGTTCCTGGAGTTCCAGCACCGCTGTTCTTCTGGATGGACCCAGAGGCAGAGGGTCGACATGCAGCTGAGCCGAGCTGGGAGAGTCCTGTGCCCTCCGACTGGGATTCTCCACTGCTGTCCCTGTCTCCACAATCTGCTGATGCTCACCTGTGAGCTGTGATACACCAGGTGACAACACTACTCTATCTCACGATGGTTCCACCGAGGTGTGCGTGTCTGCGCTGGTGCTGGGTTGGCTGAATTCTGCTGATGCTGCGCCCTCAGAGGTTGCAGCTTCCTCTGAGGAGTCTGGAGACTCAGGCTGTTCCTCCTGGATAGTGGGGATGGGTGCTTGCGATGGTCCTGTGGGGGAGTAAAGGAAAGAGTCAGAGATGTGAGGCCAAGGTTACATGCACATTGCATATTGCAGATGATCATAAGTCCATCTGTTAGAGCTTCAGAATCATTATCAGCGACTCATGCAATGTCAATGAGAGAGATGAAAACTATTCTGTCACCAGCTTTCTCTGATGCACCAGTCGGTCCGTCCCCCACTTGCGCATCATCCTTGAGTCCCACTATCTCCAGGACCGCCTCCTCCCAGGGGGTGAGCTGGGCTACTGAGGGTGGCCCTCCTCCTGCCCTCACTCTTTCCCTCTTATTGTGAGCTCTCTTTTCCTGCAATGAGGGAGAGAAGTGGAGTTTGAGTGAGATTGAAGGAGTGAGTGTAGAGAATCCATAGCATAGACGCTTAGGAGGAGACAAAGATGGAGTGAGTTGGCAAGACCAAGGGCCCTCCCTGTGTTTTGTAAGTTGTTTTCATAGCATCACAGTGATAGGGAGTGTGAGGGCTGCATAGTTGAATAGTTAGGTGAATGTGACCATAGGGAGAAAGGGAATGGGTAAGGGTGCAGGGATGTCAGTGTCAAGTGGGATGTGGAGGAAGAGGTTGCTAAAGCTGAGTGCTGCTGAGGAGAGGCAATGTGGATCAGATTGAGGGTGATGGCAAAGTCATACTCACTTTTCCAGTGCACAGAAGGTCATGAAACCTCTTCCTGCACTGAAGCCAGGTTCTGCGGATGAGGGACAACGAGTTCACCTCCTGGGCCACCTGGACCCACACAGCCTTCGTTTGCTGGGGAGGCTTCTTCCTCACTGAAGAAGGGGAGAGCACCTCCTTACCAGCTCTTGCTCCTTCCACCAGAGCTTGTAGGGCGACGTCTTCAAATCTGGGAGCAGACTTAGGTCTCCCACTGCTCATTCTGCCTCCAGGTCCCTCTCACTGCAAAGGTCAAATGATTGGCAGTCTGCAGAAGAAGCAAGGCTTCTTACAGACCTTAGCAGCAGCAATGATGACGTCATCGGAGGCGAGTTTTAGACTGAAAAAACAAATTGGGCCATGGGTTCCCACACGCTGGAACTCAATTGCCCAATTATGTGAAAATCGCATCAATCTCCCACATCGATTTGGAATCAGGTGGATAACACGAAAAGCGGATGACATGACCCCAGCCCGCCCCATGACAAAATCCAGCCCAGAATGTTTGAAGACCAGGACCTCAAGCCCGGCACCAAGCTCATGGTCTACAGAGCTGTAGTGATACCCGTCCTCCTGTATGCCTCAGAGACATGGACCATATACAGCAGCCACCTCAAAGCACTGGAGAGGTACCACCAACGCTGGCTGCGCAAGATCCTGCAAATCCATTGGCAGGATAGGCGCACCAAAGTCAATGTTCTTGCTCAGGCCAACATCCCCAGCATCGAAGCTTTGACCACGCTTGATCAGCTCCGATGGACGGGCCACATCGTCCGCATGCCCGATATGAGACTCCCAAAACAAGCGCTCTACTCAGAGCTCCGACACGGCAAGAAAGCCCCATGTGGGCAGAGGAAACGCTTCAAGGACACCCTCAAAGCCTACTTGAAAAAGTGCAACATCCCCACCGACACCTGGGAATCCCTGGCCCAAGAGCGCACAAAGTGGAGGAGAAGCATCCGGGAAGGCGCCGAACACCTCGAGTCTCTTCGCCGGGAGCAAGTGGAAGCAAAGTGTAAGCAGCACAAGGAGTGCATGTCAACCCAAGCACCCCACCCACCCACCCCTTCAACCGCCGTCTGCCCCACCTGTGACAGAGACTGTAGGTCCCGCATTGGACTCACCAGTCACCTGCAAACTCATTTTAATGTGGAAGCAAGTCATCCTCGGTTCTGAGGGACTGCCTAAGAAGAAGGAGCTATTATTGTAGCTGTTAAGTCCGTGAATGATTGAGACACGGACTAGCAGGAGAGAAAACAAACAGAACTTTACTGGTGAAAGGCATAAACGAATCTAAACAACAGAGGCTCTCTAGCACCTTTTATACCGGGGTGGTCACTGCCGGTACTGCAGTCTGAGACCAGTTATTCTCTTAAAGGTACATACACAACAATTCCTCCCTTTTAGATAAACAGTACATAACATTCATTTAACAACTAATGATAACGAATTACAATCACAATTACTGTTGCTAGATACATTGGTTAAGTTTAAGCAATTATAAGTTCAGTCTTTGAGGAGGCTTCCTAATTCTGTCTGGATAACGCCTCTTTGGAGTATCAGGTTCTTCTGGCAATGTTGAGTCGGAATCAATGTCGTTGTTTGGTTCATCTGCTTCCAATATTATCGGTTCTGCGGTAGCTGCAATTGGAACGTCGATTTCATTACCAGGTGTACCAGATCGTGGTGTGGAGTTGACGTTTTCCAGTGACTCTAGAATCTGGTCAGCATGGCGTCTTACAATGCTCTCCCCAACATCCACGGTATACATGAGAGGTCCTTGTCGTGTACAAATCGTTCCTGGCTGCCATTTCTCAGTGCGGTAGTCCCGGGCCAAAACTGGTTGACCTATCTTAAAACTCCTGGTCGGCCTTTCATTCATATTATGAAACTGCCTGTTCGCCACATCTCTTCGGACGTTTGGCTTAACCAAATCCAAGCGGCATCGTAGTCTTCGATTGAAGAACATCATGGCTGGAGTTTGGTTGGTAACTGCATGTGTCGCATTCCGGTAGGCAAACAAGAAGTTGTCCACCTTGTGTTGTAGGGGTATATCTTCATTACACATTGCCTTGATAGCCTTCTTGAATGTTTGGACAAACCTCTCGGCCAATCCATTAGTGGCTGGATGATATGGGGCAGATGTGTAATGCTTAACACCATTGTTCTTTAAGAACCTCCGGAACTCTTCAGACACAAACTGTGGTCCATTGTCAGAGCAAATCTGTTCAGGCAGCCCATTCCTGGCGAATATGGTTCGTAAAACTGCGATAGTTTTTTCCGTGGTGGTTGAGGACATTTTTATTACCTCTGGCCACTTTGAATGTGCATCCACCGCAATTAAAAACATCGAGTCCATGAAGGGACCAGCAAAATCAGTGTGCACCCTTTGCCATGGAGATGAGGGCCACTCCCATGGATGCAGAGGAGCTTGTGGTGGGGCGTTTTGGACCTTCTGGCATCCTGCACAGCTCTTGGTCATCTCTTTGATTTCTCTATCGATTCCCGGCCACCACACAAACGCTCTGGCTAAGCTCTTCATTTTTACCCCACCCAGATGACCCTCATGAAGCTCATTGAGCACTCTATCCATCAACTTAGGTGGAATTACTACTCTGGATCCACACATCAAGGTTCCTCTGCACACTGACAGCTGTTCTCTTCTTGACGAAAATGCTGGCAGCAGTGGTTCGCCATGTGCTGGCCATCCCTTCACCGTTAAATCATAGACCCGTGATAGTGTCGGGTCATTCCGTGTTTCCTTTTCTATGTTTGCATTCGTCACAGGGAGACATTCGACTATGGTCGAGTGGAATAACTCCATTGGATCCACTGCAAGGTCTTCTTCTTCCACCGTCGGCAACGGTAGACGTGACAATCCATCAGCATTTCCATGCTGTTTAGTTCCCCTGTACTCGATGTCATATTGGTGTGCCCCTAGGAAAAGGGACCATCTCTGCAGCTGTTGTGCTGTCATTATCGGTACGCCCTTCTGAGGGTTGAAAATGGAGACAAGAGGGTGATGATCGGTTAGTAGAGTAAATTTTTGACCGTGCAGTTAGTGATTGAACTTCATCACCCCCCACACTAGGCTGAGGGCCTCTCTGTCAATCTGGGCGTAGTTACGCTCGGCAGAAGTTAACGAGCGTGACGCAAAAGCTATCGGCCTCTCCAAACCATCAAGGAATTTATGTGACAGTACCGCCCCAATGCCGTAGGGAGACGCATCACACACCAGCCTGATTGGCAATGCTGGGTTGTAGTGAGCCAATACTTCCTTCGAAGTGATTAAGTCCTTACTCTTCTGAAAAGCACGTTTCCATGCTACCCCCGTTCGTAGCAGGGCGTTCAGTGGATGCAGAATTGTCGACAAATTCAGCAAAAACTTATGATAGTAATTCACCAACCCGAGGAATGACCTCAGTTGCGACACATTTTCAGGCGCTGGGGCCTTAACAACCGCTTCAATTTTGTCAGGGGACTTATGTAACCCCTCTTCATCAATCACGTGGCCACAATACGATATCTGTTTCTTAAAAAATTCGCACTTGGGGCGGTTGGCTCGCAGCCCATGTTCCCGTAGTCTAGTGAGCACCTGTTCTAGGTTGTTAAGGTGTTCACTGTCATCTTCACCTGTTACAAGGATGTCGTCCAAGTAACACTGAGTCCCCGGAATCCCTTGCAGGACTTGTTCCATCGCTCTTTGCCATATCGCCGGAGCCGATGCTACTCCGAATACCAATCGATGATACTGGTAAAGACCTTTGTGAGTGTTTATCGTGAGATACTTCCTAGAGGACTCTTCAACCTCCATCTGCAAATATGCTTGTGCTAGGTCAATTTTTGTAAAACGCTTCCCTCCAGACTGTGAGGCGAAGATGTCTTCTATCCTTGGAAGAGGATATTGTACTGTGTGAAGGACAGGGTTCACCGTCACCTTGAAATCCCCACAGATGCGAATCTTCCTTGGCTCTCCGGACTTATTGCTTAACGTTTTCTTCATGACAGGAACGATGGGTATCGCCCACTCGCTCCAGTCGACCTTAGACAACACGCCCGCCTTCTCCAGATTCTCCAGCTCTGCCTCGACAGCTGGACGAATTGCATATGGTACCGGTCTCGCTTTGAAAAACTTGGGAACTGCATTCTCTTCTATTTTTAACGAGGCGGTTACGCCTTTAAGCGTGTCCAGTTCTTGTTGAAATACCTCTTTGACGTTAGCTAAGATTGTTGACAATCGTCCAGGAGTGACGTCTTCATCTTTTTTACCGTCCACCGTCATTGCATGAATGGAATGCCAATCTAAGTTTATCTTCCTGATCCATTCCCGTCCCAATAACGGTGGTCCACCATTTGGCAGTATGTAGAGATACAATTTCCGTATTTTCTTGCCATTGTATTCAACAGGCACCCTTATTTTTCCTCTGGGGTATACTTTTTGCCCCGTATACGTCGTCAAGACGATGGATGTCTCTCTCAAGGGTATGTGTGAAAATAGCCGCTCATAGTCTCGTCGATTCATGACGGTTAACGCTGATCCTGTATCCAATTCCATTTTAACTTGGGACCCTGCTATCGTGAGGGTGACCCAAATGGTTCGGTGATCCTCTTTTGCGATTACATTGTGAAGTTTGAGACAGCTTAATCTCCTGTTCTCGGATTCACTATCGCTCATCTGGTCTTCGGAACTACTGTCCGTCATCTTTTGTACTTTCTTGTACGGTTCCTTAGTAGCCTTTTTGTTGTCGCTGGTCTTCTTCCCAGACCTACAAACTCGTGCAATGTGTCCAATCTTCCCGCATTGTCTGCATATTTTGTCTTTGGACCAGCAGTCCTTCTGGTCATGGTTAGTTCTGCCGCAGCGATAACATTTTGCAAATCCCCGTGTCATTTCATGGGTGCCGTATTCCTGTGGTTTTTGTTGAATTTCTGCAGCTCCCCTGGCTGCTGCTTCATACGATACTGCCACGCTGAAAGCCTTATCTAGCGTCAGCTCTTTTTCTGCGAGTAACTTCTTCTGTGTTCCTTCACTCAGGAGTCCACAGACAAATTTGTCCTGTAGGGTATCTGCCAGTCCTGCTCCGAACTGGCAGTGCTTTGATAGCTTGCGTAGTTCCGTAAGATACTCAGCATTGCTCTCATCTTTGTGCTGAGTTCTCCTGTGGAATTTAAATCTTTCTGCTATCAACAGCGATGCAGGGTTTAAGTGCTCCTGTAGAACAGCAACAATTTCATTAAAACTCTTCGCCTTCGGTTTGGCTGGAGTAATCAGATCCCGCAATAGGCCGTACGTTCTAGCGCCCATTACGTTTAGCAATATTGATGCCTTTTTCCCCTCCGCTATTTCATTTGCCTCGAAATATACCTCGACTCTTTCCACATACGTGGTCCAGTCCTCTAATGTATTATCAAAAGCAGTGATACAGCCAGTCTTCTGCATCTTGCAAATCTAAAATGGCGTCTCCCGCGCTTTGCCTTCTTCCCCGATTTAACAAAATGGCGCCTCCCGCGCTTTGTCTTCTTCCCCGCTGTTTTTGGCGCTGCTTTCCACGGTTTCCTGCGCCTTAAATATTAATTCGTTTTCTTTTATTATCTTCCCGTCGTGGGGCGGACCCTCTGGGACACTTCCCTCCCTCTTCTGAGGTCCGAACGCTGCCCAGCTTTGAAACACCGGCCGCGCCCTGTGTGCTCCACCCTCTCTCTCTCTCCTTGCTTCCCGACTCGCTGCCCGGCCCCGTTGAAAGGCCACCCGATCGAGCTTCAGCCCGCCGCAGCCCAGGAAGGATCACAGCACTACCTGCCACCAGCCCGATTAGCTGGGAAACCACAGACCGAGGAACCCAGCCTGCCTCTGGACAGTCTCTCCTGCAAGTTTTGAACTCGATGATTGACGGTCGACGCCCGTTTCTCGAGTTTCAATGGCCTGTTTTTTTTCTTTTTTTTCTTCTTTCTTCTGGCTCCGACCTTCAACAACGTCGTCGGAGCTGCTGCTGAGTTGCAGGTAAGTTCGTTTCTAACTCGTCGCCAGTGTTAAGTCCGTGAATGATTGAGACACGGACTAGCAGGAGAGAAAACAAACAGAACTTTACTGGTGAAAGGCATAAACGAATCTAAACAACAGAGGCTCTCTAGCGCCTTTTATACAGGGGTGGTCACTGCCGGTACTGCAGTCTGAGACCAGTTATTCTCTTAAAGGTACATACACAACAGTAGCGAGCTACAACAACAGGCCAACCTTCATGGGCAAAGGCTGGTTGAGAAAGTTAGAACTAGACTGGAAAAACATCTTCTGTATAGATGCTTTAAAGAAGTGACTTGACACAATGCTGAACAAGTATAAAAGCATGATCTCAGACAGTTATGAGGGCATCACTGGGTATGACGTGCAGATCCGCATCAAGTCCAATGTGAAGCCTGTCTATTGTAAGGCAAGGACGGTCCCCTATGCTTTGAAAAGTCAGGTGGAGGAAGAACTAGAGAAATTGAGAGAGAACGGAGTGCTCGTAAAAACTGACAAAAGTGAATGGGCTACCTCGATTGTGGTAGTGCCCAAAGCAAACAAAACTGTATGCTTGTGCGGTGACTACAAAGTTACTATCAACCAAGCAGTTGACGATGAGCAGTACCCATTACCTACATCGCAAGATTTGTATGCAGCCCTCTCTGTGTCAAAGGTTTTCCCCAAGCTTGACCTGTCGCACGCTTACGCTCAGCTGAATGTTGACAAAGAGAATCAACAGTATCTCACTATCAACACACACAAGGGAATGTACTCATACACCAAGCTGCTGTTTGGTATAAAGTCCTCCCCCAAAATCTTCCAGGCTACGATGGATAAGATTTTGCAAGGAATTCCAAATTGCTTATGCAATCAAGACGATGTGCTGATCGCAACAAGCAGCGAGGAAGGAAATCTAGAAGTGTTAGACATAGTGCTTCAAAGGCTGTATTCCCACAATGTCCAATTGAAAAGGTGCAAATGTGCTTTTGTGCAGCCCGAGGTTGTGTACCTTGGTCTGAAAGTTGATGCAAATGGCTTGCAACCAGTTAAGGAAAAGGTTGATGCTCTCATCAATGCGCCAAAGCCACAGAACATGTCTGAGTTAAGATCTTTCTTTGGAATGGTCCAGTACTACGCACGTTTCTTACCTGAGTTAGCGACCATGTTAGCTCCATTGCACAAGCTCCTCAAGAAGGATGTCCAGTGGAAATGGACAAAAGCGCAACAGGAAGCTTACAACACTTGTAAGAGAAGTCTCTCTAGCAATACTTTACTGGTGTATTACGACAAAGAGCATGAGCTTAAGTTAGCATGTGATGCTTTCAGTTATGGTGTGGGAGCTGTCATAAGCAACGTAATGGATGACGGCCAAGAGAAACCAATCGTGTTCGCATCGTGAACCCTCACAAAAGTGCGAAAGAAATTACGAGCTAATTGAACATGAAGCACTCGCCATAGTGTTTGGAATCAAGAAATTCCAACAGTTCCTGATCGGCAGAAACTTTACAGAATCACAGAAACCCCACAGTGCAGATAGAGGCCATTTCGGCCCATCGAGCCTGCACCGACACATATCCCACCCGATCCCCGTAACCCCTACACCAACACATGTCCCACCCTATCCCCGTAACCCCACGTATTTAATCCCCCTAACACTAAGGGTCAATTTTATCATAGCCAATCAACCTAACCCGCACATCTTTGGACTGTGGGAGGAAACTGGAGCACCCGGAGGAAACCCACGCAAACATGGGGAGAATGTGCAAACTCCACACAGACAGTCGCCCGAGGCCGGATTCGAACCCGGGTCCCTGGCGCTGTGAGGCAACAGTGCTAACCACTATGCCACCTGATAACCGATCACAAACCGCTCCTAGCAATATTGGGGCCCAAATCTGCCATCCCTGCAATGGCCACATCAAGAATGCAACGTTGGGCAGTGTTGTTGTCACAATATGACTACACGATTGAGTATTGCACGTCAAAGCAAAACGCAATCGCAGATGCCTTGTCCAGGTTGCCACATGAAGACTCATGTGTTGGGAGTGAAGGTGAGATTTTCATGCTAGGTGCAGTTGACAAAGATATTCCCATGATTGCAACTGAGATTGCAAATAAGACTCAAAAGGACTCAGTACTGCAAAGAGTGTATGAAAACACCTTGAATGGATGGACTGATCAGTGTCTGGACACAGAGTTGAAACCATTCCATAAGCATCATATTGAATTGTCTTGTGAGCAAAGTTGTATCAAGTGGGGAAACAGAGCGGTGGTACCTACTTCTTTGAGAGATAGAATTCTGGCTATCCAGGGATTGTCAATATGAAATCAATTGCAAGAAGCTTTTTTTACTGGCCTGGATTGGACAGTGATCTTGAATCACTTGTCAGCAAATGCAGCGTTTGGCAAAATTTCAGAAACAAACCACCCTAAACTCCACTACAACCCTGGTCATGACCAAGTAGACCTTTTCAGAGAATACATGTAGACTTCTGTGAGAAAGCAAATGATTATTTCCTGGTACTTGTAGATAGTCACTCAAAGTGGATTGAAGTGAAATACAAGGGTTTAAATACTACAACTGAACATACCAGAGATGAGTTGAGGTCTTTCTTCACATGTCATGGCTTACCCGAAGAGCTTGTTTCTGACAATGGCCCTCAGTTTCGTTCTGCCCTATTCCAAGAGTTCATGAAATGGAACGGTATCAAACACACTCTCGTTCCACCAGATCAATAGCCGAAAGGTCAGTCAGAATAGTGAAAGAAGCTCTCAAAAAGCAAGTGTTGCAAGGTAGTTCAGGACTCAGCATGAAGCAACGTTTGGCAAATTTCTTGCTGAAGTATAGAACTACTCCCCACACTACAACTGGGTATAGCCCAGCTGAACTCTTGATGAAGAGGAGATTGAGAACATGATGGAGTCTTGTTCAACCAAATTTGGCCTCAAGTTGAACAGAAACAGTTGAGTCAGAAACGTTATTATGATACCAATCAGAAAAAATGCAGTTTCAAACAAAACGAGTGTGTTTGTGTCCTCAGTCCCCCTGGCAAGTCGAGTTCACACAAGTGGGATATAGGAACCATGGTAGAGGTTGGTGGAACCAAGAGATAATTGGTTGAAATTGGTGACAACATCTGAAGTATTCATGTAGAGCAAATGATCTCTGCTAGAGATGAACCAAGATATGATCGTTAACCATTTGATCATGAACTCATACATGAGTTTGACTCAGTTCAGACTTCAGTAACTGAAGTACCAGGTTCAAACAAATCTGAAATAGAAACAGGATCATCTTTGAGTTTGGAACCAGAACAAAGCAGCTCAAAAATTGGTTCAATACCAAAACCTTTTGCAAGGAGATCAGGAATGCTCCGCAAACCTGTTATTAAACTGGATTTGTAGTTCATTTGTAATATTTGTAGTTGATTTAAAAGAAAAAAAGCCTGGAGTTTTTGTTATGTGGTACATGTAATGCTGGGAAACGTGGGACCATAGTTTTCTTGTATTTGAGGGGGGAATATGTGCATTTTTTTTAAGGGGAAAGCAGTGTTATTGTATTATCACATGGTTTATCACATGGTTTAGTATGAGCATGCTCAGTTCGCTCTGGCCTAGTAAACAAGCACCTTGACTAGCAGCTCATCGTGTCTCTGTCCTTCATTTGTCCTACCCACATATATTACACCTCCTCCACCAGGACCTCCAGTGCCATGTCTGAGAACCTGTGCGCCTTGTCACTCGGTCCCTGAGCCATCCTGAAACATGCCAGCCAGCACACGCCACACCGTCAGTGGGAGTGGGTGAGTGGAGCCCACATATACTGCTCCACGAAAATTGCATCTAATCAGCTCTTGAGTGCCTGCCAGTGTCTCTGTTTTAGCACCCCCAGGCAAGTTCAAATTATGGTCATCAGCAATTAGGACCAAAATTGCGTACTAAAACCAGACTTTCAAACAGGCGTGTCTTATTAGCACAGCACCCATTTAGCGCTTGTTTACACCCTTTCACCAAAATAACCCCACAGCCTTTAAAAAGAAGAAAGCAAAGTACTTAATTATGCTGTAGGGTAAGTATTGAGGCTCAGAGTTGTTAATATCAGGCAAATGTTAGGAGTGACAATTATGATCAGCAACAATGACAGAGGTGTCAGCCTTGGTTCAGTGGGAGCACTCTCAGCTCAGAGTCAGAGGTTGTGGGTTCAAGTCCCACTCCAGAGACTTGAGCATATAATCTAGGCTGGCACTCCGGTGCAGTACTGAAGGAGTGCTACACTGTCAGAGGTGCCATCGTTTCATTGAGACATTGAACCGAGGGCCCATTTGCCTTCTCAGGTGGACATAAAAAATCCCATGGTAATATTTTGAAGAAGAGTAGGGGGGTTATCCCTAGTATCCTGGCCAATATTCATTCCTCAACCAATATCACTAAAGAAAATATTTTTTTTTATTCGTCCATGGGATGTGGGCGTCATTGACAAAGCCAGCATTTATTGCCCATCCCTAATTGCCCTTGAGAAGGTGGTGGTGAGCTGCCATCTTGAACCGCTGCAGTCCATGTTGTGAAGGTACTCCCACAGTGCTGTTAAGGAGGGAGTTCCAGGATTTTGACCCAGCGATGATGAAGGATCATCGACATACTTCTAAGTCAGGATGGTGTGTGACTTGGAGGGGAACTTGGAGGTGGTGGTGTTCCCATGCACCTGCTGCCCTTATCCTTCTAGGTGGAAGAGGTCGCGGGTTTGGGAGGTGCTGCCGAAGAAGCCTTGGCGATTTGCTGCAGTGCATGTTGTAGATGGTACACACTACAGCCACGGTACGCCGGTGGTGGAGGGAGTGAATGTTTAAGGTGGTGGTTGGGGTGCCAATCAAGCGGGCTGCTTTGTCCTGGATGGTGTCGAGCCTCTTGAGTGTTGTTGGAACTGCACTCATCCAGGCAAGTGGAGAGTATTCCATCATACTCCTTACTTGTGCCTTGTAAATGGTGGAAAGGGTTTGGGAGTCAAGAGGTGAGACACTCGCCGCAGAATACCCAGCCTCTGACCTGCTCTTGTTGCCACAGTATTTATGTGGCTGGTCCAGTTAAGACTCTGGTCAATGGTGACCCCCAGGATGTTGATGGTGGGGGATTTGGCAATGGTAATGCCGTTGAATGTCAAGGGGAGGTGATTAGACTCTTGTTTGTTGGAGATAGTCATTGCCTGGCACTTCTGTGGCGCGAATGTTACCTGCCACTTATCAGCCCAAGCTTGAACGTCATCCAGGTCTTGTTGGATGTGGGCATGGACTGCTTCATTATCTGAGGAGTTGTGAATGGTGCTGAACACTGTGCAGTCATCAGCAAACATCCCCATTTCTGACCTTATGTTGCAGGGAAGGTCATTGATGAAGCAGCTGAAGATGGTTGGGCCCAGGACACTGCCCTGAGGAACTCCTGCAGCGATGTCCTGGGGCTGTGATGATTGACCTTCAACCACCACAACCATCTTCCTTTGTGCTAGGTATGACTCCAGCCAGTGGAGCATTTTCCCCCCGATTCCTATTAACTTCAGTTTTACTAGGGCTCCTTGATGCCACACTCGGTCAAATGCTGCCTTGATGTCAAGGGCAGTCACTCTCACCTCACCTCTGGAATTCAACTCCTTTGTCCATGTTTGGACCAAGGCTATAATGAGGTCAGGAGCTGAGTGGTCTTGGCAGAACCCAAACTGGGCATCAGTGAGCAGGTTATTGGTAAGTGCCGCTTGATAGCACTGTCGATGACACCTTCCATCACTTTGCTGATGATTGAGAGTAGATTGATGGGGTGGTAATTGGCCGGGTTTGATTTGTCCTGCTTTTTGTGGACAGGACAAACCTGGGCAGTTTTCCACATTGTCGGATAGATGCCAGTGTTGTAGCTGTACTGGAACAGCTTGGCTAGAGGTGCAGCTAGTTCTGGAGCACAAGTCTTCAGCACAATAGCCAGGATATTGTTGGGGTCCACAGCCTTTGCTGTATCCAGTGTGCTCAGCCGTTTCTTGATATCATGGGGAGTGAATCGAATTGGCTGAAGATTGGCTTCTGTGATGGTGGGGACCTCAGGAGTAGGCCAATATGAATCACCCACTTGGCACTTCTGGCTGAAGATGGTTGCAAACACTTCAGCCTTGTCTTTTGCACTCATGTGCTGGGCTCCACCATCATTGAGGATGGGGATATTCATGGAGCCTCCTCCTCCCGTTAGTTGTTTAATGGTCCACCACCATTCACGACTGGATGTGGCAGGACTGCAGAGCTTTAATCTGATCCGTTGATTGTGGGATTGCTTAGCCCTATCTATAGCATGCTGCTTCCGCTTTTTAGCATGCATGTAATCCTGTGTTGCAGCTTCCCCAGGTTGGAACTTCATTTTTAGGTACACTTGGTGCTGCTCCTGGCATGCTTTTCTACACTCCTTATTGAAACAGTGTTGGTCCCCTGGCTTGATGGTAATGGTAGAGTGAGGGATATGCCAGGCCATGAGGTTACAGATTGTGGTGTAATACAATTCTGCTGCTTCTGATGGCCCACAGCGCCTCATGGATGCCCAGTTTTGAACTGCTAGTTCTGTTCTGAATCTATCCCATTTAGCATGGTGGTAGTGCCACCCAACACGATGGAGGGTGTCATCAGCGTGAAGACGGAGCTTCATTTCCACAATGACTGAGCGGTGGTCACTGCTACCAATACTGTCATGGACAGATGCATCTGCGACAGGTAGGTTGGTGTGGATGAGGTCAAGTAGGTTTTTCCCTTGTGTTGGTTCTCTCACCACCTGTCGCAGGCCAGACTGGCAGTTATGTCCTTCAGTACTCGGCCAGCTCGGTCAGTCGTGGTGCTACTGAGCCACTCTTGGTGATGGTCATTGAAGTCCCCCACCCAGAGTATTTTCTGTGCCCTTGCTACTCTCAGTGCTTCTTCCAAGTGGTGTTCAACATGGAGGAGTACTGATTCATCAGCTGAGGGAGGGCGGTAGGTGGTAATCAGCAGGAGGTTTCCTTGCTCATGCTTGACCTGAAGCTATGAGACTTCATGGGGTCCGGAGTCAATGTTGAGGACTCCCAGGGCCACTCCTTCCCGACTGTATCCCACTGTGCCGCCACCCCTGGTGGGTCTGTCCTGCCGGCGGGACAGGACATACCCAGGGATGGTGATGGAGGAGTCGGGGACATTGGCTAAAAAGTATGATTCTGTGAGTATGATTATGTTGCTTGACTAGTCTGTGGGACAGCTCTCCCAATTTCGACACAAGTCCCCAGATGTTGGTGAGGAGGACTTTGCAGGTTTGACTGGGCTGGGTGTGCTGTTGCCATGTCCATAGCCGGTGCTGAGGTCGATGCCGGGTGGTCCGTCTGGTTTTATTCTCATTATTGTGTTTCATAGCGGTTTGTTACAACTGAGTAGCTTGCTAGGCCATTTCAGAGGGCAGTTAAGAGTCAACCACATTGCTGTGGGTCTGGAGTCACATTTGCGCCAGACCAGATTTTCTTCTCTAAAGGACATTAGTGAACCAGATGGGTTTTTACGACAATCCGATAGTTTCATGGTTACCATTACTGATACAATAATTATTCCAGATTTATTTAATTAACTGAATTTAAATTCCCCAGCTGCCGTGGTGGGATTTGAACTCAAGGGCTTGACAGAGTAGATGCAGAGAGGATGATTCCCCTTGTGGGGGAATCTAGAACTAGGGGGCATAATTTCAGAATAAGGGGGCACCCATTTAAAACGGAAATGAGGAGGAATTTCTTCTCTCAGAGGGTCGTGAATCTTTGGAATTCTCTACCCCAGAGAGCTGTGGAGACTGGGTCATTGAATATATTTAAGGTGGAGATAGACAGATTTTTGAATGGTAAGGGAGTCAAGGGTTATGGGGAGCGGGCAGGGAAGTGGAGTTGAAGCCAGGATCAGATCAGCCATGATCTTATCAAATGGCGGAGCAGGCTCAAGGGGTTAAATGGCTTACTCCTGCTCCTACATCTTATGTTCTTATGTCTCTGGGTCATCAGTCCAGGCCTCTGGATTACTAGCCCAGTGATACTACCACTACGCTACCGTTCCCAGGTGATCTGGTCATTATCAGATTGCTGTTTGTGGGACCTTGCTGTGCACAAATTGGCTGCGCGTTTCCTATATTAGAACAGTGACTGCACTTCAAATATACTTAATTGGCTGTAAAATGCTTTGGGATGCTCTTGTGGTTATGAACGATGTTATATAAATGCAAGTTCTTTCTTTCTAGAGGTTGCAAAACTATAAATGATATGTTGCCATGTTTACTTGAGTTACAGACATCAAACTAGATTTCCAGCTAAGTGCCACTTGGCAGATCGACTTGATTAATCTTTCAAGGCAGTTCCACTGCAAGCCTTCAATAGGTGGAGCATGAGAAAACACCTGTCTCCTAAGGCAGCCTAGAGAGGTGAATTTTCCAAAGCTTTTTTGTTCAAACGCCTGTACCTGACAGAAAGCAAAACATTTAAAGTGCCTGAGGCGACTACCTTATTCATCTTCAATAATGGCATGAAAAAAATTCCACTTTGAATTGAACCCG
This sequence comes from Somniosus microcephalus, assembly GCF_052327205.1. Classification (NCBI taxonomy): domain Eukaryota; kingdom Metazoa; phylum Chordata; class Chondrichthyes; order Squaliformes; family Somniosidae; genus Somniosus; species Somniosus microcephalus. Next base: position 243,904,023 of record NC_140993.1, read on the forward strand.
TGAGAAACAATTATTACTTGTGACTCAATCACAAGCAGCAGCGATTGCCAACTTTTGGGTAGCGCACCGCAGAAAAAAATGAATCACGTTCACCTTGCAAAGTTAACCCCAAAAAGTTCAAGAATTTGAAGACCTGCATAAAAAGAAATGACTTCGGTCCTCATGTGAAATATCCTAACCAGTGAGAAACATTCTGACAATGCCATTTACAAATGGTGCAAAAGGAACAGGAGCAATTAGAACAGATTTATCACAGCGGACCTGTAAAACCGTGACACTAAATAGCTATTTGCTATTGTCATGGTGAGGTGTTTGCAGCATAATGGTGCTGTACACGTGTGAAAATGAAGGTGGGTGTCATGCATGATTCTTAGCTTATGGGCAAGATAAAAGCATATTTTCTTGATGAATAGTTGGAAGGGTTAGTGGCAGGGGGTCTGAAACAACGATAAATATGCAATTGGTGGCCACAGGACTAAAAACTGTTGATTCTGAAACATGGGCTGACAAAAATGAAGGGCAGGATTTTCATTGGGCCGTGGAGTCGGGATTGGAGGCGTGGGGGGGGTTAAAATCCCGAAATCAGGGGTCCCGACCCCATCCCGCACCCAAACCCACCTCCATGCCAGTTTCAAAGGAGGCGGGTACCCGCCCCGCGCTAGGACCCGCCTACCTGAGGCGGGAAGGGATTAGTGCCAATTAACTGCCTGTTAACAGGTAGTTAACAGGCAGTTTTTAGCATAATCCCTATTTTTAAGGTTGAAGTGTGGGATTCCCGATGGCTCCAAGCCACGCCAAGTTAGAGGAGGCGGGCCGTCGGGTTGAAGGACTTGGAGGGGTCGAGATGTCGGTGTTCAGGTGAGTGATGTGTGTATGAGTGCAAAGATAAGTGTGTTTGATGTGTCTAAAGTGATTAAAGAAGTTTAAATTACCTTTTCTTACCTTTTCAGCCTTCCTTCCTTTAGGTCTCAGGAGTCCCTCATCTCGCCGTCATAGAAAGCAGAATGGCTGCAAACTGTCAAAAGTGACAGCCTTCAGCTTTCTGTGCAGGAGACATTTCTAACTGAATCTGTGGAGAAGGAACTCAGGTTAGAAGTAAGGCTGTCAGTGTTTGATAGCTTCAAACAGCTGTGAAACACTGATATTTCACCTGTCAAAACCTCTTGACAGATGAAATTTCAGTCTGTGACATCACCTGTTGCCGGGTGACCCTTAATTGGCCTGCTGAGCCCGCTGGGCGGGCTCAACAAGGTCAATCAAGTTAAAATTGCGTGGATTGGCCGCATCTTGATGGAGGCGGGACTACAACCCCGAAAATTGTAGTCCCGCCTCCTACCCGACTCCTGAATGAAAATCCAGCCCAAAGGCTCTGAAATACCAAGGGAGAGTAAAGTGCTGCTTATGTCATGGAGCAGCCTGAGGAGAAGGGGCAAAGGAATATGTTACCATGTTAAAAGACTGGTATGAACATTGTGCGAGGGCAACATTCTCATATCCAGTAACCTTGGAGCAACAAATGACTATACACCTTGCGGCAGAACTGGTGTTTATTGGATCTAAATCTCAGGTAAAAGCGCAGGTCAGATCAGTCATTAAAATTGATATGACAGCTGTAAGTCCAGGGAGACGCATCTAATTTTATAATCAGAGCATGTCTGTGCCACCAACAGTGGAATGACCCTTCCATACCTCGAAAACAGCAGACATTTAGGCCGCGATTTTGCCGGCGCTCAGAGGGCGGGTTCGGAGGAGGGTCCGCTGTCAAAATCGAAATGATTGACAGCAGGTTGGGAACCCACACCAAACCCACCTCCATGGTAAGTTTCCAAAGTGTTGGGTCTGTGATTTCAGAACAGGCCCGACATCAAGCGGCAGGGGAGGCATTTAAGACAGTTAAATGCTTGTTAAGTGCTTTTAACGACTATTTTGGTAGCCTATTTCTATTTTACCACATTTTTAACGGGGCTCACGTCATTCGGAGATCACATCAGGTAAGTATGTTGGGAGTTCCATCGAGCTGCATAGTTCACAGCTGCAACTGCAATATAAAAGCTAACCTTTCACATTTGTTCCCTTTCCAATGTCAGAAGTTGCTGATTTGAGGATTTGGAAGACACATTTGATCTTTATTGAGGCTGTAAGTGTGTGGTGTAAACTCTATATCCACTGTCACGCCCTTGGAATAACTTCTCTCCCCATTGACTGATTGCTTCTAACATCTCATCCTCACCTGCCATATATAACAACAGAATGGGAACAATTTATACTCACTCACCCTGGTCCTCAGAATCTGACCACAATCAGTCACAGCAGCAGCAGAACCAGGCACACCAGCAGCACCAACAACCAGACGACAACCTTCTCCTCGACCACCTGCTGCTGCACAGGGCAGAGGCCATCAGTGCAGGGCTGCACCGCACCACAGGAGATACCCCCAACACAGGGTTTACAGGCAGAGGATGAGCTTCCTCAACATGACTGAGCAGCAGTGCCAAAGGAGGCTGAGACTTTCGCGACAGGTAGTTGCTGACATCTGCACAATGCTCGATCAAGACCTGCAGCCCAGAGGAGCGGGTGGTCACCCCTTACCAGTGGCTGTCAAAGTCACCACCATCCTCAACTTCTTCGCCTCAGGCTCCTTCCAGGGATTTGCTGCAGACATTAGTGGCATCTTCCAGTCGGTCGCCCACAGATGCATCACACAGGTGCCCAACTCCCTCTTTGACAAGTCCGCCAATTACATCCACTTTTCCACTGATGAAGTCAGTGTTACCGAGCATGTGCTTGGCTTTGTCAATCTGGCAGGCTTCCCATGGGTGCAGGGTGTCATCGACTGTACACATGTGGCTATCAGGGCATCCCATCAGAACCCAGCAGCATTTATAAACCGCAAGGGCTTCCACTCCTTTAACGTGCAGCTGGTGTGCAACCATTGGAAGAGCATCATGCATGTGTGCACCAAGTTCCCTGGCAGCTGCCATGACTTACATCCTACGCCAGTCCACTGCCCCTCAGCTCTTCGCACCGCCAAACAAACTTTCTGGCTGGCTCCTTGGAGACAAAAGCTATCCCCTGAAGACGTGACTAACGACACCTTTGAGGAGGCCATCAAATGAGTCTGAGGAGCACTACAATTAAAGCCACATTTCCGCCAGAAGTCTCATAGAGCAAACAATAGGGTTGCTCAAAATGCGCTTCAGATGCCTGGACAGATCTAGTGGGCCCTTCAGTACACACCAGCCAGGGTCTCGAGAATCGTTGTTGTCTGCTGTGCCCTGCACAGCATAGCACTGTAGCGAGGATTAGCGTTGCATGCAGAAGAAGGCGCAAAGCGCATAGCCTCTTTGGAGGAGGAGGAGCAGAATGAGGTTCAGCATGAGGAAGACACGGAGGAGGCAGCTGACCCAATGCGCCCAGCACACGAGCACATTGCTACCCATATCACCAGGGATGGCCTAATCAATGCCAGAGTCATCTAAATTTATGCAGCACAGACAGCTGCCACATGAGCATGAAGGTTGGCATGACTCCACTTCAACACCATAGAGCATCTCTACAATGAACTGTGCATTCCTTGCACTGTCACCACCATTGCTGGACATAAAAGGCACCCTTACCTTTCATTCTACCACTTCCAATTGTGAGCACACATATGGCATCGAATGCAAATAATCAGAAAAAAGTAATTTATTACAACAAAGTAAAAGAACTGAAACTTAACATTCATTTATAGCAAATCACCCAAGTGACTACCCTTGTGACTATTTATGTGGAATCTTTCTTTTATGCGTGCTTCTACGTGGTGCTACCCCTGTGGCTTCAGCAGAGGTGGAGGCAGCCTGCTCACTTTCCTGCTGCGCCTGCTTAGACGCCTTTGGCGGTCGCCTTCTGGGTTTTGGAGTCTGTGAGGGCCCTGCCAAAGTCTGCACCTCCTGCGGCTGTGCATGGGCTGACTTGGCCATCGCTGTCCGGGGAGGCATCTGGGGCTCTGACTGAGGGTTTGGCAAGGGGGTGGTAGTTTGAGTGCTTGGAGAGGAGCCTCCAATTCCATGTCCCCACCCACCATCATCTCTGTCATGGGTCATCTGCACTTCTCTACTAGCAAATAGCTGGAGAGCACCTTGCTGCACATCAGTAGGGCCATGAGGACCCAGGTCTGTACTGACATTCCTAATAACAAGGACATCCATGAACCTTTGGTTTCTCTCCTCAATAGATGCCCATCTATCTTCCATAGATGACCATCTTTTTAGAAGTATTACCATGTTCTCCTGAGTCTGGCGATTTATGTCCTTCATGGAGGTGGCCATCTTTTCCAGGGCAGAACCTACAGTTGTCAGTGCGTGCGCCATGGTGGTGCTCATGTTTGAGATGGACTCCTCCATTCTCTGCACAGTCGCAGTCACCGCGGTTGCTAACCCTGCCAGAGCCTCCTGCACTTGTTCCTGAAGCTCCAGGATCGCCCTCTTCCTGGATGGTCCCCGAGGCTCAGCGTCTGCATGCAGCTTAGCAGAGGTAGGAGACTCCTGCAGCCTCCGACGAGGAGTCTGGGTAACGCGCACGGCGGGCGTAACAAACCCAATTAACGTAAAATTGTTTTCACAGAATGGCTGGAGCCGGGAGCGGGACCAGGACCCGCCAACTACCTCTCCCGCTGCGGTCCCACCTCCGCTGGCAAAATCCAGCCCTTATTCTCTGCACTGTCACTTCTTCCACCACAAAATCTGGGCACTTGCGACCCAATTTTTTGTGACTAGAAATACATTCACTACCAAAATGCCTCACGAACTTATAGCAATATAGCAGAAATATTCCAATGAATGCAACAGCTATGGAATGAAGCATGTCTTGTAAGATTGCACATTGTGTTCTGCATTAAAATGTGACACATAAACAGAGGAATCAAGCCACTTTAGTACAAAATATATCTCAGTTCTGCTGTGACTAACAATTTTGTCCAAACCTTCTCCTGCAAGTCACACACTATCCTGACTTGGACATTTACTACCATTCCTTTATCGTATCCAGGATCCTGGAATCCACTGCCCAACACCATGCAGGAGCACCTTCATCACAAGGACTACAGCAGTATAAGGGGAAAGCCCAGCATTACCTTCTAAGAGTGGGTAATAAATGTGGCCTGCCAGCATCACCCACATCCCAAGGATAAATAACAAAACTTAAATCTGTTGACTCCCTTCCTAGCCTGTGCTGCTCTGTATATCAACCATGAAGCATACAAAGATTTTGATTCCCAAATTGCAAACTATAATTCATTAATGGTGAATTACCTATTTTAGACATAAATGAGATTCTATGCTCTCTGTTAGCTCATTTGGCAAATACATTACCCATTCTGTAACAGAGACAATCACAGTCCAGAAGGGTCTTAGATTCAATCTCCAGTTTGTGCTGAATTTGCTGATTTTAACTGAGGTGGTGGTAATAATAATATTACAACTGACATCAGTGCCCCTTAGTTAGAGCGAGGCACCCATCAGCCAGGGCTCCCCCTCTTGATTGCTGTTAAGTGACCCATTCTAGAATGTGCATGTGTGTCGCTGTTGAGGAAGGGCAGGATCGATGTTGGCTGTTGTAATGTATGTACCTTTAAGGGGGAGAACTACTTTTTACAGCTCATGTATACTGTAGTACCGGCAGTGACCACACCTGTATATAACGTTGAGTAGTAATCTGTACAGTTCAGTTGCAGTCTGAGCCACATTGAGTAAACACCGTTTGTACCATTCTCCGCAGTCTGTGTCTGATTATACACGGACATAACAGTGGCGACGAGGCAGATTCGAACCTACCTGCAACTCTGCATCACCTCCCAGGGATTCGCTCCTGGAGAACAGTGGAAGAAGGTCGAGTCCAGAAGCACGGGCGTCGGCCACGGGCAACCGCCCAGTCATCCAGCGGAGATTTGAGCATCGCAGGGGAGGCTGTCGAGAGCCAGGCTTGGCTTTCCAGTCACGGTGGTCCAGCGAAACGGGCTGGCAACAGGTACTGCGCAGACCCTTCCCGGACAGCGGCGGGCTGGAGCCCGACTGAGCGGCACAGAAAAAGGCCGAGCAGCGTCGACGGGGGAGAGAGAGAGGGCAGAGCGCACAGGGCGCAGCCGGTGTTCAGGACCGAGCGGCGTCAACGGGGGAGAGAGATGAGAGAGAGCAGAGCGCAGCTGGTGTTCAAGGGCCGAGCAGCGTCAACGGGGGAGAGAGGCGCGCAGGAAAACGCGAGGCGCTGCCATTGCCACGAGGACCGCAGAGAGCGGCATTGGCAGGAGCGCAGGAGCAGCGCGTGAAACCCACAGGGCGTCGCCATTTGCCACGAGGACTGCCGAGAGCGGCGTTGGCAGCAGCGCGGGAGATGCCATTTTAAGCCGCAGCGGGGAAGAAAGGAAAGCGCGGGAGACGCCATTTTAAGCCAGTCTAATCACACCCAAAAATGCCGAAGAGTGGCAGTATCACAGCGTTCGACAATGAAGTCGAAGATTGGACGACATATGTCGAACGCATAGAAGTGTACTGCAAGGCGAATGAAGTGCCAGATGACAAGAAAGCGCTGGTATTGTTGCATTCAATGGGTGCAAAAACGTATGGCTTACTACGAAAGCTAGTAACCCCAGAGAAGCCAGTAGAAAAGGATTTTGAAAACATAGTGTCAATCCTACAGGACCACTTAAACCCCACACCGCTGCTGATAGCAGAAAGATTTAAGTTTCACAAAAGGAACCAGCATAAAGATGAAAGTAATGCTGAGTATTTAACGGAACTGCGCAAGCTACCGAAACACTGCCAGTTTGGAACGGGACTAGCAGATACTTTAAGGGACAAGTTTGTGTGCGGGCTTCAAAGTGAAGGAACCCAGAAACGGCTTTTATCTGAAAAGGACCTTACACTGGAAAAGGCTTTCAGCATTGCGGTATCATATGAAGCAGCAGCACGGGGCGCTGCAGAGATACAACAGAGACCGCAAGAATATGGCACAAACGAAATGTCATATGGAACAAAGAAGTGCTATCGCTGCGGCAGAACAACACATGACCAGAATGATTGCTGCTTCAAAGACAAAGTGTGCAGACAGTGTGGAAAAGTAGGACACATAGCACGAGTCAGCAGGTCGGGAAAGAAAACCAGCAATAAGAAACTGACCAAAGGAAAGTACAAGAAGGTACATAAGATAACGGAGAATAGTTTAGAAGAACAAAAGAGTGATACCGACTCCGAAAGCAGGGAACTGAGTTGTCTGAAACTACACAATGTGATCACAACAGAGGATCACCGAACCATTTGGGTCACTCTCAAGATAGCAGGAGTCCAGGTAAAGATGGAATTGGACACAGGATCAGCCCTAACAGTCATAAACCGACGGGACTACGAGTGGCTATTCTCACACGTACCCTTGAGAGACACACAAATTATTTTGAAGACGTACACGGGGCAAAAAGTCTACCCCAAAGGAAAAATAAGGGTGACCGTTATATATAACGGTAAGGAAACACCAAAACTAGACCTGTATGTATTGCAAGATGGAGGACCACCATTACTGGGACATGAATGGATCTGGAAAATACAACTGGATTGGCATTCCATACAGGCACTGACTGTGGCTGACAAAAAGGATGACGACGTCACACCTGGGCAACTGTCAAAGATCCTAACTGACGCGAAAGAAGTGTTCCAGCAAGGACTCGGAACACTAAAAGGCATGACAGCGACGATTAAAATTGAAGAAAACGCAAGTCCAAAATGTTTTAAGGCCAGACCGGTACCTTATGCGATCCGCCCAGCTGTCGAAGCAGAGCTGGAGAGTCTGGAACATTCAGGTGTACTGTCCAAGGCAGACTGGAGCGAGTGGGCTACACCCATCGGCCTAGAAATTGAGTTTTGGCTTAGCCAGGGCTTTAGCGCCGGAAGTTAGTGCCGGCGCTAAGTCCCCCTGCGCGCGCCAAAAATTCAGCAGGGCCGCGCCCAAACGGCTGCCGGCGCTACTGAAGGGTCTTTGCGGCGGTAAATCGGCGCTAACTGCCGTTTCGCGCCGCAATTCCGGCGCTGCGGCACCCGATGCGGTGCGGCAGGCTCGGGAAGTGCAGGCCTCCTCCTTCCCTTAAGGAGGAGCTGCCTGCACCCGATCGCGGCCCGCGAAAATCTTTTAAAAAATGAGCCCGGCACCTCGGACAAGTGCCGGGCTTGCTTCTGTTCCGGGGGGGGGGGGGAAGTCCGGGGAGGGAGCTGCGGCCAGGCGGCCGTCGGGAAAGCGGCCGGCCGCCGCGGGGCCTTTAATGCGCCGGCGCAAAGACTCGTAAGACTCTGTTGCCAGAGTCTTAGTTGCGGCTGTCACGGGCGAGGCGGCCGCAACTGAATTTCGGCGCTGGGGCCCGTCGGCATGGCAACCGGGACGCTGCGCACACCGATGACGTCATCGGTGCCGGCGCAGCGCTACCGGTCTACCGCGGCGTAAGGGCCCCAGGCAATTTTGGCGCTGGCGCCAAATGCAGCGCTAGGCCCTCTAGCGCCGCAAAATCGGCGCTAAGGGCACTCAATTTCTAGGCCATCGTCCCTGTGATGAAAAAGTCGTTGAGCAGCACGCCTGGGGAACCAAGGAAGGTTCGCACCTGTGGGGACTTTAAGGTAACAGTGAACCCGGTCCTTCACACCGTACAATATCCACTTCCGCGGATTGAAGATATTTTCGCCTCACTATCTGGAAGGAAACGCCTCACTAAGATTGGTCTGGCCCAGGCGTATCTGCAAATGGAGGTAGAAGAAGCATCAAAAAAATACCTCACAATCAACACCCATAAAGGTCTCTACCAATACAACCGGCTGGTATTCGGGGTAGCATCAGCTCCGGCTATTTGGCAGAGGGCAATGGAACAAGTCCTGCAAGGGATCCCAGGGACCCAGTGTTATTTGGACGACATCCTGGTCACGGGCGAAAATGACAGTGATCACCTTGCCAACCTGGAGCAGGTGCTCACTAGATTGCAGGAATATGGGCTCCGAGCTAACCACCCCAAATGCGAGTTTTTTAGAAAACAGATCTCGTATTGTGGCCACGTTATCGATAAAGAGGGGTTACATAAGTCCCCAGAGAAGATTGAGGCAGTAGTCAAGGCTCCAGCACCGGAAAATGTGTCACAACTGCGGTCGTTCCTCGGGCTGGTAAACTACAACCATAAGTTCTTGCCAAATTTGTCTACAATACTACACCCACTGAACACCCTACTGCAAACTGGGGTGCCATGGAAGTGGAGTGACGAAAGTAGACGAGCTTTCCAGAAGAGCAAAACACTAATCACATCGAAAGAGGTATTGGCCCATTACAACCCAGCATTACCAATTCGATTGGCATGTGATGCGTCACCCTACGGCATTGGAGCGGTGCTGTCGCACAAATTCTCGGACGGCTCAGAGAGGCCAATAGCCTTTGCGTCACGATCACTAACCTCAGCCGAGTGTAACTACGCCCAGATTGACAGGGAGGCCCTCAGCCTAGTGTGGGGGGTGGAAAAAGTTCAATCACTATCTGCACGGACAGAAATTCACCTTGCTGACTGATCACCAGCCCCTTGTCTCCATTTTTAATCCAAAGAAGGGCGTTCCGGTGATGACTGCGCAACGACTACAAAGATGGTCACTTTTTCTAGGGGCGCACCACTATGAGATTGAATATAAGGGCACGAAACAGCATGGAAATGCTGATGGGCTATCACGCCTGCCACTGCCTACTGTGGAGGAAGCACCAGCAGTGGATCCTGTCGAAATATTCCATTCGACTATAGTTGAATACCTACCGGTAACTAACGCTTGTATCGAAAAGGAAACCCGAAATGACCCGACACTGTCTCGGGTATATGAATTGACGGTGAAGGGATGGCCAGCACATGGTGACTCACTGTTGCCAGCATTCTCGACAAGGAGAGAACAGCTGTCAGTGTGCCGGGGGACCTTGATGTGTGGATCCCGAGTGGTAATTCCACCCAAGTTAAGGGATAGAGTGCTCAATGAGCTTCATGAGGGTCATCTGGGAGGGGTAAAAATGAAAAGCCTAGCCAGGGCTTATGTGTGGTGGCCGGGAATCGATAAACAAATCGAGGACCTGACCAAGAGCTGCTCAGGATGCCAGAAAGTCCAAAATGCACCACAACAGGCCCCTCTACACCCATGGGAGTGGCCCTCATCTCCATGGCAACGGGTGCATATTGATTTTGCTGGTCCATTCATGGACTCAATGTTTTTAATAGCCGTGGATGCGCACTCGAAATGGCCTGAGGTCATCAAAATGTCCTCCACCACCACGGAGAAAACTATTGCAGTCCTCCGGACCATTTTTGCCAGGAATGGCTTGCCAGAACAGATTTGCTCCGACAACGGACCACAGTTTGTGTCCGAAGAGTTCCGGAGGTTCTTGAAAAAGAATGGGGTAAGGCATTACACATCCGCCCCGTATCATCCAGCCACAAGTGGATTGGCTGAGAGGTTCGTACAAACCTTTAAGAAGGCAATAAAGGCTATGTACAATGACAACATTCCGCTGCAGCACAAGGTGGACAATTTCCTGTTCGCCTACCGGAATGCGACACATGCAGTCACCAACCAGGCCCCAGCCATGATGTTCTTTAACTGAAGGTTAAGATCTCGCCTGGATTTGCTCAGACCAAACGTACGAAGAGATGTTGAGAGTAAGCAATTCCAGCACATCCATGAGACGCCAACAGGGAGCTTCAATGTAGGGCAACCAGTCTTGGCCCGCGACTACCGAACAGAAAAATGGCAGCCAGGAACGATATGCACACGGCAGGGCCCACTAATGCACACAGTGGATGTTGGGGAGAGCATCGTGAGACGCCATGCTGACCAGATCCTAGAGTCACAGGAACAAGTCAACCCCATGCCTCGCCCATACGTACCTGGTGATGAACCCGACGTACAGGTAGCATCTACCCCAGAAACAGTAGCATCGGAAGCTGATGAACCAACCGACGACAGGGGGCCAGAATCGCCTCCGCACCAAGAGCAAGACACTCGGGAAAGGCGCTATCCAGAAAGGATCAGGAAGCCTCCCCAAAGACTGAATGTATAAATAGACTATTTTCAGCTGATGTTGCATGTTAAAAGTGTTAATTGTAATTCGTTTGATATTTAATTGTTAAATGAGTGTTATGGTACTGTTAATCTAAAAGGGGAGGAATTGTAATGTATGTACCTTTAAGGGGGAGAACTACTTTTTACAGCTCATGTATACTGTAGTACCGGCAGTGACCACACCTGTATATAACGTTGAGTAGTAATCTGTACAGTTCAGTTGCAGTCTGAGCCACGTTGAGTAAACACCGTTTGTACCGTTCTCTGCAGTCTGTGTCTGATTATACACGGACACAACAGCTGTGATGCCCCTCGTATTTGAATAGCCGGCTGATACTCTACCTTCTAGGCTCAGACAGGAAAGACAGCTAGTTGGATAAAGTACCTCAGGGTTGGCAGCACCTGTGGAACCATACTCCAGCACAAGCTAGTGCTCTTATAAATAACTAATAATATTTGGTTGATACAGTGCTTTATTACATTGATATGTGTCAAAGCACTTTACACAATGAATTACTTTGTGAAGTGCAGTGACTGTTGTTATGTTGACAAATTTGGCAGCCATTTTGTGCACAGCTGCATTGCACAAACAGACAGTGCAATGAACAGCTGCTTAATCTGTTTTTTTATGCTGTTGGATAAGGGGGCAATGTTGGTCAGGACACCAGGACAACTTCCTGCTTTTCCTTGAATAGCTCCATGGGATCTTTAATGCCAACCTTAACCACCAGAACAGGCAGAGGGGGGACTCAATTTAAAGTTTCATCTGAAGGACAGAAAGAACTGGAGTATCAAAAAGAAACACTTTTCCTGCCGCAGTCTGCATGAAAGCACGCGTGAGATGAGTTTCCATATTTTAATAGAAGTTATCTGTGCATAAATTACTTTTAACACCTAATGGCCACAAACACATAAGACATGCTGGCCTAGAAATTGGCCTGAGGCACCCAAGCGGTGCAAAGTTCGCCTGGGCGCTGGAATTTGCGCCGTGATCGCCGCATTAGCGATCGCCGCAAATTCAGTTGAAGTGCCCCTAGAGGGAGACGGGGCGTGGCTCGAGGTGCTCCGCATCCCTCTTAGGGCGCTGAAAGTGAATTTCGCAGCGCTAAGTGCCGCAGCGCCACACGCTGTGGCATGGCACGCTGCGGTACTGCAGGCCTTCCTCCCACTGTTAAGGGGGAGGGGCCTGCAGCAGCGCGAGCCCCGATCGCGAGTGCCGGCAAAAGAGCCCGGCACCAAGGAGAAGTGCCGGGCTCTCGGGAAATAGCCGGCAATGCCGCGGGGGGGGGGGACCAGGAGGCCAGGGATGGAGGTGCTGGCAGGCAGCCGCCGAAAAAGCGCCCGCCCCGCACCTCCACCTTAACTTGCGCCTCTGCCGACGCAGCAAGGCCTCGTGAACCGGGCGCGGGTAGCGAACGGCGCTACAGCGGCGTTCGCTACCAAATATCGCGATCGGGGCGCGAATGGGGCGCTGCGCACACCGATGACGTCATTGGTGGTGGCGCAGCGCAAAAGGCTAATGCCACCATTAGCGCCCCTGCTGAATATCGCGGGAGGTGCAGCCAGTGGCGCTACAGCCACTGACTGCCTCTTTAGGCGCTAACAGGTGGCGCTACTCACCCAATTTTTCCCCCGCTGTGTGAAACAGGGAAGAAAGAAAGAACTTGCATTTTTATGGAACCTTTCACGACCTCAGGACGTCCCAAATCACGTTACAGCCAATGAAGTACTTTTTGAAGTGTAGTCACTGTTGTAGGAAACGCAGCAGCCAATTTGCACACAGCAAGCTCCCACAAACAGCAATGTGATAATGACTAGATAAACTGTTTTAGTGATGTTGCTTGAGTGATAAATATTGGCCAGGACAACTCCCTTGTGCTTTGAATAGTGCCATGGGATCTTTTGCTTCCACATGATAAGGCAGACGGCGCCTCGGTTTAACATCTCATCCGAAAAACGCCATCTTTGACAGTGCAGCACTCCCTCAGCACTGGAGTCTGTCTTGAACACACAACCTTTGAATTCCAAGGCGTGAGTGCTACCAGCTGAGCCAAGGATGAAACCATGTGCAATGAAAGGCTTTACTGCAGTTGCACAGACCTTGATGCAGCTGCACCAGGAGACTGGGGGAAGTAGGTAGCCAGAGTTTTATTTTGAAACTACCTGTTGATTTGTGTTAGGAGTGTTACAGCCAGTGTATGTTACTAACAGGCCAGATGCATGAATTAATCACATTTTATTTATACACAGTAGCGTGCTTATAATGAACTGTACCAGACGTCACATGAGGATGGAGATTCTCTTTAAGGAACATGTGGAATGTAGAAAATGGAGAGGTACAAAGGGGAGAGGATATTGCTACATAATATATATATTACTCGGTAATTTGTGGTGAAACAAATCCAATTGCAATGCAAGTCAAATCATGTTGTGGCATATCAAGTTTTTCTACTGTGGGAGCCTGAAGTCCATTTCAATTAGACTTAACTCCTCTATAGGTTTATCTTATCTATGGGCGTAAAATGTTAACCTTCTTAAAGAAAACGATCCAGATTATAAAGAATGACGCGGAGAGGCGTGGGTTTCCTGGTGGTGACACATCTTGCAGTTCCAGTAACATTGATAATCTGTTCAAGTTTCTCTTTCATGTTTGATGACACAGATAAATCCGCTCTACCGTCTTGTTACATATTCCAACCAATTTGTCATCCTACATTTACCTGCTGTGTTTCGAAACGCCTCCACTGAAATTCACCTGGGTGAATTTGATTGCTACAGGATTATGATTAGCCAAACTTTGCAGAGTGCAGCTATCCGTGTTTGGAGTAGAATTAGGTTCTAGTTCATCCAAATTATAACAATGCTCAAATTGAAGTATTATAAAGTGGCAATGTTGTTTACAATTCTAATACTCACCTTGGGCAAAATATACATGAAATTTTGATGGATCACCTATGGCATTGCTCCTAGTAAGTCAAAAGATTTGGGGCTAAAAATTGGATAGCCCCCAAAAACGGGCACAGGGATCTCAATGTGCGATTAACCCACGCCTGTTCAAACTTCGTGCTGCCTGCTAATTATAATGATAGTGGTGTGCAGCCCAGCGCTAAACGCGCTTCTGAGTGGCTGCACACTGAGCAGGGGGTCCAAGATCATGCGAGGCTAGCACCAATTAAAGCTAGCCTGCAGTTCTTAAAGCCAGCCTGCACCTCTTAAGGGGGAGGTTTATTCTGGCTGCAACAGGTGCTGGAAGTCATTGTAGAGGAGTGTGTGATCTACAGGAAGAGTGAAGATGGCGCAACATAGCAGAGACAGGGCACCAAGATTTCTGGATGCAGCACTTGAGGCACTATTGCAGGAGGTGGACAGGAGGAGAGATGTTCTGTATCCATAGGGGGCCAGGAGGCCCTCCAGACAGAAACTGAGAAGGGAATGGGAGCAGATAGCCATCATTGTCAATGCATGCCCAATGTAGCCCTGAGGACCTGGATGCAGTGCTGGAAGAAGTTTAATGACCTCACACTGGTAGTCAAGTTCAGTGAATTCATCTTCAAATGCCATATCCCACAAACTGCACCACTAGCCTTACACACTGCTCAATGGACTACACCCACATTATGACTCATACCTCACATTCATATGCTCCATCTCCCCCTCACACATTTACCACTGCTGCAAGCCTCACACCCACAGCTCACAGCTTGCACACACTGCCAGCTATTCAACCATGACAGCCACATCAGCCCAAACACAGTGAACCACACTCAGTGACACACTTCCCTCTCTCTTGCAGGACACAATCATAGGCAGCTAACCGGAGGATGACAGGCTCGTCTCCATATCCTGACCCCGCTCAAGGAGGCGGCACTGAAACCAATGAAGATAACGGTATGCATATACCTAATCCTCCTTCTCACATCCCACTTTCCCTCATCCCACAATCTCTTCTGACTTACAAGCTGCAGATGGTGTAAGCATGCACCACTTGCTTCCCCCACCCCTCTCACCACAAACCTACCCTTGTGCCTTTCTCATTTCAGAGACACAAGAAATCCAACCTGGCCAGGCTGTGTTGCAAGAGGAAGAGGAGGGTGATGATGAAGAAGAAACACCGTCACTCGATCTGACAGTCGCAGCCACCAGCTCAGATATTGGCACTGCACGGACTTTAGAGGGTAGCTTAGTGGTGGGATCTGCACATTGTGAATCACCGGGCATGAGTGGGCTGCAGCCAGGTTAGGGGGAATGGGTAGCCTATGTGCCAGCTCTCTGGAGGGTGGCATTGCACATGAGATTGTTGCACAGGACTCACATGAGGACTTCGATGAGGCGGCCTACAGAACAACGCTGATGGGTAAGCACAATGAAATGCTTGGTGCATTGGCAGGCCTGCCAGAAAGCCTGAGTGCAATGTCAAGAAGCATGGAGGAGTCCAGCTCCAACCTTGCACAGGGCTATGCTCAGAGTTTGGAGCCCATTCTTTCCAGCATGGAAGGGCTGGGCAGATCCATTAGCGCACTTGTGGACCCAACTATCATACAGCGTGTGATGGCCGATGTCTCAGCTTCCATTGCAGCACAAGCAGAAGCCACCCAACGTCTGAGTGCTGCAATGGAAGCTCAGACTGAAGTCATGCAAGCTCAGACTGAAAAAGGGTGAGACCCGAAAAGTTGACTCTATTTTCTCTCCACGGATGTTGCCTGGCCTGCTGAGTTTTTCCAGCATTTTCTGTTATTATTTAAGCTCAGACCGCTGTTGTCTTGGCTGGGTTTACTAGTGTGGAAAGGAGCTTGCAGGGTGTCACAGCAGTTCAGCAATCTGTCCTCCAGCAGATTACTAGGACTGCTGAGGCACCGCCACAGAGGAGTGGCAGTGGTTCCGTAGAGAACGAACCTGCAGTCCTCTCTCAGGATGACAGCATTTGTCCTCCCACCACTACCACACCGCCAGTACCCTTGCACTGTGTGTCATCACACCAACGCTCTTCTCGATCTTCCTGGCTGCAATGCTCCATCTCACCCTCTGTAAGCTCCCCGCTGGAGTGGAGCTAATCTACAGAACAAATGGGAAACTGTTCAACCTCCATCGCCTCCTGTCCAGATCCAAGGTCGTCCCATCCTCTGTCATTGAATTACAGTATGCAGACGATGCTTGCGTCTGTGCACACTCTGAGGCTGAACTCCAAACCATCGTCAACACCTTCACCGAAGAGTACGAGAGCATGGGCCTTACACTAAACATCCGTAAGACAAAGGTCCTCTACCAACCTGCCCCCGCCACACAGTACTGCCCCCCGATTATCAAAATACATGACGAGGCCTTGGACAATGTGGACCATTTTCCATTCCTCGGGAGCCTACTGTCAACAAGGGCAGACATCGATGACGAAGTCCAACACTGCCTTCAGTGTGCCAGCGTAGCCTTCGGTCGCCTGAGGAAGAGAGTGTTTGAAGACCAGGACCGTAAACCCAGTACCAAGCTCATGGTCTAAAGAGCAGTAGTGCCTGCCCTCCTGTATGCCTCAGAGGCATGGACCATGTACAGCAGGCACCTCAAAGCACTGGAGAGGTACCACCAACGCTGCCTCTGCAAGATCCTGCAATTCCATTGGCAGGATAGGCGCACCAGAGTCAGTGTTCTCGCTCAGGCCAACATCCCCAGCATCGAAGCTTTGACCACGCTCGATCAGCTCCGATGGACGGGCCACATCGTCCGCATGCCTGATATGAGACTCCCAAAACAAGCGCTCTACTCGGAGCTCCGACATGGCAAGAGAGCCCCAGGTGGGCAGAGGAAACGCTTCAAGGACACCCTCAAAGCTTCCTTGAAAAAGTGCAACATCCCCACCGACACCTAGGAATCCCTGGCCCAAGACCGCACAAAGTGGAGGAGAAGCATCCGGGAAGGCGCCGAACACCTCGAGTCTCTTCGCCGGGAGTAAACGAAAGCCAAGCGCAAACAGCGGAAGGAGCGCACGTCAACCCAAGCACCCCACCCACCCGCCCCTTCAACCACTGTCTGCCCCACCTGTGACAGAGACTGTAGGCCCCGCATTGGACTCATCAGTCACCTGCAAACTCATTTTTAATGTGGAAGCAAGTCATCCTCGGTTCCGAGGGACTGCCTAAGAAGAAGAAGAGTGCCCTTGCTGTTGCCTGTCAGCCAGCCAACCCAGACTGCTGCAACCTATGCCGAAGTGGTGCAGTCTGAAGCCGGGCCTACTAGGCCCAGAGTTGCTCGAGGTCATCCTGCAAGGCCATCTGCAATCTCCTCCACTGAAAGTCGGCAGCCTTCCACCAGCCATGCTGCAGCCACCGGGGTAGTACTGCGTAGGAGCACAATGACAGGCAAAGGCTCATTGAAGATAGGCACTAAGGGAATGCACAAGGGTGATTAGTTGACTATTGAATGAAATATTGTAATGGTTTGATTCATAAAATTGGATTGAAATGTTTGTTTTGTGGTGGCTTTATTTCAGCATTGTGGCCAAGAGGACACTGTGATGGTCAGTAACAGGGAAAGTAAGGTGTGAGACTATTGTTAACTATGGAATTGGAGTTGTGTTCACTGGTACCACAGTCGGATGAGTCGATCAGGGACAGCCCAGGCAGAAAGGGATTGTCTGGGTTGCCTCCTCCCTTCCACTTCCTCCTCTTCCTCATCCTCCTCTCCTTCCTCCTCCTCCTCCTCAGCTGGTCACCGTATGCCTGATGGCGAGGTTGTGGAGCATGCAGCAGACCATGATGAATCTTGAGACGTGCTCTGGTGAGTACTGCAGGGCTCCTCCAGAGCTGTCCAGGAGCAGAAGCATTGTTTAAGTGCACCAATGGTCTGCTCTATCAGATTCCGTGTGGCAGCAAGGCTCTCGCTATATGCTTGCTGCCCACGTGTGCGTGGGTTGTGCAGCGGAGTCATGGGCCAGGTGGTCAGCGGTTAGCCCTTGTCAACCAGTAGCCACCATCAGGTTTGTCGTAGTGGCTCAGCAGACATGGCACAGCCGACTGCTGCAGAATGAAGGCATCATTGCTGCTGCCAGGATACCGAGCATTGACCTGCATGATGCGCTGAGCATGGTCGCACACCAGCTGGACATTGAGGGAGTGGAATCCCTTCCGGTTGCGGTACATCTCCGAATTGAGATGCAACGTCCGCAAAGTGAGGTGTGTGCACTCAATAGCACCCTGTACCATGGGGAAGCCTGCTATCCTGGCAAAGCCATGTGTTCACTCTGTCTGTTTCTCTCTGGCAAGAGAGAATGAAATGTATTCAGCACTCCTTGCATAAAGAGCCTCACTCACCTCCCTTATATAGAATTGGACGGTGAAGTGGGAGATGTTACAGATGTTGCCTGCTCCAGCCTGGAAGGAGCCCGACGCAAAGACGTTCAAGTCTTCAAAAACCTCCTTAGTAAAATGGAGACGTTGTATGCATTGTTCCTCGCTGAGGTTGAGGTAGGAGAATTGTTCCCTGAAGACCCTGGGAGGATATGGCCTCTGCTGAGAGCTCTACCCCCTCTCCTACTCCTCCCTCTTTAGCAGCTTGTCCTGCTCTGTGTCACCTCTGCTTATTATCCCGGTTATGCTGCAGGCCAAGGGGGATACAAACTACTGCCCCCATGTCTGGGAGCAACTGGTCTGAGCAATCTGTACCAAAGCCTTGAGCACATGCCACACCACTCATTGTAGACTTTAGGCACCTTTAAAGAAGTCTAGAAAGCACCAAACATTTCTACAAACTCAGCAACAGCTAGTAGAAATCAATCAACAACTAACCTGTAGGTAGGTGATGATCCCTTTAAATAGCACTGGCGTGGGGTCCTTCCTGCTGCTCACCAGTGCGAGGGTAAGAGAAGGCATCAGCTCCGGCATTGAGGTCGAAAACGGCAGAGTTGGCGTTAAATTTGCGTTACACGCTGATTGATGTCACGATCTGCCTATTCTGCATACTTATGGTGCACTCTCCTAGCGCCGACGCTAACGCCCTCACCAGAAGTGCGTGCGCGCTGCTCGGACACCATTTTTGAGCCAATTCGGCACCCGTAGCACTGAAACAACAAGCGCTACGCAACTGAATTTTTAGCCTTTGATGTTTTAGAAGGGCAGGAGCATCTTATACGCAATGTATTATTCTGCTGAGTTGTATGTAACCTGGCCTGTCCCTTTAAAGACACATGCCCCGATTTCCTTGGTGCATGGCAATATAACGGGCAATCGATCCACAACCGTTTGTTTTGAAACAAGTGTTTCCATTATACATACCTAAGTTGATTTTAAGCTCATCATCTACGTGACAACATAAGTAATTAAATAATTAAATTTGCCTAAAAATTTCTGCCAGTGGCAAATGTACACTGTGGGGAGTGCAGTGTAGTGTGCACTTATTGCCTTGTCTCCTCCTGATCGGAGGTAGAGTACTCCCGGACTTAACCCATGCATTAGAATTGTGCTATTTCTACCTGGTATAATTGCTCATTAGGAGGGTGGAGGTGGGGGGAAGCACGTAAAAAGTCAGCCTTCAAATATCACACAAGCAATATGTTCCTACTGTCTGCATGAAATGAGCATTTACAATTGCACAGGATTTTTACCTCTTAGGATTCAGCTATTTCACATAGTTTCTGCTTACAGAAAGTTCACTAAAGTGGCGATAGCTTTCAGAGATTCCCTGGCACTTGCCTTGGTGGAGGAGGATGAGCAGAAGCAGGCAAAGGTTGCCAGAGATGTCAAGTGGCCCCAAAGGTGTACTGTTTAGACCCGCCACTGTTTAAACCATTACATCTCCATTCAGCAATGATTGAAGAGCACTGATTTCAGAGGCTGAGCTTTAGCAGAGAAGCAGTTATCTGTGCCATCTGCTCAAGAAAACCAGCTAAGGTCAACATTGCCATCAATTTTTATGCCTCCGACCCCTTCCAGACTTCTGAAGGGATGTCAGAAGAATAAGCCAATATGCTATCCATAGCTGCATTAAACAAGTGACTGAAACTTTATTCAGGAAGCCTTTATCTCCTTTCCCACTGACCAGCAACAACAACATGTCTGAGTTTCCTCTTCCATCAGATTGCTGGTTTTCCTAAAGTATGTCCAAGCCTCTATACATAATGCTTGGCCTACACGAACAGTGTGCAGTTGGTCTGTGATTACTAGCCAGGCTTATTTGGAAGTGAAGGAAGACTAGAAGGAATAACAACAGAAAATGCTGGAAATACTCAGCAGGCCAGGCAGCATCCGTAGAGAGAGAAACAGAGTTAACGTTTCAGGTCTGGGACCCTTCATCAGAACTGGAAAAAGCTGGAGATGTAACAGATATTAAGCAGGTGCAGAGACAGGGGGCGGGGGGTTTAGGAGGGGAGGAAGGAATTGAAAGAACATACTAGAAGACTAGAAGGGTCTCACTTGGTGGACCAAATCTACCCTACTCAACCCTTGCTGACAACATAGAAACATAGAAGATAGGAGCAGGAGTCGGCCATTCGGCCCTTCGAGCGTGCTCCGCCATTCAATGAGATCATGGCTGATCATCCAAGTTCAGTACCCGGTCCCTGCTTTCTCCCCATATCCCTTGATCCCTTTAGCCTTAAGAAATATATCCAACTCCTTCTTGAATATATTTAATGAATTGGCCTCCACTGCCTTCTGTGGTAGAGAATTCCACAGTCTCACCACTCTCTGGGTGAAGAAATTCCTCCTCATCTCTGTCCTAAATGGCTTACCCCTTCTCCTTAGACTGTGACCCCTGGTTCTGGACTCCCCGACCATCGGGAACATCCTTCCTGCATCCAGTCTGTCCAGTCCTGTTAGAATTTTATAAGCTTCAATGAGATCCCCTCTCATTCTTCTAAACTCCAGCGAGTATAAGCCCAATCGACCCAATCTCTCCTCATACGTCATTCCTGCCATCCCAGGTATCAGTCTGGTGAATCTTCGCTGCACTCCCTCCATGGCAAGAACATCCTTCCTCAGATAAGGCGACCAAAACTGCACACAATACTCAAGGTGTGGTCTCACCAAGGCCCTGTACAACTGCAGCAAGACATCCTTGTTCTTGTACTCGAACCCTCTCGCTACGAAGGCCAACATACCATTTGCCTTCTTAACTGCCTGCTGCACCTGCATGCTTACCTTCAGCGACTGATGCACAAGGACACCCAGGTCTCATTGCACTTCCCCTTCTCCCAATCTATTGCCACCAAAGTCGATAACCTCGCATTTATCCACATTATACTGCATCTGCCATGCTTCTGCCCAATCACCCAACCTGTCCAAATCATACTGGAGTTTCTCAGCATCCTCCTCACAGCACACACGCCCACCCAGCTTTATATTGACTGCAAACTTGGAGATATTATATCTAGTTCCCTCGTCTAGATTATTTATATATATTGCGAATAGCTGGGGTCCTAGGACACCCTTGCAGCACGCACAGACAGAACCTGATGTCAATGTAGCGAGACCCATGCAACCACCGGAATTATTATTAAGGACTCCAGAATCATCATCATCTTCTGTACACGCTATAATTTTGCTATAAAAAGAGGAGGAGGGGAATACCTTATAGCAGGCAGACCGTTACCATGAAGCTGCAGCTCCTGAAGACTGGGGACCCAATTGCTCATATAAGGTACAATAAGCTAAGTGCATGAGTCGTTCTCTTAAGGAATTTTCCTGCCCACATACACAAAATAAAGTGGTCCAAATATTTTTTGCAACACTGTACTCTGCACTTTCTCAATTAGCATCAATGTCCATCTGCTACTGTGCTGCTATCTTATTCTGCACAATCACAAGAAAATATCAAAGTACAAATGGAGGTCAATGGATTTATTTTTCTACTTTCCGTGATGGGTGAAGCACCTTGGGACATTTTGCTATGTTAAAGGCGCTATATACATGCAAGATGTTGTTGTTGTGTGAGCGACATCAATGGCCCAGAAATTCGGGTCTCCACGAGTGAGTACGCATGGGGTACTCACCCGTAAGCCCAATGGAAGTGCCGGTTTCGTGCATGCACTGCGCATGCGCGGGAAACTGGCACTTCCGTTCCCCTGAAAGAAGGGGTTCAGAGGTGGAATGTGTGCGCAGGAGAGGCAGCGCGTGCGCATCGAACTTACGTTTTTTTCCAGGTTTTTCCAGGAGGGTAAGTCTCCAGAAGTTACACTTTTAAAAAGCAGGCGCAAGGTCTGCTTTTTACAAGATAAGTGGTGAATTAATTAAAATTAAAACATTTTTTCCACAGGTTTATTATTTTTAAATACTTTAAAGAAAGATAAGTTTATTTTTAGCCCCGTTAGAAAATAAAATTATTTTTTCCAAAAATTTAAATTATTGTTTAAAATAGTTATTTCATGTAATTTATAGTTTATTTTAAAAATGTGATTTAAAAAAAAAATGTATTTGAAGATTTAGTGATGCTTTGGGGCTTATAGTATTTATAGGTTTGTCAGGCCTTCCTGTCAAACTTATGAATGAAGCATTCCCTGCTACCATTGGCTCTCCATGGCCCACGTGATCCCAGGGGACGCATCGAACTAACTGCGCCCCTGGGATATGCAAGCACTGTGCGTCGGCAGTTGGAGGAGGCCCAGGATCGGAATCCCACACGGGCCCACAGCTCAACGGCCGGCGCGCTAGGTAAGTGCAGGTCGGGGGCTTGCACCCACGGGAAGCCCCCGACCCGAATTTCTGGGCCATTGTGTTTTTATCACAATGCTTCCTCTTAGTGCTGGTATATCGTTTGATGTTTAATTCCCAATCTACCATTTCCCTGTGGAAGGAATAAATGTATTGGCGAGCTGCAAGGTTTCCATGACAGCCAGCTGGAATTTGGATGGCCCTCCGTAGGCTGTTTCTTACAATGGCTCAGATTCAGCCATGCCCGCTGCTGTGGCTTACTGATCCTGCTTGCTTGTTAATACATCTACTTGCAAAGGCTGATGGATGGACTAGAGAGACAATAGCCTCATCAATGCCTATTCCAGGCACACTACTGTTGCTGGGCACTCTGTCAACGTCCACTTATCGATGTCTGAGCAGACTTCTGGACAGCAATGAGGTTTGTGATTCCCTACCTCAAGGTTCTCTCATGCTAGCATGCTGAAACCAGACAACAACAATTTGTATTTATATAGCGCATTTAACATAGGCGCTTCACAGGAGTATTATAAGACAAAAAATTTGACACCGAGCCACATAAGGAGAAATTAGGACAGGTGACCAAAAGCATGGTCAAAGAGGTACCTTTTATGGAGCGTCTTAAAGGAGGAAAGAGAGGTAGTGAGGCAGGGAGGTTTAGACAGGGAATTCCAGAGCTTAGGGCCCAGGTAACAGAAGGTGTGGCCACCAATGGTTCAGGGATGCTCAAGAGGACAGAATTAGAGGAGCACAGATATTTCGGGGGGTTGTGGGGCTGGAGGAGATTGCAGAGATAGGGCGGGGCGAGGCCGTGGAGGGATTTGAAAACAAGGATGAGAATTTTGAAATCAAGGCGTTGCTTAACCGCGAGCCAATGTACGTCAGCGGGCACAGGGGTGATGGGTGAACGGGACTTGGTGCGAGTTAGGACACGGGCAGCCGATTTTGAATGACAAGAGGGTTATTCTACATTTGCACCCAAGGCCTTTATAACAGCAGTCTGAGCATTCGTGAGAGATACTAGCACTGCGCTAAGGAGCTGCACCACTGCAGATTCCACAGGAGTTGTCACATGTTGCATGCTAGACTGCAATCCAAAGAATCATTCATCCACAACTGTGCAGATCTGGTTAGTGGGCTCCTCCATATCTTCGCCAGACCTGGTAGGGATACTTTGCACAGCCACAGTGTGATGAAATATTCCATTCATCACTGCCTGTGACTGTGGTCGGTTTCAGTGTCATTTCCCTTCCCCCAGTCCTCATTGTATTGTTTATTGGAATGTGCTGGACTGTGCTGTGTGTGTAGGGCTCCGCCCATACCTGGCCCCTTTTGTAAGCTAGCTCAGTCTGGCCTCAGTCTCCAGAAGGAAGATACCTCTCTCTCTTACGTGTTACTTTCTAAGTTAATAAAAGCCTTGTTTTGTTTCGCTAACATCGAGTCTCGGAATTATTGAGGCACATCAATTTTATTAACTTATTTTTCAACACTATGGATCAACTCCTGAAACCCGAACGTTTGGATTTGGATCAACATGCTCCGGATGCATCAGCACGCTTCGGACACTGGTTTGATTGTATGGAATTCTTCCTGGACAATTCTGCAGCCATCAAAGACGCTACGGACGCTGCGAGGATGAGGCTCGGAATTCTGCGGAATTGGGTAAGCCACCGGGTTTACCCCCTCATCCAAGACGCCGATACGTACCTGGCCGCCTGCGACATCTTAAAGGCGCATTACCAGCAGCCTACGAATGAGGTGTATGCTAGGCATCTGCTCGCTACTCGCGCACAGCGACCTGGGGAATCGGTGGAGGAGTTCCTAAGCACCCTGAAAATGCTTGGCAAAGACTGCAAGTGCCGAGATGTAAAAGCCGCAGTGTACACTGACGAGCTTGTTCGCGATGCCTTTATCACAGGCCTCAGCTCCACTTACATCCGGCAAAGACTGCAGGAAAAAACGGGATTGGACCTGAAACAGGCTGCGGACACCGCGCGATCCCTGGATGTGGCCCAGAGAAACTCAGACGCCTACTCTTCAGCCCACGCCGCCACGTGTGCACCGAGGGCGCCGCCATCTTGGAAGGCATCTTCCCCGCCCGGCAGCCCGACACCGGCGGGGCCCCGCTCTCCCCCCAGAAGCCCTACGACAGCCACGACGCGTCAGGGACCCAACTGCTACTTCTGCGGGCAGCCAAAACACACCAGAAACCTGTGCCCGGCGAAAGGCACCACCTGCTTTAAGTGCGGTAAGAAGGGGCACTTCGGGAAGGTGTGCAGAGGGAACCCCGCCGGAAAACCAACCGCCGGAAAACCCGCCACCGCCGCGTGTGCGCTGTGGGAGCGGCCATCTTGGACGCCATCTTGCCCGACCTCGTGGGGTCCGCCATCTTATGAGCAGACAGCGTGGACGCCGTCTTGTATCGATCAGGGCCCTACAGTGGCATCGGTCACAGTGGACCAGACCAGGCCGCACCCGCTATCCAAATCAATGGTGGACATCGAGGTAAACGGGTGCCGGGTTAAATGTTTAATTGACAGTGGAAGCACGGAGAGTTTTATCCACCCTGAACTGGCACAGCAACTCTCCCTAAAGGTGGTCCCTGCTCAGGGTACCATCTCTATGGCTGATAAAACCCAGACATCGACCATTCTGGGTTACTGCACGGTACAATTGGGCGTTAACGGAACTGTATACGATAATTTTAAAGTATTAATCATGAAGAACCTATGTGCGAGCGTGATCTTGGGCCTGGATTTCCAGTGCAACCACCAAAGCATCACGCTCAAGTACGGTGGGTCCCAGCCGCCCCTCACAGTGTGCGGTCTGGCTACCCTGAAGGTAAAGCCGCCTTCGCTATTCGCGAACCTTACCCCTAACTGCCGGCCAATAGCGACCAAAAGCAGGAGGTACAGCTGGGAGGACAGGCGGTTTATCGCGACCGAGGTAGACAGGCTCCTGAAAGAGCGCATTATTGAACGCAGCAACAGCCCGTGGTGCGCCCAAGTGGTAGTGGTAAGGGGTAGCGAGAAGAAACGGATGGTGATCGACTATAGTCAAACGATCAACAGGTACACCCAACTAGACGCCTACCCGCTACCCCGCATATCAGAAATGGTGAACCAAATCGCCCAATACCGGGTGTTCTCCACCATCGACCTCAAGTCAGCGTACCACCAGCTCCCTATCAGACCAGAGGACCGCCCGTACACCGCCTTCGAGGCGAACGGACGCCTCTACCAATTCCTCAGAGTCCCCTTTGGGGTGACGAATGGGGTCTCGGTTTTTCAGAGGGAGATGGACCGCATGGTCGATGACCACCACTTGCAGGCAACCTTCCCCTACCTCGACAACGTCACCATCTGCGGCCACAATCAGCAGGATCACGACTCGAACCTCGAGAGGTTCCTGGAAACCGCACAAAAACTCAACCTCACCTACAACGAGGACAAGTGTGTTTTCAACACCACGCGCCTCTGCATACTAGGCAGCGTGGTGGAGAATGGGGAAATCGGACCAGACCCCAACCGATTGCGCCCCCTACGGGAGCTGCCCCTACCCAACACTCCCAAAGCCCTGAAAAGGTGCCTGGGGTTATTTTCTTATTATTCCCAATGGGTCCCCAACTACTCCGACAAAGCCCGCCCCCTCTTGAAAGCATCCTCTTTTCCGCTCTCTGCTGAGGCCCACGCCGCCTTCAAAAGCATTAAGCAGGATATTGAGCGGGCCACGCTACAGGCAGTGGACGGGAACACTCCATTTCAAGTGGAAAGTGATGCGTCTGACTTCGCCTTGGCGGCCACCCTCAACCAGGCGGGGCGGCCCGTAGCTTTCTTCTCGAGGACCCTCCAAGGGCCCGAGATCAGACACTCCTCCGTGGAAAAGGAGGCCCAAGCCATCGTGGAGGCAGTGCGCCACTGGCGCCACTACCTAGCCGACAAACGCTTCACCCTACTTACCGACCAGCGATCGGTAGCGTTTATGTTCAACAATAAACAGAGGGGGAAGATTAAAAATGATAAGATTCTTAGGTGGCGGATCGAGCTCTCCACCTTCGAGTACGACATCATTTACCGGCCAGGGGCCCTTAACGAATCCCCTGACGCCCTCTCACGAGGGATGTGTGCCAGCGCCACCGGGGATCGGCTACAGGCCCTCCACAACGACCTCTGCCACCCAGGGGTCACGCGGCTGTTCCACTTCATAAAGTCCCGTAACTTACCCTACTCGATTGAGGAAGTTCGGTCTCTGACCAGGAACTGCCGCACTTGCGCTGAGTGCAAGCCTCGGTTCTACCGCCCAGATAGAGCCCACTTAATCAAAGCTACACGGCCCTTTGAGCGGCTCAGCTTAGATTTCAAGGGCCCCCTCCCGTCCGTCGACCGCAATGTTTACTTCCTGAACATTGTGGACGAATACTCCCGGTTCCCAT
Organism: Somniosus microcephalus; assembly: GCF_052327205.1. Lineage (NCBI taxonomy): Eukaryota > Metazoa > Chordata > Chondrichthyes > Squaliformes > Somniosidae > Somniosus > Somniosus microcephalus. Next base: position 243,931,175 of record NC_140993.1, read on the forward strand.
TCGCCTTCCCCTGCCCAGACATGACCAGCGCCACGGTCATTAAATGCCTCAACAGCCTGTTCTGCCTGTTTGGTATGCCGAGCTACATCCATACGGATAGGGGGGCGTCCTTCATGAGTGAAGAGCTACGCCAGTACATGCTGTCCAAGGGGATCGCCACGAGCCGTACCACCAGCTACAACCCCCGGGGTAACGGCCAAGTGGAGCGAGAGAACGGGACAGTATGGAAAGCAGTCACTCTAGCTCTAAGGACCAAGGGCCTCCCTATCTCCCGCTGGCAGGAAGTCCTCTCGGATGTGCTCCATTCGATACGGTCGCTATTGTGTACGGCCACTAATGCCACGCCTCATGAACGAATGTTTGTCTTTCCCCGGAAATCCACCTCAGGCGTATCCATGCCGTCATGGCTCTCCACCCCAGGTCCGGTACTCGTGCGAAGGCATGTGAGGGGCCACAAGACGGACCCTCTCGTGGAGCCAGTACACCTACTCCACGCCAACCCCCAATACGCATATGTCCGGCACGCCGACGGAAGGGAGGACACCGTGTCCATAAAAGACGTCGCCCCAGCCGGCATCGACAACAACCACGGCAATAGCAGCAACAACGAACACAGCAACTCTTACCCACCCACTACTCTTTCATCACCCCCGGAAGAACATCGACCAACGGCACCCCCACCAACTACCCCTTCAACAACCCTGGCGGCACCCCCGGCAGAGACCCAGGAGACTACCGGGGATACCCAGCCGACACCCGCGGCACCACAACAGCCACGTCGGTCGCAGAGGACTATCAAACCCCCGAACAGACTAAATCTATAGAAAGGGTGAATGTGATGAAATATTCCATTCATCACTGCCTGTGACTGTGGTCGATTTCAGTGTCATTTCCCTTCCCCCAGTCCTCATTGTATTGTTTATTGGAATGTGCTGGAATGTGCTGTGTGTGTAGGGCTCCGCCCATACCTGGCCCCTTTTGTAAGCTAGCTCAGTCTGGCCTCAGTCTCCAGAAGGAAGATACCTCTCTCTCTTACGTGTTACTTTCTAAGTTAATAAAAGCCTTGTTTTGTTTCGCTAACATCGAGTCTTGGAATTATTGAGGCACATCACACCGGTAGACAATCCTGTTCAACCCCTCTCAAAAGCAGTCTGTGTGAAGATATTGTGATTATTTCCACTGAAGCAGAGAAGGCTAAGAGGAAATTTAATAGAGATTTTGAAAATTCTGAAGGATTTTGATAGAGCGAATAAGGAAAGACCATTTCCTCTAGTTGAGAAGTCAGTGAGAAGAGGTCATGGGGGAGAAATTCATTATCGCCCAGGAATGGGCACTAACTTCTGAAAAGTTTGAGATTTAGCGCCAGGTGCTAATGAATCTCGCTGCACGCTAAATTAAGTGTTAGCGCTCAAAGAAAGTACTGGAGCGCTAAATCAAGCACTAATGACCTAGCTCAGTGGCATTAGACTGCAAGTGCTAAGCAATTTCAGGTGCAGTCTAATTGCTAGTCATCATTGCCACAGGCTCTTTCCAGTTCTTAAAGGGGAGGTTCATTGATGCTGCAGCACCTCATTCTCAGCATTGCTGCTTCTGCAGCTGTCTCAGCAATCAGCAGAAGGCCAACGAGAAGGAACCGGACAAATGAAGGAGGTGTCATTATGGTAGATCAACGGCCCAGGGAGAGAGCGCACAGATTCTGTGACCAAGCATTGGAAGCCTTGTTCCTCTCTGTGGAGAGATGGAGGGCAGTGCTGTACCTGGCAAGTGGCAGGAGGCCCTCGCCACAAGTATTCCACGCCATGTGGAGGGAGGTAGCCCAGCAGGTCTCAGGCAGCACTGTGACCCACACACAGTGCAGGAAGAAATTTAATGACCTCAATCAGGTGATCAGGGTGAGTGAATGCTTCAACAAATGCTACATACCACCATCTGAACCACAGTCTGCACGCACTGGCCAAAGCACCACACCCCCAGCACTCACCCAGCAACAATCTCCACCTACCTACACTCACACCCACATCTCACAGCTTGCACACAATGACAGCTATTCACCTATGGCAGGCACATCTCCTAAACACATTGCTCCACACTCACTCACACACTTTCCTTTCTCTTGAAGGCCAAGGTCGCTCACAACAGGAGGGAGCAGGAGCGCACAGGCGGGGGACAACGTGACACCCAACCACTTTCTGAGCTGGAGGAAAGAGTGCTGCAGATTATTGGGCACGAGATGGTGGGCACCGTGGCCACCGGCAACAGGCCCATTGAGTGGCTGCCTCCTCCCTCGCTCCTGTTCCTCCTCCTCATCCTCGTCTTCCTCCTCCTCTCCCTCTTCCTCCTCCTGAGGTGGTCCCACAATCCCTGGTGGCAGAGGCTGGGCCCTCATGATGGCCAAGTTGTGGAGCATGCAGCAGACCACCAAGAAATGGGACACTCGCTCAGCCGAGTACTGGAGGGCTCCTCCCGAGCAGTCAAGGCAGCAGAACTGTTGCTTGAGCACCCTAATGGTCTGCTCGATGATGTTCCTGGTGACAGCATGGTTCTCATTATATGAGTGCTGAGCAGGAGTGTTGGGTTGCGGAGGGGAGTCATGAGCCAGGTGGAGAGCGGATATCCCTTGTCTCTGACCAGCCAGCTGCGAGCTTGACGTGGTGGCTGGAAGAGTGCTGGCGCAGGATGAAGGCTGCGTTATACAGCTGCCTGTGGCGGAGCCACCAAGAGACTCGGGGCAATTAACAACAATCCCTTTAACTACAGTGTAGTGCAGCTGCGGACTGCACCTTTAAACTGTCTGTTAACTATACTGTATGTACTTTCTTGCAATCTGCGTGATGACGTCATGACGCCAATCACGTGACCGCCAGTGGCGCGGAGAACATGATGACGTCATGACGTCAGCTTCCATAAACCTTGCAACCTTGCAGCAGTTGTTGAGAGGCGGGCAAGCTGAATAGACCTGTGTACATCTTCTCCTGTAGTTTTACCAGTTAACTTGTTTGTTCATTAAAACTTTGTTATTTTGTTTCACTGAGTTGAACTCCATTATTCGGATAGGAACCTCCGTTCCTATATTGGTGACTCCAATCTCATCGGACAACTTTCGTTGAGATATTTATAATGAACACGAACGCCGTCACCCTTAAATTGCCGCAGTTCTGGGAACAGCAGCCAGCAGCATGGTTTTTCCAGACAGAAGCCCAGTTCGCACTCCGGGAGATTACAGCGGATTCGACCCGTTATTATTACATGGTCTCCGCTCTCGACAGCACCACGGCCTCACGGGTCGTTAGCCTCCTTGGCAATCCACCAGCAGAGGGCAAGTATGAAGCTCTAAAAACTCGTTTGCTACAGGTGTTTGGTCTAAATAAGTCGGAGCGCGCACGCAGGCTTATTTCTATGCCCGGCCTCGGGGACTCAAAACCATCGGAACTGATGAGCCAGATGCTCATGCTTTTGGGTTCGGAGCCCCAATGTTTTTTGTTCCGAGAACTCTTCCTCTGGCAGCTACCTGAACCAGTTCAGGCAGCCTTGGCCAGTTCTACAATTACGGACTGTGCCGAGCTCGCTGCAGAGGCAGACAAGATTTTTACGGTCACACAGCAGTGTTGTGCAGCCACGAGGCGACTTTCCCCCACGCGAGTGAAGCCCAGCCCTCCTCCAGCAGGCTGGTGTACGTACCACGCCCGTTTTGGCGCCAAGGCTCGACGCTGCTGTTCTCCCTGTAGTTTCGCCGAAAAAAAATCTCCAGCAGGCCCACGAGCTTCAATAAGGACGACAGGGTCTGAAAAACACGCCAAGTTCACCATGGCAGTCGGTTCAGCGGGAAAACTTCTTTATATTACGGATTCCATGACAGGGCTGGTTCACAGTGCAGTATTTTGCCAGCTTCAAAGCTGGATCTGCAATCTGGCGGTCACGGTCCTTCTCTCAAGGCAGCCAATGGTGCGGCTATTCGCACGTTCGGCAAACGGACAGTCAATTTAACCCTCGGCGGTCAGTGTTTTGTGTGGGAGTTTTTAACGGCTAAAGTATCACAGGCCATCCTAGGGGCTGATTTTTTCTGCGCCAACGGCTTTCTGGTCGACGTCCAACACTGCCGACTCATTAATGCGTCCACGTTCCATGCGGTGCCTTGCCACCGCAGTACCGCCGTCTCCTGGTCGGTCGCCTGTGCGGTTCCATCGCAGGATGGGTTTACGCGCCAATTCGGCGAGTTCCCGGAGCTCACCAGGCCTACATTTTTGGCAGCAGTCGCAAGGCACGGTGTGGTGCATCACATCACCACAACGGGATCACCTGTTTACGCTCGGCACGAAGATTGAAACCCGGAAAGCTTGCAGCTGCAAAGGCAGAGTTTCAGACCATGGAGCGCCTTGGGATTGTCCGATGTTCCGACAGTCCTTGGTCCTCCCCACTACACATTGTCCCTAAACCAGGCGGCGGATGGAGGCCTTGTGGGGATTACAGACGCCTTAATGAAGCCACTACGCCGGATAGGTATCCAATACCGCATATACAAGATTTTTCGGCTCATCTGGCTGGCAACTCAGTATTTTCCAAAGTAGATCTCGTCCGCGGTATCACCAAGTTCCTGTGTATCCTCAGGATGTCCCCAAAACGGCGGTCATCACACCGTTTGGCCTTTTTGAGTTCCTCCGAATACCGTTCGGATTGAAAAACACGGCTCAGGCCTTTCAGCGACTCATGGACTCTGTGTTACGGGATCTTCCCTTCATTTTCGTTTACTTGGATGACATTCTCATCGCTAGTAAGGATACGAATGAACACATGGTCCATTTACGTACACTCTTTGCCTGCCTCAGCCAACATGGCCTCATCATAAACCTAGCCAAATGCCAGTTTGGGTTAACAAGCATTGACTTTCTGGGGCATAGGATTACCTCAGAAGGTGCCGTCCCACTGGCCACCAAGGTAGAGGCAGTTACGGCATTCCCATGGCCCCACACAGTCAAATCTCTTCAGGAGTTCCTGGGGATGGTAAATTTTTATCATTGTTTTGTCCCCAAGGCAGCCCAGTTGATGCAGCCGCTGTACGAAGCGCTCAAAGGGAAGTCGGGCAAGGACGTTATCACTTGGACACCGCAGATGGACCAGGCGTTCCTTGATACCAAGGTGGCGTTGGCAGATGCAACCATGCTGGCACACCCACTCCCGGGCGCGACCGTCGCCCTCACTACCGATGCCTCCGACTACGCCATCGGGGCGGTTCAGGAACAATGGGCCGACGGAGCTTGGCAGCCATTGGCCTTTTTCAGCCGCCAACTGCACAAGAACGAGCGAAAATATAGCACTTTTGACAGGGAGTTATTGGCCCTGTTTTTGGCCATCCGGCATTTTTGCTTTCTCTTGGAAGGGCGCCCGTTCACTGCGTTCGTGGACCATAAGCCGCTCACGTACGCAATGGCTAAAACGGTGGAGCCGTGGTCAGCTCAGCAACAGCGCCACCTTACATTTATATCCGAATTTACGATGGATTTACGACATGTATCCGGCAAAGATAACCTCGTGGCCGATTGGCTTTCACGTGCCCCAGTCCAGGCGGTTCACCTGGGAACCGATTTCGTCGGGTTGGCGGAAGAACAACTGGCAGATCCCGAAGTACAGGTGTACCGGACCACGCCTTCTAGTTTGCAGGTAGCCGATGTTATGTTCCAAGCAGCAGGAACCACACTCTTGTGCGACACATCCATGGGAGTGCCCCGGCCCATTGTGCCAGTCGAATGGCGTAAGAGGATTTTTCAGGCTATACACGGTTTATCACACCCGGGGATGCGAGCTTCACAACGGCTCATGTCCCGCAAATTTGTTTGGCAAGGGATGCATTCGGACGTTCGGGACTGGACAAACTGTTGAGTCTGTGTTTTTAAATGTAATTATGCTGAATAACGGAACACAGACTACAGAAATAATTAAACAGGTCTTTAGTGATTGAGGGTCAGGGCTGAACTGGGATACACTTTGCTCCGCAGGGTTTATATACCGGTGTGGTCACCACCGGTACTACAATGTACAGGAGCCATCAAAAAGTAGTCCATCACCTTAAGGTATCCTCTTAAGGTGGTACAGGTTACATACATTACAATTCCTCCCCTTTTAGCTTAACAGTGTACACCCCAAATTAAACATTACATGGATAACATATATACAATTTTTACACAAACTGTTCAAAGATTCAGTCTCTGAGGAGGCCTCCTGATCCGGGCCGGATAACGCCTTTCAGGGGTTTCTGGTTCTCGTTGCTGGGGTGACTCATCCATTTGATCTCCTATGGATTGAACATCATCATGTATGTTCGAGTCTGAGGTAGATGCTACAGGCTCAATAACTTCTTCAACTGGTGTCTCTGCCGTAGACATGGGGTCGACCCTTGTTCTCGATTCCACGAGTTGGTCAGCATGATGTCGTATTACATTCTCTCCAACGTCTACCGTGTACATCAAGGGTCCTTGTCGGGCACGAATTGTTCCGGATTGCCATTTATCATTCCTATAGTCCCTGGCCAACACTGGTTGTCCTATTTCGAAACTCCGAGTGGCCTTGTTATTTACGTGCTGGAATTGCTTGTTTTCGACTTCCCTTCGCACATTGGGTTTTAACAAATCCAACCGGGACCGCAACCTCCTGTTATAGAACATTATGGCAGGGCTTTGATTTGTCGCTGCATGCGTGGCGTTTCGATATGCCATCAGGAAATTGTCCACCTTGTGTTGTAGTGGAATATGGTCTTCGCTCATGGCCTTTATCGCCTTTTTGAACGTTTGTACAAATCTCTCGGCCAACCCATTTGTAGCCGGATGATATGGGGCAGATGTATAGTGTTTCACCCCATTCTTTTTCATGAATTTCTGGAATTCTTCTGACACGAACTGTGGTCCATTGTCTGAACATATTTGTTCCGGCAACCCATTCCTTGCAAATATGGTTCTTAGAACTGCAATCGTCTTCTCAGAGGTAGTGGTCGACATCTTAATCACTTCTGGCCATTTAGAATGTGCGTCTACTGCTATCAAAAACATGGAATCCATGAATGGACCTGCAAAGTCGATATGCACATGTTGCCATGGGGTTGAAGGCCATTCCCACGGATGCAGCGCTGCAATTGGAGGTGCATTTTGAACTTTTTGGCACCCTGAGCAGCTTTTAGTCAGACCCTCTATTTGTTTGTCGATACCTGGCCACCACACATAAGCCCTAGCAAGGCTTTTCATCTTGACTCCCCCCAGATGACCTTCATGCAATTCCTTCAGAACTCTCTCCCTTAATTTAGGAGGAATAATCACTCTTATTCCATACATCAATGTTCCTTGACATACGGACAGCTGTTCTCGTCTGGCTGAGAATGCTGGTAACAGTGGGTCGCCATGTGCTGGCCATCCCTTCACTGTCAAGTCGTAGACCCGAGACAGTGTCGGGTCGTTTCGGGTCTCTCTCTCAATACCCGCATTGGTGACTGTTAAGCATTCAATGATGGTCGAGTGAAATATCTCGACAGGGTCAACTGCCGGTGCCTCTTCCGCTATAGGTAGTGGCAGGCGTGACAGCCCATCAGCATTACCATGTTGCTTTGTACCTTTGAATTCGATATCATATTGATGTGCCCCTAAGAAATGGGACCATCTCTGAAGCCTCTGCGCCGTCATTACCGGAAGACCCTTCTTAGGGTTGAAAATGGAAACCAACGGCTGGTGATCTGTCAGCAGCGTAAACTTTTGGCCTTGCAGGTAATGGTTAAATTTCTTAACCCCCCACACGAGGCTGAGAGCCTCCCTATCTATCTGAGCATAGTTGCGCTCTGCGGAGGTCAATGATCTGGATGCGAACGCGACTGGCCTTTCCGAGCCATTTGGAAACTTATGTGAGAGCACTGCCCCGATACCATATGGAGAAGCATCACAAGCTAAGCGAATAGGCAGCGTTGGGTTAAAGTGAGCCAACACTTCCTTAGAGGTGATCAGTGCCTTGCTCTTTTGAAAAGCCCGCTTACAATCATCACTCCACTTCCATGGTATTCCCATTTGCAAAAGAGTGTTCAGCGGGTGTAACACCGTGGATAAATTTGGAAGAAACTTGTGGTAATAGTTAACCAACCCAAGGAACGACCTCAACTGGGATACATTTTCCGGAGCAGGAGCCCTCACAACAGCTTCGATTTTGTCAGGTGACTTATGGAGCCCCTCCTGGTCAATGACGTGGCCGCAGTACGAGATTCGCTTTTGAAAGAACTCACATTTCTGGCGATTAACTCTGAGCCCATATTCTTTCAATCTGGTGAGCACCTGCTCCAAATTCGCGAGGTGATCCTTATCATCATCTCCTGCAATCAGGATGTCGTCCAGGTAGCATTGTGTGCCTGGAATTCCCTGCAATACTTGCTCCATGGCCCTTTGCCAAATCGCTGGAGCCGATGCCACTCCAAAAACCAGTCTATTATACCGATATAAGCCCTTATGTGTGTTGATCGTGAGATACTGGCGTGACGCTTCATCCACTTCCATCTGTAGGTACGCCTGCGCCAGGTCTATCTTGGTGAAGTGTTTCCCGCCAGACAGCGAAGCGAAGATATCTTCAATCCGCGGAAGCGGATATTGCACCGTGTGAAGAACTGGATTAAGAGTGATCTTGAAATCGCCACAGATGCGAACCTTCCCAGGTTCCCCCGGCTTGTTGCTCAATGCACGCTTCATGACAGGAACAATGGGTGTGGCCCATTCGCTCCAGTCCACCTTGGACAGTACTCCTGAACGTTCTAGCCCTTCCAGCTCTGCTTCCACAGCAGGTCGTATCGCATAAGGTACCGGCCTGGCTTTGAAAAATTTTGGGTTTGCATGTTCTTCAACCTTGATGTTTGCCGTAATTCCTTTCAGTGTTCCCAGTCCCTGTTGGAACACCTCCTTAGCATCGTCTAATATTTTGGACAGTCGTTCAGGTTTGACGTTGTCCTCTTCACAGGCATCTACAGTCAGTGCTTGTATGGAATGCCAGTCCACATTTATTCTCCGGATCCATTCCCGTCCCAGTAGTGGCAGACCTCCATCAGGTAACACATACAAGTCCATGTTCTGACTTTCTTTACCATTGTAGACCACATTTACTTTTATCTTTCCTTTGGGGTATACTATTTGCCCCGTGTATGTTTTCAATACAATCTCCGTATCCCTCAGGGGAATGTGCGAGAATAACCTTTTGTAATCTTGCTTGTTCATGACCGTTAATGCCGATCCAGTGTCCAATTCCATCTTCACTTGGACTCCTGCTATCCGAAGCTTGACCCAGATGGTTTGGTGGTCTGCTGTGTTACCCACATTATGTATTTTTAGACAACCCAGTTCCTTACTGCTGGAGTCTGAATCCATCTTCTGTTCATCCGAACTGTTCTCTGTCACCTTGTGTACTTTTTTGTACTTCTCCTGCGGCGACTTTTTGCTGCTGGTCTTCTTTCCTGACCGGCATACTCTCGCTATGTGACCAAGTTTGCCACATTGCCTGCATTCTTTATCTTTGAACCAGCACTGGTTCTGGTCATGTGTTGTCCTTCCGCAACGATAGCACTTTACTGCGCCCAATGCCATTTCATTGGTGCTGAATTCCAATGGCCTTTGCTGTATCTCTGCAGTGCCTCGTGCTGCTGCCTCGTGCGATGCTGCAATGTTGAAAGCTTTGTCCAGCGTAAGATCCTTTTCCTCTAGAAGTCGCTTCTGGGTTCCTTCCCTTAGGAGCCCACACACAAACTTATCTCTCAGTGCGTCTGCTAGTCCTGTACCGAACTGACAGTACTTTGATAACTTGCGCAGTTCGGTTAAGAATTCAGCATTGCTTTCTTCTTTAAGCTGAATTCTTTTGTAGAATTTAAATCGTTCCGCTATCAGCAGCGGCGTGGGGTTTAAATGCTCTTGCAGGATAGTAACAATATCTGCGAAACTCTTTCCTACCGGTTTATCTGGTGTTACAAGGTTCCTTAATAACCCGTATGTCTTCGCACCCATCGAGTTTAATAGGGTTAGTGCTTTCTTACCCTTCGGTACCTCATTCATTGTACAGTAAACTTCGATGCGTTCCACATAAGTGGCCCAATCTTCTACATCGCTATCAAAAGCAGTGATGTTACCCGTTTTTGGCATCCTTGTTGAGTTCCTTTCCTTCGGATATGATTATTATTTTATTTTATTTTATTTTTTTTCAAAATGGCAGCTTCCTGCGATTGGCGGCTTTTCCCGCGCTTGTCTTCTTCCCCCGCCGACTCAAAATGGCGATTACCGCGCTGTTGCCGTTCTCGCCTCCCAGCGGTCCTTTATTTTCCCCTACGCTGCTGCTCTTGTTCCCCGCCGCTCCCGCGGTCCTTGTGGTCATAAACGCTTTCCTGGCTGCTGCGCGTCTCTGCACCAATTGCAGTCCGGCCCCTGACACCGGCTGCGGTCGTGTTCTCCGCCTTTTTTGTCGTTACCCTCCCCTTCTCTTACTGACAACTCGGCCGACTTCCCCCCCGTGCCGCTCGATCGGGCTTACCCGCCGCTGTCCTCGAAGGGATGTTCACTGATGTTTGACTTCGTGGCCAGAACCCAACCCGGGTTCCCGATGGCCTCCCGTGCGATGCAGTGCCCAGCAGGATGTTGAGGGTGGATGTCCTTGTTCGACGCCCATTTCAGAGGGCGAAGCTTCCTTTGATGCAACTGCCGCTAGGTAAGATCAGACTCGTCGTCACTGTTGAGTCTGTGTTTTTAAATGTAGTTATGCTGAATAACGGAACACAGACTACAGAAATAATTAAACAGGTCTTTAGTGATTGAGGGTCAAGGCTGAACTGGGATACAACTTTGCTCCGCAGGGTTTATATACCGGTGTGGTCACCACCGTACTACAATGTACAGGAGCCATCAAAAAGTAGTCCATCACCTTAAGGTATCCTCTTAAGGTGGTACAGGTTACATACACTACACAAACAATTGCGTGGACTGTCAAAAATCAAAAGTCCATCATCATGTTAAGGCTCCAGTGGCCATCTTCCCGGTGCCGGAACGCCGGTTCGATCACGTACGCGTGGACTTAGTGGGTCCTCTCCCCGCTTCGCGGGGTTTTACGCATCTCCTGACGGTAGTGGACCGCACCACCAGGTGGCCAGATGCGATTCCATTGGTCGCTACCACTGCAGCAGACGTCTCCAGGGCGTTCATTTCGTCGTGGGTGGCTCGGTTTGGGGTGCCATCTGACATCTCCTCCGACCGAGGTCCACAATTCACGTCAGAATTGTGGAACGCAGTTGCACAGAGTTTGGGTACCAAGCTGCACCGTATCATCGCTTACCATCCGCAGGCGAATGGTCTGTGCGAGAGGTTTCATCGGTCTCTCAAGACGTCCCTCCGTGCCAGTTTGCATGGTCCCAATTGGGTGGACAGACTCCCTTGGGTGATGCTAGGCCTCCGCACAGCCCCTAAAGACGACCTCCAGTCTTCATCGGCTGAGTTAGTCTATGGTCAAGCACTTCGAGTGCCAGGGGACTTCCTCCCTTCACATACAGAACCGTGGTCGCCGGCTCAGCAGCTCCTTCAGCATCATGAGGCGGCAAAGAATTTCCTGCCTATTCCAACCTCGCATCACAGCCTACAGAGGCCTCATGTTCCGGCAGAACTCATGAGCTCCGATTACGTTTTTATTTGGCAGGACGCTCACAGAGATCCGCTCAGACCACCTTATGCTGGACCGTTTCGTATCATCTCATCGGGAAAAAAAATTTTCACGTTCAAAGTGGGAGGCAAGTCCGATACCATCTCTATCGACCGACTTAAACCAGCCCATCTAGATCGGGGTGAACCAGTTGTTGTCACCCAGCCACCTCACCGTGGACGACCACCGTTGACTGCCAGACCAGTTATGCAACAGCCCGCTATTGAACCGCCTGCTTCTGCCTCATCCTCGCCCACACCTCCTGCCACTGTTTCCTCCACCGCTGATGCACCGCTTCAGACACAGCCAAGCACCAGCTCGTCTTCCAACGTTCCACTGCTGCTGCCTGAGTTTCGTAGTCGGTCGGGCAGGATCATCAAGCCTCCTGTTCGTTTGACACTGTCTGTTAAAGAGAATTCTGGGGGGGCGCCTGTGGCGGAGCCACCAAGAGACTCGGGGCAATTAGCAACAATCCCTTTAACTGCAATGTAGTGCAGCTGTGGACTGCACCTTTAAACTGTCTGTTAACTATACTGTATGTACTTTCTTGCACTCTGCATGATGACGTCATGATGCCGATCACGTGACCGCCAGTGGCGCGGAGAACGTGATGACGTCATGACGTCAGCTTCCATAAACCTTGCAGCAGTTGTTGAGAGGCGGGCAAGCTGAATAGACCTGTGTACATCTTCTCCTGTAGTTTTACCAGTTAACTTGTTTGTTCATTAAAACTTTGTTATTTTGTTTCACTGAGTTGAACTCCATTATTCGGATAGGAACCTCCGTTCTGTCTAATACCGAGAAAACCTGCAACATACGGTTTGGTTGAGTTACAAAGGATTTCATGTGTGAAGCCTATTTATGATTTTTGGATGCCCACAACCTGATTTATACATTTGCTCATTGTATCTCAACCATGCTGTATTACTGCCATTCAGTGTCCTGTTTCTCTCCTGGCTGCACAGTATAAGCTTCTATTAATAATTATGATGGTTCAGAACAAAGTGATTTACAGTTTATGAGGGTGTACTTTGCAGCATATATAATTGGGGCAGACACTTGGCATAGAAAACTTGACTTTAACCTCTCCTTAGCTGCTTCCTTGGGATCAGCCATCTTCTTCCTCACATATCTCCAGGTGCTCTAGGTCCTGCTAGAGGAGGGATTTCTGGGTTGTGCCCCTCCGAGCTGCCTTCCTGTCCTTTTCTTGTACAGGTACACTATCCCTTATCCGAAAGCCTTGGGACCAGCTGAGTTTCGGTTTTCTGAATTTTTCGGATTTCAGAAGGTATTATTATAAGACTGGGAAATTTGTATTTAATATAAATTGTAGAAGTTCAGGCTATCTCTTGCGACTGTTCCATATCTCATTCCCCTTCCTGCTTCTCTGGAAAGCCGGCTATCGGCTGACTCCTACTAAGCTGGCCCGCAAATCAGGTCGGGGGTCGGGTGGGGGGGGAGAAAAGAATATCGGACGGGCCACGGTTCAGGTCGGGGGGGTCCGGGGGGGTGGGGTTGGGGTCGGGGGGGGTGGTCGGGGTCGTGGGGGGGGTCCGGGGAGGGGTCGGGGTGGAGAAAAGAATATCGGGCGGGCCGCGGTTTGGGTCGGGTCGGGAGCAAAGAATATCGGTCGGGTCGGGTCGTGGGGGGGGGGGGGCGGGGGGAGAAAAGAATATCGGACGGGCCGCGGTTCGGTTCGGGGGGAGAAAAGAATATCGGACGGGCCGCTGCAGCTATCGGACGGGCCGCTGTATTGTTGGGTTCACTCTCCCGGTACCTCCTTCACACTGCCTGGCTCGGCCTGCAATCTCCTACCCAGGAGGGAACTCTGTGACCCTCTGCCCTGCTCAGCGTAAGTCGTGCGCCACTCTGGTCATGTTGTGCGCACGACTTACGCTGAACAAAAAAACTTTCGGTTTTTAGAGGTTTTCGGTTTTCGGAAGTTCGGATAAAGGATAGTCTACCTGTACCTGCACTTTTATGGGTGATCATTAAAGCAACTCTTATGAGTCCTGCATGATTGCATTTTACAACAATATTAGTGATTAAACCTCTAGCCTGTTCTTGCTGAAGTAATGGGGGATTTAAATACCTCCTGAATATAGTGAGCAGCTACTCAGCCAGTTATGACTGCTGCCGCTCCATTGGTCAGCCTACTGTTTGCATGTTATAGCAGACAATTTACTCCTGCTGCTGAATAACCCCATGCTCATCTCATCTCCTCGGAGTTGTTTGACCTGCACCTCCACTCAGCAATCCTCCTTCATTCACACTGTGGCCAATCCCTGCAAACGCATGACATCCTCACTCCGATTACAGCTGCCTGATTCTCACTTTCACCGCATGCGTGGCATGAAGAAGAAGCACACATCCTTGCTCGCCACTCATAATGCGCTAACCCATTCCTCTTACAAGAGAAGGGAATGCAGAAAAGCCGGGAGAGGGGCAGGATCTGCAGAGGACCTCCGGAGTTCGTGGAAGTGAAACCCCGCGAAAGAGGCACTTGAAATAAACGGCACCACTTAACACCCTGAGCATTGGTGGTGTTGTGGTTGGTGGATCCGCAGAGCAGGGTGACCGATGTAACGTTACACCCCCTCCTCTCCCACAACCAGCTGTATCATCAGCCAACTTCAACACATCAATAGTATGGTCACGTGCTTCAAGTGCACATTAACTACCATTACTCCACTCCATCCAGCATCAGCTGGAGATTCAGCTGAAGAGAAGCCGAGCAGATAAGTTTTTATTTATTTATGTGGGCCAGGAGGAGCAGGAGTGCCCCTTGGCAGAAAGATAAAAAAGAAAGCAAGAGCTTACAATTATATTGCGCCTTTCATGACCTCAGGGCATCCCAAAGTGCTTCGCAGCCAGTGAAGCACATTTGAAGTGTAGTCACTGTTGTAATGTAGGAAAAGCAGTGTTAATTTGTGCACAGCAAGCTCCCACAAACAGCAATGAAATACATGACCAGATCATCTGTTTATTTTTAGTGATGTTGGTTGAGGGATAAATATTAGCACAGGACACCGGGGACAACTCCCCTGCTCTTCTTCGAAATAGTGCCGTGGGATCTTTTACGTCCACCTGAGAGGGAAAACAGGGCCTCAGTTTACCTCTCATCCGAAAGACGGCACACCCCTGACAGTGCAGCACTCCTTCAGTACTGCACTGGAGAGTCAGCCTGGATTCTAAGCTCGAGTCTCAGGAGTGGGCCTTGAACCCATAACCGTCTGACTCAGAGGCGAGAGTGCTACCAACAGAGACAAAGCTGACACCTAAAATCAATCCGGGCTGCTGTCACACCTGAAGATGGATGCTAATGGACCTCCTTTTTTCTGGCCCTGTTATTGTGATGGCCCAGAGCCAGCGAGCGGCCCTGGGCTGCTTGCTTTTTTTGTTGCCTGCAACCTACTGAACCATTGTAAATGAGGCTCGGGTCTCAAATTGGACTGAACTGCTGAGCGACTGCCAAACTTATTCTACTGCCCCAACACTGCCCAGGAGGAAAATCTATCCCATTGATTTTTGCCTTCCCTATAAATAATAATAGATTAAATGAATGGAGTTGAGCCCTCAGCAGAGTAGGAATTAAATGTTGTGAAATTACAGCATAATAAAAATGATGTAGTTCCACTCTCCAGGTTAAACTCATCCAGTCAGACACTCTTTTTCTATTTGTGGCATTCAATATTTCAACTGTGAAATGACTGAACACCGACAGAAAATGAACACACTTTAATTTGTCAAAGGTAAAATACTGCGGATGCTGCAAATCTGAGATATAAACAGAAAATGCTCAACAGGCCAGGCAGCATCTGTGGAGCGAGAAACAGAGTTAACGGCCTCGATTTTAATAGCCCTGAGGAGGTGGGTTTTGTAGTGTATGTAACTGTTCTACCTTTAAGAGAACTATTGTATGTAACCGTCCACCTTTAAGAGAACTATTTTAGGTGTGGCACTACTTTATCCTGGCTGCTGTATACTGTAATACCGACGGTGACCACACCGGTATATAAGTGCTGTGGCAGAATTTATTGGGCAGATTCGCCCTGACCTTCGAATAGTAAAGTCCTGTTTAAGTTACTCTTGTAGTCTGTGTATTACTTCGCTATACAACCCACAGACTTTACAGTGGCGACGAGTTCGATCTTACCCTGCGGCAACAATACTTCTGAAGAAGTAAACGAGCGTCGAGAAGAGGCACCCGCCCTCGTCGTTTTGCTGAGAGAAAACTCGAGTCTGCAGACCAAGAAAGGAGGAAGATTTCAAACATGAAGTCTTCCATCAGCAACAGGCACGGATTGTCCCTTCTGCCACGGTGGTGAGTGAGCCGATCAACACGAGAAGCAAGTCGGCCACGGTGACTGTGAGTAAAGGGAAAATAGAAACAAATAAACGGAGGATAAGGGCGGTGCACTCGACCACGGTCGAGGGGGAAAGGAGCCGGACAGAAGTCGGGCCCAGAGGCGCTGAGGCTGGGGCAGCGTGGAGCAGAAGCCGCGGTACAAGCGGGCCGGGGAGCGTCGTGAGACGACTAGACCGCGATGGTGAAAAAGGCCGGACAAATACCGCGACCACGAGGCGCTGCGACCAGGATCGTAAGGCGCGGGAAGATATAAACATAAATAAGCCACAGAGAACTCAGCCACAGCCGGGGAGGAAAGCACCGGACTGCGAGAAGCTGGGAGGCGCGATTGGGGTGAAAAAGGCCAGACAGTGACTGAGGCCACGAAGCGCTGCGACCGGATCGTAAGGCGCGGGAAGAGATAAAAATAAATACACTGCGGAGAACGCAGCCGCAGCCGGGGAGGAAGCACCGGACTGCGAGAGGCTGGGAGGAGCGATTGGGTGAAAAAGGTCGGACAGCGACCGAGGCCACGAAGCGCTGCGACCGGGATCGTAAGGCGCGGGAAGAGATAAAATAAATAAATCGCGGAGAACTCAGCCGCAGCCGGGGAGGGAAGCACCGGACTGCGAGAGGGCTGGGAGGCGCGATTGAGAGCCGCGCGAGCGGGAGAGACAGAGCCCGAGCGAGAGCCGCGTGAACGGGAGAGACAGAGCCCGAGAGAGAGCGAGCGAGAGCCGCGCGAGCGGGAGAGACAGAGCCCGAGCGAGGGAGACTGAGCGAGATCCAGCCAGCGGCTGAGACCGTTCGCCGTCAACGGGTTGTACCCAGAGCCGGTTGCCCGGCCAAGAGAAGGGAACGCGCTGAAGCCGAAGAGCAGGCTGCGAACCCCGAAAGCCAGCGGCCGTCGCCCGAGGGAAAAGCTTACCCCTCCCGCCAGGGGAAGAAAAGCGGGAACCGCCATCTTGAAAGTGGGCGGGGAAAGAAGATAAGCGCGGGAAACCGCGGGAAGCCGCCAGTAGGCGGAGAAAAAGACAGAAGCAGGAACCGCCATTTTGAAAGGGGCGGGGAAAGAAGATAAGCGCGGGGAAACCGCCATCTTGGAAAAAAAAAGAGTTAAAGAAATATTTCGTTGTTGTTTATCAGGGAGGTGAAGATGCCTAAGCGTGGTAACATCAACGATTTCGATTCCGAGGTAGAAGATTGGGCCACGTATGTAGAACGCATTGAGATATATTGTGAGGCCAATAAAATAGAGGATGATGATAAAGCTATAACCTTGCTAAACTCGATGGGGGCGAAGACATACGGGCTATTGAAGCATCTTCTAGCACCAGTTAAACCAGCGGATCAAACCTTCGATAATATTGTTGCTGTTCTGAAGGATCACTTGAACCCCACACCGCTGATGTTGGCGGAACGATTCAAATTTTATGCGAGAACGCAACGGAAAGAGGAAAGCAACGCGGAATACTTGGTCGGACTGCGTAGGCTAGCGAAATACTGCCAGTTTGGAGGAAATCTGACAGAGGCATTGCGAGACAAGTTCGTGTGCGGGTTGTCGAAGGAAGGAACGCAAAAGCGACTGCTCGAAGAGAACGACCTTACACTGGATAGGGCTGTCCTTATTGCAGCATCACATGAAGCCGCAGCGAAAGGAACTGCGGAAATGCAGCTGAAGGCAGCGGTCCTCAGTGTGGATCAAATTACTTCGGGTGCAACGAAATGTTATCATTGTGGGAAGACAACACACGACCAGAACCAATGCTGGTTTAAAAACCAGGACTGTAGGAAATGTGGCAAACTGGGTCACATAGCCAAAGTATGCCGGTCAGGGAAGAAGACCAACAACCAAAAAAAAAAGCCATCACAGGAAAAGTACAACAAAGTACACAAGGTGGTTGAGAAGAGTTCAGATGAACAGAATTCGGATTCAGACCCAAGCGGCCAGGAACTGGGTAGTCTGAGAATTCATAATGTGAGTAAGGAAGCTGACCTACAAACTATCTGGGTCATGCTAAAAATAGCCGGAGTCTAAGTGAGAATGGAATTGGACACTGGATCAGCCCTATCAGTCATAAATCGAAGGGATTACAACCGGCTATTCTCACATATACCCTTGAGAGATACCAAGTTCGTATTGCAGACATACACGGGGCATAAAGTATACCCCATGGGAAAGATAAGAGTCAAGGTGAGAGACAGGGGCAAAGAACACCCCGGAATGGACTTATACGTACTACCTGAGGGAGGACCACCACTTCTAGGATGGGAGTGGATCAAGAAAATAGACATGGAATGGCACTACCTCAAAGCAATAACGAGTGAGGGCTCGGGGCAGACAATCAGCTCAGACTCTGAAACGGATGACGATAAGACCAGCCCAAGCATGAAAGACAAGTCTAAAATGAACTTGCTGACTAAGGTTGGTAGAACGAATGTGGGCATAAAGGCTTATGCTCCAGAGGAGAACAAAGTTTCAGAACAGAATTCCTCTGAACAACAACAACATAGCTTGACAGAGAATTCTGAGTCTGTTCAAGTTACAGACATATATATTACTGAGGAACATCGAGCTCGAACGCAAACTTATTTCAGATTACGACAGCAATTAGAACAATTGAATTGCCGTCTCGAGCAAGAGATGAAAGCAATGAAAAAGTTCTATGATACCGAATGGGAGAATCTGGAAAGACAACAGAAGCAGCTGGGGAAGAAAAGGGAGTAGGAGCACACAAACCGTCTGCACGAGGAGGCCAAACGAATCAAAGCTGATTCGGCTTCTGAAGGGGCGTGCTCCAATCCGGTGGAACAAGATGTGCCGCAACTGAAGGCGCTGGTTAGCAGGTTGCAGGCAGAAAAAGCTGAGTTGGTCGACATGACTTCCGAGCTCCTACTGAAGTTGGGTGCAGCATCACCGGACGATTCATTTGTGGAAATTCGAATGATGGGGGCTGCGGATGATGGCGAAGTAGAAGCAGCAAAGGAGCCCCAGGACAAGGTTCTAAACAGCCCTGCAGCTAATGGAAAAGGGATGAGGACAGAAGAGTTAACAGTCAGCCAACTCCTCCAGGGCAAGGTTATAAACAGCCCTGTCGTTAATGGAAAAGGGATGATGGCAGAAGAGTTAACAGTCAGCCAACTCATTCATATGCTGAGGGATAAAACTCTAAAATGGGAAAAACTTAAATACGAGCCTCAATCTTCAAAGGGAAGGGAGCTCTCAAAAGTCATTGGAAGAGCTGAGGTGGCAACCCAGACTGAGAAATCTGCAGCAGAACAGCCCTTGGATGCCAAAAGTACGCTGACGCACGGCAATGTAGAACAACAGAATACTGAAACAGCTACTTCAGTAGAGGGATTGAATAGTCCGATCAATCAATCTCTGAATGAAGTTGAAGTATTGAAATCACAAATGAGGTCATTAGTAAAAGACTTGCAGGAAGCCCAGAAAAAGCGGGATGAATCTGAATGCATGATGAAGTCTCTTCAGGACAGATGTCGGGATTTGGAACAAAAGTCGGCTAACGTCCAGCTAGGTAAGGAGGAAATAGAAGACCCTCTCGCTGGCCTAGCTCAGGACGACACTGAATATTACCATGATCTGTTGAGTGACACTGAATATTACGAGGACCTGGTCTGCCCAGCTTGTGCCGAGAACTCCCAAAGTGCCGAAATCAGGATGAATCACTTAAAGTCTAAGGAACATAGGGAGATGGTGGCGTTACAGCTGGCAGCTGACAATGGAGCCCCGAGAGTCTCCAAGATGCAAAAAAGGAAAAGACGAAGCAGAAGATGATAACCATCTGAACCATTATTACCTCTACCCGATCACACACGTGGTCCCCCGAACGGAGCCAAATCAGTTGGAAAGTAGGAAAATTTCCCAAGGCAATCCAACTGTTTTTTGTTTGTTTTAATAAGTCAGCAATGCTGGTTCAGAAGTGATGGAAGTAAAGCTGTTAAGTCTAGGGAAGGACTATGGGATGAGTCCCTCTAGCAAGGTGACCCGACTACACCACGGAGGCGTGGTCCGGACCGAGTCAAGAAGATCAGAGACTGAATCTGTGAACTGTTTCCCGCAGAGACTGAATCTGTGAACTGTTTCCGCAGAGACTACCTCTGTGAACTGTTGTAACATGAAGTTGGATATGTTATGATGTTATGTTAATGGGGAATAAGTATGTTGTAAGCTAAAAAGGGAGGATTGTAGTGTATGTAACTGTTCTACCTTTAAGAGAACTATTGTATGTAACCGTCCACCTTTAAGAGAACTATTTTAGGTGTGGCACTACTTTATCCTGGCTGCTGTATACTGTAATACTGACGGTGACCACACCGGTATATAAGTGCTGTGGCAGAATTTATTGGGCAGATTCGCCCTGACCTTCGAATAGTAAAGTCCTGTTTAAGTTACTCTTGTAGTCTGTGTATTACTTCGCTATACAACCCACAGACTTTACAGGTTTGGAGACGGGTTGGCAGGGGAAAATCGAAAAAAATGGCTTCAGACACCCAACCCGCCTCCATCCCGCCCCCACCCAATTTCCGTGAGTGTCTGTTCAGCCGCTCCCAAACTGACCAGTCTGGAACTAGTAGGACAGGTAGTTAAGGCAGTTAAGAGCCTGTTAACTGCCTTGCTAATCCTATTTTGATAGTGGTTTCCCATTTTCGTGCTTCTGGCTCCTGTCTCCCATCTTGCCAGAAACGGCCAGCTTCAAGGAGATGAGTTGCTGGAGGACATGATTTGTAGTCATTGGTGGAGCACTTTAAAAGCGCCCCTGAAACATGGCTGACATTCAAATGCAACAACTTTGCTGTTGGAGGTTTGGGATAAAATTTTGCAAATCTACTGACCTTGTGACTGTTCAAGCTGTCACCCACCTGCAGTGTGACCTGAATGGAATAATTTCAGGCCACTTCGACTGTGCGCTACAAGCTTGTTGCTTCAAATGAAATCTATAGCAAGTGGATGGGAAAAATTGATGTCCTCATAATCGGAGGAGCAGCAGCCGCGTGGCTCAGTGCAGATCTTCCTGGGAAGAGGAGGAGGAGGAGAACATGGGGCGCCTTGCGTGCCTTGTTGTGACCAATGCAGCATCCCTCCAGTTCACTGCTGCCCGTCAAGCAGGGTATGCACACTGCCATGCCACATTCGCATCAACTTACTCTTCAACCACAGGTGGCCACCATATGGCTCTGTAATTGTAGGTGGCATTTGTCCAACGTCATACATCATTTTTGTTATACCCGGTTATTTCCTATCACTTTCACCATCAGCATTACAAACGCAAATCGCCCTGAGCCCTCAAAGCGCATTTGCCATTTCCCAGAACACATAGGCCACACAATCAACTGTTTGCCGTAATTTTTCTTTATGACATGACAAAAGGATCACAAACCCATAACAGTCAGAAAAAAAGACAAAACACCCACGTGAGTCCCCTTGTGCCTATATGTGCTTAATCTTTCTCTTACGCATGCTTCTACATGGTGCTACCCCTGTGGCTTCAGCAGATGTAGAGACACCTTGCTGACTAGGATGCTGCGCCTGCTTAGACGCCTTTGGCGGGCGTCCTCTGAGTTTGGGAGCCTGGGAGGGCTCTTCAACAGTCTGCTCTTCCGACAGCTGTGCAGGGGCTGAAACGGCCATCTCAGTTGGCTCTGCAAAGTGGGTCTCTGACCGAGGGCTCTGCAGTGGCATGGTCATGTGAGCACTTGGAGAGGAGCCCACATTTCCTTCTGTCCTGCCAACAACATCGCTCTCATGGGTCAGCCACACCTCAGTGCTGGCAAGTGGCTGGAGAGCACCTTGCTGCACATCAGGGGGGCCATGAGGACCCGTATCTGCACTGGCAGTCCTCATCACAAGGACGTCCATAAAGCTTTGGTCTCTCTGCTCAATAGCTGCCCATCTCTCCTCCAGAGATGACAATCTATTTTGAACAGTCACCATACTTTCCTGACTCTGGTGACTTATTTCCTCCATGGCGGTAGCCAGCCTTTCCACTGAGGTAGCCATTCTATCCATGGTGGTGCGTTCATGCGCCATTGCCTCCACGCTGGCAGTGCCAATGTTAGAGATGGAGTCCTCCATTCTATCCCCACTTGCACTAACCCTGGAGGCAAACCCTTCCAGAGAAACCTGCACTTGTTCCTGTATTTCCTGAGATGCTCTTTTTTTGGATGGCCCCAGAGGCACAGCGTCTACATGCAGATCAGCAGAGCTAGGAGCATCCTGCGACCTCCGCCAAGGACTCTCCACTGCTGTTGCTGTCTCTACCATCTGCTGATGCTCACTTGTGCACTGTGATAGACCAGGTGGCAACACTACTCTAACTCGCGAGGGCCCCACCGAGGTGTGCGTTGCTGCGCTGGTGCTGGATTTGCTGATTCCTGATGACGTTGCTCCCTCAGAGGCTTCAGGTTCCTCTGAGGAGTCGTCCGGCTCTTCGTCCTGGATCGTGGGAAGGGGGGCGCTCGATGGTCCTGTGGGAGAGTAAAGGCATGATTTAGACATCTGATATTGATGTAGCAGACACATCCTTTTGTGCAGATGATACAACGCGATTCTCTATGAACATCATATGCCATTGCAGTCAACCCCTAAATGTCAATGAGAGGGATGAAACTCTATTATGTCACCAGCTTCCTCTAGTGTGCCCGTCTCTCCATCGTCCACTTCCAGATCCTCGCCACCTCCAACAATTTCGTGTGCAGCCTCCTCAGCATTTGTCAAGGTTGCTAGGGTTGGTGTACCTCCTCCAGTCAGTGCCTTCTCCCTCTTATTGTGGGCTATCTTTTCCTGCAAGGAGGGACACAAGTGGAATTTCAACCATAGTGATAGAGTGAGTGTGAAGAATCCCTACCATAGAAGCTTTGAGGGAGATGAAGATGGGGTGAGGAGCCAAGAGGAAGCTAGCTCGCTGTGTGTTGTTAGTTGTCACTGCATAACATTGAGAGTGAGTCTAAGGGGTGCATAGGCAGGAGGCTGAAGTGATCCAGTACAGAGACAGGTATGGATAGGTAAGGGTGCGAGGGAAGTAAGGGTAAGGTGGTATGTGGAGGAGCAGGCTTGCAATGCAGAGTGCTGGTGATGAGAAGAGAAGGGAAGCAGATTGAAGGCAAGTGTGATGGGATACTCACTTTTGATGTTCGCACAAGATCATTAAACCATTTCCTGCACTGGATCCAGGAGCGTGAACAAATGGACCTTGCGCTCACCTCCTGAGCAATGCGCAGCCAGGCTGCCTTGGTCTGCTGAGGAGGCTTCCTCCGGCCATCCGGAGGGAAGAGAATCTCCCTGCGCCGTCTTACAGCATCGACAAGAGCTTGGAGGGACTCGTCGTTAAATCGAGGAGCTGCCTTGCTTCTGGAAGAACTTATTGTGGTTGGAGCAATATCACTATCAGAATGCAGAAGAGAAAGGCTTAGGCTGAATGGGAGTTTTAAAACCAGCTGCTATGATGACGTCATCAGAGGCGGCCAGCCGACCCGATCGCACTCAGGGGACTGGCCAGCGCGCCCCATTGAAATCAACAAGCTCATTAAATCAAAATCGGACATCAGCAGCTGATCCCGCCGGAAGCGGCTCCAGAACCCGCCCACCACGCAATCCGACTCCAACCCGCCTCGGGAATTAAAATCGAGCCCAATGTTTCAGGTTGGTGACCTTTCGTCAGAACTGGAAAATGTTACAGATGTAACAGGTTTTAAGCAAATACAGAGGCAGGGAAAGGGGTTGTGGAGGAAAGAACAAACGGGAAGGGCTGTGACAGGGTGCAAGGCAGAGGTGGTTCAATGAACAACAGTATCAATGCCAGCTCCTGCTGTCTGAAAAATGGGAACAGTTATGATCTGAAATTGTTGAACTCAATGTTGAGTCCGAAAGGCTGTAAAGTGCCGAATCGAAAGATGAGGTGCTGTTCCTTGAGCTTGCATTGAGCTTCATTGGAACAGTGTAGGAGGCTGTGGACAGAGAGGTCAGAGTGGGAGTGTTGGATCTTACTGTTGAGATTGGAAGTCGCTGTTGCTGAGATGCTATTTTCCACCAGCTGTCGAATAACCCAAATGTTCCTCTTTGGCTTAATGCTCATCAGAACAAAAAACCGTAGTCTTATTGTTCTCTAGATATCCACACTAATTTTTTAAAATTTTTTAACTGCAAATCCAATGTTACAAGAGGGGCTGTTTTCAATGATTTGCATCGATGTACTTCTGGAAAACACAGTTTCTAGATGCACAGATTTAGATATTATAGAGGAATTCCTTTATCATAACAGCTGAGGTGTGAATAAGGGAAATAAAATTGTGAAAAAGTTACCTCAATTCTTGTCCCTGATTCTCATTGTGCAGTGTCAAAGAATGCAATCCACTTATTAAATAAAGGATTCCTTCTTTAGCAACTACCCTTTCCTTTTGAGCTGATCTGGCCCCATTGCACAAAATCTGTTTTGTTTTCATTGGAGATGAGCAGTCACTGATGCAGTCCATTTATACTTTTTGTGGTAGCATAGAATCATAGAAATTTACAGCACAGAAGGAGGCCATTTGACCCATTGTATCTGTGCCGGCCGAAAAAGAGCTATTCAGCCTAATCCCACTTTCCAGCACTTGGTCCGCAGCCCTGTAGGTTACGGCACTTCACATGCCTATCCAAGTGCTTTTTAAATGTGATGAGGGTCTCTGCCTCTACCACCCTTTCAGGCAGTGAGTTCCAGACCCCCACCACCCTCTGGGTGAAATAATTTCTCCTCAACTCCCCTCTAATCCTTCTACCAATTACTTTAAATCTATGCCCCTGGCTATTGACCCTTCTGCAAGGTGAAATAGGTCCTTCCTATCCACTCTATCTAGACCCCTCATAATTTTATACTCCAAGGATTTGACAATGCAGATTTACTTCTCGAACATTTAAGCCATGAACTAAATTGGTGCATCAGTTGGATTAACTTGTCTGATCGATAAGCAGCTGGTCTATGGAATCCAGATAAATTAGTTCATAGAATGCAGAATGAAAACTGACTCATATATCCCAGGAAACATTACCTGTCATAATAAGAAATTGCCAATGTTTAATGTCTTAAAATAATGATTACCAATATCTTTATTGTTTCCTATTACCTTCTTGGTAATGTAAGCACCTTTTCGGTTTAGCTAGAAAGTATGAGGAAGAGTCTTGTATGTCCCTACTATGATCTGATTATCCTTTGTGATGGCAATGCTCTTTTCTCGATGGTTCTTGGCTAGGATTCAGCCCATAGGTAAGGTACATCCCATAAACCAATAAAATGTGCCTTCTTTAGTTTTCTGCAAAACAGTAATGAACTCTTTCTTGGGGTAAACTAAAGGTATAAAAACTGTCTGTTTTATTACTAGATTATCTCATGTTATATAGTTTTGGATGAATTTTGATGACAAGCTTTTATCAAGTCCATATGTGGGAAAATATTATCCAGGATTCATTATTCACTTTTTGATCAATACTTATAGAGCGTTGTATGACAAGCTGTAATAATATTAAACTATCCCTTCACCCACAAAAATCTACTTTAATAACTAACATATATATTTAGAAATTGGATTTTAAATGTTGAGGATTTGTCACTTTTTAGATCTCCTTGAAGTGCCATGATCTGACACTGTAAAATCTTAATTGGAACAATTATCAGATATTCTATGCAGGCTAGTAAATTCCAACACATGCACCTGACCCTTGTAACACATAAATACAGATTCCATCAAAGTTATTAGGTATCTTTTAAAATAGTTACAAACACTTGTAAAACAAGGTACTCGAGCAATACGTTAGATCAAAACTAATGATAATCCAGCAATAAAACAGTTGTTACACCTTTACTTAAAAGGAGAAAAACTAATTACTGTTTGAACAAGGAACAAGTTTGTTCTCATTCATAATTTTTGGCAATGGGCCAAGCCCATTTCATACAGTAGGAACCTCTTGAGTATAACACTCATTAATATACCATAGCTCCTGATAGAACATGCCTTGTTCTCCTTCACTAATAGAGAAACTGTAAAAGCAACAATCTTTCTACACTCCATCCTAAATTGTCCAACTTCTATTCCTACTGTTAGAGCTCTACTGCATTCTGAACATATTTTTAGCATTTATTAATAAAGCTCAGTGATGTGGAAATTCAATATATGGGAAAATATGTTTAAAGTTACTGTCTGGACTGCCATACAGTTGTACAGAATGCACGCTGCTCTCTTTTGGAAACATCAGTTATGTGCAACTAGATCTGCCGCACCTGAGACTGTCATAGAGATACACATTTAGATATATTACCCTTCTCCTCCAAACCATTAGCCACTGGCGGTCTTCAGACCGCATCCCCTCCCCATCCAAAAATACGTTAAACCATCAAGTGTCAGACACTGGGAACTAGAACAAGCTACAACTGCACCTAATTTTGTTGCCGTAACTACAGCAACGAGTAGCAGCCGCCCTCTCGCCACCTCTAATTATGGTGAGGAATCTTACTGGGGGACAGAAAAAAGGATTCCTCTGTGGACCTCAGTTTATTTTTGCAAACGGCCTCCTTTTTGCTCCTCACAGGGGTATTGTTTCACTGGCACTGGTAACTTTCAAGTAATAACAATCAGCATCTTTAGGAGAGCTCGGAAGAAAATTGAGATAAAAATACAGATTGATGCATGTGCCTCAGATTTGTCTTTTTCCATTTATCTCTCTCACTCTCTCTCTCTACATATATATCTGTATATGTGTATGTGTGTGTGTGTGCATATATATTACAGTATACATATATAGATATATACACACACACATATATATTCTCCATTCTGGATCAATGCACTCCATACTGACATCATCAGTACTCTGGTTGACAAGAACAAAAAGAAAGACTTGCCTTTATATAGTGCCTTTCAAGACCTCAGGACATGCCAAAGCGCTTTACAGCCAATTCAGTACTTTTTGAAATATAGTCACTGTTGTAATGTAGGCATCGTGGCAGCCAAATTGCCCTCAGTAAGATCCCACAAACAGCAAGAGGGCAATTTTGCCAGCCCTGGGGAAGCAGGTTTGGAGGCGGGACTGCTGGGAAAATGGCAGAATCTGGGGGCGGATACCCATCCTGCCCCCAACCCGCCTCCGTGCCATTTTCCCAGGAGGCGGGTACCTGACCCGCGCCAGGTCCCACCTCCTCAAGGCGGGAAGGGGATTAGTGCCAATTAACTGCCCTTTAACAAGTAGTTAACAGGCAGTTTTCTGGCTAATCCCCATTTTGAGCCCTAAAGTGTGGGCTTCCCGATGGCTCCGAATCTCACCAGGGTCAGCGAGGTGGGCCGTGGGTCTACAGGGGTCGGAGGAGCCGAGATGTCCAGTGTTCAGGTGAGTGATGGGTGCATGTGTGCAGAGGTGAGTGTGTGAGGTGTGTGTAAAGTGTTTTAAAAACTTTACTTACCTTTACTTCTTCCTGCAGGCTTCCTCTCTTCAGGTCTCGGGAGTCCCTCAGCCCACCGGCTCAGAAAGCAGAATGGCTGCTGAACTGTCAAAAGCTGCAGCCTTCTGCTTTCTGCTCAGGAGAGCTCTCTAACTTAGCCAGAGTGACAGGACTGAAGTTAGAGGACAGATTGTCAGTGTTTGACAGCTTCATAGAGCCGTCAAACACTGACATTTCATCTGTCAAAAGCTCTTGACAGATGAAACGTCACTCGCTGACGTCACCTGTAACCGGCTTTCCCTTAATTGGCCTGCTGAGCCCGCTGGGCGGGCTTAACAAGGTCAATCATGGGAAAATAGCATAGGTTGGCCACAAGTTGATGGAGGCGGGACTACAACCCGACAAGTGGGAGTCCTGCCTCGAAAAGCTCGCCATTGACAAAATCCAGCCCTTCAAGAGTTAAATAACCAGATAGTCTGTATTAGTGATGTTGGTTGTGGGATAAATATTGGCCCAGGACACCAGGGAGAATGCCCTTGCTCTTCTTCGAAATAGTGCCACGGGGTCTTTTACATCCACCTGAGAGGGCCTCAGTTTAACACCTCATCCGAAAGACAGCAGAATAGATTTGCTGGATTTCTTTAACCTCTTTCATAGACTCAAAGTGAATAACCTGCCCTTCAGACTTGCTGTTAAACTGTGATATTCCCTATCCATTTCCATTGTTTTCATCTAGTGCCTGCATCCCAGAGAGAGAGCACTGAAGTCAGAATGGTCCTTTGTCATATTTCTTGTGATATTGGCCCAGAAATTTGGGTCGGGGGCTTCCCGCGAGTGCAACCCCCGGCCTGCACTTACCTTGCGCACCGACCGTTGCGCTGTAGGGCCCCGTGGAATTCCGATCCGGGGCCTGGCCCAGCTGCCAGCGCGCAGTGCTTGCGTGTCCCAGGGGCGCAGTTAGTGCGATGCGTCCCCTGGGATCACGTGAGCCATGGGCAGCCAATCGGAGGAGGGAAAAGCCCATTCATAAGTCTTGACAGGAAGACCTGTCAAGACTTATAAATACTACAGCCCCAAAATAGCAGTAAACCTTCAAATAATTTGTTTTATCACACTTTTTAAATAAACTATAAATTACATTAAATAACTATTTTAAACAATAATTTAAATTTTTGAAAAAAATAATTTTATATTCTAACGGAGTTAAAAATAAACTTACCTTGCTTTAAAGTATTTAAAAATAATAAACCTGTGGAAAAAATGTTTTAATTTTAATTAATTGACCACTTACCTTGTAAAAAGCAGGCCTTATGCCTGCTTTTTACATTTCTAAATCCTGCAGGCTTACGATCCTGGGAAAACCTGCAAAAAAAATGTAAGTTTGATGCGCACGCGTAGCCTCTCCTGCGTGCGCGTTCGACCTCTGAACCTCTTCGTTCAGAGGATCGGAAGTGCCGGTTTCCCGCACATGCGCAGTGCATGCAGAAAACCGGCACTTCCATTCGGCCTACGGGTGAGTACCCCGTGCGTACTCACCCGTGGAGACCTGAATTTCTGGGCCATTATCACACACAAGTGACAAGAATGACACATTTAATATGCAATGACACGGTTCAATACAGTCGCAGTGTTTGGACAAAAGATTCTCTCCACATTTTTCAACACAACTTCTCTAATCAGAAAAACTGACAGAATTTAAATTGCAATGTCGATTCTCGTGTTCCCTTTTTTCTCTCTTTCTTCTGTTTCTTAATCTAATGATAACCAAAGTGACAAATGTTCTCACTGCTTTTCATGGAATGTTTCAAGTGCTGAATCCGAGGGAGCCACCACTAAGTTGACTGAAAAGAAAAGCAAGACTTCAAAGGGGACAAAATATCATAAAAACTACCTGTATGTAAATGAAATGAAAGAATGATGAATGGCTCATGTGGATTTTGCTATTCCAGCCAGCATGCTGAACCTAGTGAAACATATGGAGTCAAGATGATCACACTTTCACTTAGAAACCAGGGCCCCACCAGAGCTGCCACTGACGCACACAAACGACAGCTGACTCCAGGCACCTCCAGATCTATGAAGTAACAGCTGAGGCCAGCGCAGGAAGCAGCTGTTAGAAGTTGAGGATTAACTGTTCTTATGAGCAACAGGAATGGTTGGCTGCGGGCGAGTCAGAAATCAAGGCACGTGCTAATGCATTTCTTAAAGAAATGTGTCCAATTGCACAAGAAAATTGTGGGGGAAAGGTTAACTCTTGCGCTGCTGTGCAACTTATTTAATAACTGATGGCCACAATTTTTCTAAAAGCAATATCATAAGTCGTCAGGGTTTGCATTAAACTCTGATGTATTACAATTGCCCAGAACTTCACTCCTTGCAAGATCCTATATGCAATATTAGATTGAAATGAACATGTTCATTGCTTCACACCTCCTAAAAGCTGAATATAGGGAGTTAGGAGGTAAATTAAAAAATAGGACCTCAAAAGTAGTAATCTCAGGATTGCTACCAGTGCCACGTGCTAGTCAGAGTAGAAATAGAAGGATAGTTCAGATGAATACGTGGCTAGAGGAATAGTGCAGGGGGGAGGGATTCAAATTCCTGGGACATTGTAACCGGTTCTGGGGGAGGTGGGACCAGTTCAAATCGGACGGTTTGCACCTGGGCAGGGCCGGGACCGATGTCCTGGGGGGAGTGTTTGCTAGTGCTCTGGGGGAGGGTTTAAACTAAAATGGCAGGGGGTTGGGAACCTGAACAGGGGGACAGAGGAAAGGGAAACAAGGATAAAAGCAAAAGACAGGAAGGAGAAAAACAAAAGTGGCAGTCAGAGAAATCAACGGTTTAAATCAAACATGGCCACAGTAAATAATAATTCTAATAGGTCTAAGAGCGTTTAAAAAACAAACCTGAAGACTTTGTTCTTAATGCAAGGAGCATTTGGAATAAGGTGGATGAATTAGCTGCACAAATAGAGGGAAACGAATATGATTTGATTGGGATTACGGAAACATGGCTCCAGGGTGGCCAAGGCTGGGAACTCAACATCCAGGGGTATTCAATATTCAAGAAAGATAGGCAAAAAGGAAAGGGAGGTGGGGTAGCATTGCTGGTTAAAGAAGGAATTAACACATTTGTTTTTTTTTGTTTTTTTATTCATTGATGGGATGTGGGCGTCGCTGGCTAGGCCTGCATTTAGTGCCCATCCCTAATTGCCCTTGAGAAGATGGTGGTGAGCCACCTTCTTGAACTGCTGCAGTCCATATAGTGTAGGTACACCCACAATGCTGTTAGGAAGGGAGTTCCAGGATTTTGGCCCAGCGACAGTGAAGGAACGGCGATACAGGTCCAAGTCAGGATGGTGTGTGGCTTGGAGGGGAACTTGTAGGTGGTGATGTTCCCATGCGTCTGCTGCCCTTGTCCTTCTAAGTGGTAGAGGTCGCGGGTTTGGAATGTGCTGTTGAAGGAGCTTTGGCGAGTTGCTGCAGTGCATCTTGTAGATGGTACACACTGCAGCCACAGTGCGCCGGTGGTGGAGGGAGTGAATGTTGAAGGTGGTGGATGGAGTGCCAATTAAGCGGGCTGCTTTATCCTGAATGGTGTCGAGCTTCTTGAGTGTTGTTGGAGCTGCACTCATCCAGGCAAGTGGAGAGTATTCCATCACACTCCTGACTTGTGCCTTGTAGATGGTGGAAAGGCTTTGGGGAGTCAGGAGGTGAGACACTCGCCGCAGAATTCCCAGCCTCTGGCCTGCTCTTGTAGCCACAGTATTTATATGGCTGATCCAGTTCAGTTTCTGATCAATGGTAACCCCCAGGATGTTGATAGTGGGGGATTCAGCGATGGTAATGCCATTGAATGTCAAGGGGAGATGGTTAGAGTCTCGCTTGTTGGAGATGGTCATTGCCTGGCACTTGTGTGGTGCGAATGTTACTTGCCACTTGTCAGCCCAAGTCTGAATGTTGTCCAGGCCTTGCTGCATATGGACACGGACTGCGTCAGTATCTGACGAGTCTCGAATGGTGCTGAACAGTGTGCAATCATCAGCGAACATCCCCACTTCTGACCTTATGATGGACGGAAGGTCATTGATGAAACAGCTGAAGATGGTTGGGCCTAGGACACTGCCCTGAGGAACTCCTGCAGTGATGTCATGTGATTGAGATGAATGACCTCCAACAACCACAGCCAACTTCCTTTGTGCTAGGTATGATTCCAACCAATGGAGAGTTTTCCCCTTGATTCCCATTGACTTCAGTTTTGCTAGGGCTCCTTGATGCCACACTCGATCAAATGCTGCCTTGATGTCAAGGGCAGTCACTCTCACCTCACCTCTTGAGTTCAGCTCTTTTGTCCATGTTTGGACCAAGGCTGTAATGAGGTCAGGAGCTGAGTGGCCCTGGCGGAACCCAAACTGGGCATCAGTTAGCAGGTTATTGCTGAGTAAGTGCCGCTTGATAGCACTGTCGACGACACCTTCCATCACTTTGCTGATGATTGAGAGTAGACTGATGGGACGGTAATTGGCCGGGTCGGATTTGTCCTGCTTTTTGTAGACAGGACATACTTGGGCAATTTTCCACATTGCCGGGTAGATGCCAGTGTTGTAGCTGTACTGGAACAGCCTGGCTAGGGGTGCAGCTAGTTCTGGAGCACAAGTCTTCAGTACTATTTCCGGAATGTTGTCAGGGCCCATAGCCTTTGCAGTATCCAGTGTCGTCAGCCGTTTCTTGACATCACGTGGAGTGAATTGAATGGGCTGAAGACTGGCATCTGTGATGCTGGGGACCTCAGGAGGAGGCCGAGATGGATCATCCGCTCGGCACTTCTGGCTGAAGAGAGTTGCAAATGCTTCAGCCTTGTCTTTTGCACTTACATGCTGGGCTCCACCATCATTGAGAATGGGTATATTTTTGGAGCCTCCTTCTCCTGTTAACTGTTTAATTGTCCACCACCACTCACGACTGGATGTGGCAGGACTGCAGAGCTTTGACTTGATCCAATGATTGTGAGATCGCTTAGCTCTGTCTATCGCATGTTGCTTCCGTTGTTTGGCATGCAAGTAGTCCTGTGTTGTAGCCTCACCAGGTTGACACCTCATTTTTTGGTATGCCTGGTGCTGTTCCCGGCATGCTCTCCTGCACTCTTCGTTAAACCAGGGTTGATCTCCCGGCTTGATAGTAATGGTAGAGTGAGAGATATGCCGGGCCATGAGGTTACAGATTGTGGTTGAATAAGGAAGGATATTAGCTCTGATCATGTGGAATCTGTATGGGTAGAAGTGAGAAATACCAAGGGGCAGAAAACGTTAGTGGGAGTGGCATATAGACCTCCAAACAGTAATGCAGAGGTTGGGGATGGCATTAAAAGGGAAATTAGAGAAGCGTGCAATAAGGGCACAGCAGTCATCATGGGTGGCTTTAATCTACATATAGATTGGGCTAATGAAATTAGTAACAATACTGTGGAGGAGGAATTCCTGGAGTGTTTACGGGATGGTTTCCTGGACCAATATGTCGAGGAACCAACCAGAGATCAGGCCATCTTAGACTGGGTATTATGTAATGAGAAAGAATTAATTAGCAATCTTGTTGTACGAGGCCCCTTGGGTCGGAGCGATCATAATATGATAGAATTCTTCATTAAGATGGAGAATGAAGTAGTTGACTCAGAGACTAGGGTCCTGAATTTAAATAAAGGAAACTATGATGGTCTGAGGCGCGAGTTGGGTAGGATTGATTGGGGAATATCACTCAAAGGGTTGACAGTGGATAGGCAATGGCAAACATTCAAAGACTGCATGGATGAACTACAGAAATTGTTCATCCCAGTTTGGCATAAAAATAAAACAAAAAGGGTGACTCAACCGTGGCTAACAAGGGAAATTAGGGATAACATAAGATCCAAGGAGAGGACACATAAATTGGCCAGAAAAAGCAGTAAACCTGAGGATTGGGAGCAGTTTAGGATTCAACAAAGGAGGACAAAGGGATTAATTAAAAGGGGGAAAATAGAATATGAGAGTAAGCTTTCAGGGAACATAAAAACTGACTGTAAAAGCTTTTATAGATATGTGAAGAGAAAAAGGCCTAGAAATTCGGTGGAGCCCCAAATGGGGCGCCAAGCTCGCCTGGGCGCCGGAATTACCGCTGCGAATGGAACAGTTGCGCCCGCCGGAAATTCAGTTGGAGCGCCCCAAGAGGGACGCGGGGCGCTGCTCGAGCAGCGCCCCGCGTCCCTCTTGGGGCGCTGAAACTGAATATCGCAGTGCAACGTGCCACAGCGCCACACACTGTGGCACGGCACACTGCGGTACTGCAGGCCCTCCTCCCCTTCTTAAGGGGGAGGGGCCTGCACCAGCGCGATGACCGATTGCGAGTGCCGGCAAAAGAGCCCGGCACCGAGGAGAAGTGCCGGGCTCTCGGGACACAGCCGGCACTGCCCGGGGGGGGATCAGGAGGCCGGGGATGGAGGTGCTGGCAGGCGGCCACCAGAAAAATGGCCGCCCCGCACCTCCACCTTAATTTGCGCCACTACCGCCACAAGTAGGCCCCGTGAACCAGGCGCGATTTGCGATTGGCGTTACAGAGGCGGGCGCGACCAAATATTGTGATTGGGGCGGTAGCGGGGCGCTGCGCACACCGATGACGTCATCGGTGGTGGTGCAGCGCAACAGGCTAACGCCGCCATTAGCGCCCCGCTAAATATCGCGGGAGGCACGGCCAGTGGCGCTAAAGCCACTGAGTGCCCTCTTTAGGCGCTAACTGGTGGCGCAGCCCACCGAATTTCTAGGCCAAAGATTGGTGAAGTCAAGCGTAGGTCCCTTGCAGTCAGAATCAGGGGAATTTATAATGGGTAAAAAAGAAATGGCAGTCCAATTAAATAAATATTTTGGTTCTGTCTTCACAAAGGAGAACACAAATAACCTCCCAGAGATGTCAGGGAACATAGGTTCTGATGAAGGGGAGGAACTGAAAGAAATCAGTATTTGTAAGGAAATGGTGTTAAGGAAATTGATGGGACTGAAGGCAGATAAATCCCCAGGGCCTGATAATCTACATCCTAGGGTACTTAAGGAAGTGGTCCTAGAAATAGTAGATGCATTGCTGATCATCTTCCAACATTCGATGGAATCTGGAACAGTACCCATGGATTGGAGGGTAGCTAATGTTACCCCGCTATTCAAAAAAGGTGGTAGGGAGAAAACGGGGAATTATAGACCGGTAAGCCTGACATCAGTAGTGGGGAAAATGCTAGAGTCCATTATAAAGGATGTGATAGCTGAGCACTTGGAAAACAGTGACAGGATCGGACAAAGTCAACATGGATTTACAAAAGGTAAATCGTGCTTGACTAATCTACTGGAATTTTTTGAGGATGTAACTTGTAAAATAAATAAGGGAGAACCAGTGGATGGGGTATATTTGGACTTTCAGAAGACTTTCGATAAGGTCCCGCATAAGAGGTTAGCGTGTAAAGTTAAGGCACATGGGATTGGGGGCAAGGTATTGACTTGGATAGAAAACTGGTTGGCAGACAGAAAGCAAAGAGTTGGAATAAACGGGTCTTTTTCCGAGTGGCAGGCAGTGACTAGTGGGGTACCGCAGGGATCGGTCCTTGGACCCCAGCTATTCACAATATATATTAATGATCTAGATGAGGGAAATAGATGTAATATCTCCAAAATTTATGACGACACAAAGCTGGGTGGGCATGTGTGCTGAGATGAGGATGCCGAGAAACTCCAGGATGATTTGGACAGGTAGGGTGATTGGGCAGAAGCATGGCAGATGCAATATAACGTGGATAAATGTGAGGTTATCCACTTTGGTGGCAAAAACAGGAAGGCAGATTATTTTCTGAATGGCAATAGATTGGGCGAAGGGGAAGTGCAATGAGACCTGGGTGTCCTTGTGCACCAGTCGCTGAAGGTAAGCATGCAGGTGCAACAGGCAGTTAAGGAGGCAAATGGTATGTTGGCCTTCGTAGCGAGGGGGTTTGAATACAGGAACAAGGATGTCTTGCTGCAGTTGTACAGGTCCTTGGTGAGATCACATCTTGAGTATTGTGTGCAGTTTTGATCGTCTTATCTGAGGAAGGATGTTCTTGCCATGGAAGGAGTTCAGCGAAGATTCACCAGGCTGATACCTGGGATGGCAGGTATGATGTATGAGGAGAGATTGGGTCGATTGGGCTTGTACTCGCTGGAGTTTAGAAGAATGAGAGGGGATCTCATTGAAACTTATAAAATTCTGACAGGACTGGACAGACTAACATAGAAACATAGAAGATAGGAGCAGGAGTAGGCCATTCGGCCCTTCGAGCCTGCTCCGCCATTCAACGAGATCATGGCTGATCATCCAAACCCTAGCACCCGGTCCCTACACCGACAGCCATCCCACCCAAGCCCTATCCCCGTAACCCCACGTATTTAATCCCCCCCTAACACTAAGGGCCAATTTTTTTTTATCATGGCCTATCAACCTAACCCGCACATCTTTGGACTGTGGGAGGAAACCGGAGCACCCGGAGGAAACCCACGCAAACACGGGGAGAATGTGCAAACTCCACACAGACAGTCGCCCGAGGCCGGATTTGAACCCAGGTCCCTGGCGCTGTGAGGCAACAGTGCTAACCACTATGCCACCGTGCTGCCCTAGATGCAGGAAGGATGTTCACAATGGTCGGGGAGTCCAGAACCAGGGGTCACAGTCTAAGGATAAAGGGTATGCCATTTAGGACAGAAAGGAGGAGGAATTTCTTCACCCAGCGAGTGGTGAACCTGTGGAATTCTCTACCACAGAAGGCATTAGAGGCCAATTCATTAAATATATTCAAGAAGGAGTTGGATATATTTCTTATGGCTAAAGGGATCAAGGGGTATGGGGAGAAAGCAGGGACAGGGTACTGAATTTGGATGATCAGGCATGATCACATTGAATGGCGGAGCAGGCTCGAGGGGCCGAATGGCCTACTCCTGCTCCTATCTTCTATGTTTCTATGTTTCTGATAATTCTGCACTGACAATTGCACAGACAAGGGGTGTGATTTTAATTGTACGAACCTGGCTTTCCTTAAGCCTCTGCAATGTACTGTCTCCTGACTGATGACTTTCATTACTGCCTCTTCCAAGTGAATTAGGAGATTTGTCTGTGCAATGCCCCAAACAATCTACAGTTGGTGCCTTTAGTTGTATGTCAACTTTTTGGTAAGGAAAAGACAAATATGCATTGAATGAACAGATATTTTGTTCTGTGTATCTCAGGCTCCAGCAATGTTATTACCTTATGCACAGCTTACGGTAATATATCTTGCCCACAGGAAGTCTGGGAAAATGTTTGAGAGTTGACTGAATGCAATGTTATTCTCAACTGCACAGTGGGAATAATGATGCTCAGTTTGCAATTTTTTTAGCTGCAGATCTCTAGATTATATTTTTTTGTACTTTTTACTTTGTACTACAATTGCAGCAAGTTACTGGATTAATTCAGGTTAAGCAGGTAGAGGCACTCAAGCACCTGAAAGAAGTAACTTATATTGATTGGCTGCAATGGCTCCCTACATATTGCACAGCCTCCATATATATTAGTACAGTACTGCACTTCTATTGAACTGTGTAATGACCAGTACAGTACCACAGTCCTTTATCCAAGATACCTTGATAATTTTTGTTATAAGGGGGATAATTTTGACTTTGTGCAATAGTGTAAAATGGGTGATATTAACTGCAATGGAAATAAAAATGGGGAGAGACGTAAAGTAGGTTGCCGCCTCACTATCATCTGTTTTACACGATCGCACAAAGTCAAAATGACCCCCATAGACTTTATTGCTGCTTACCACCTTGAATTCCAAACAACGTACTGTGAACATGGTCACAGACGGCAAAGCACCAGCTCCTAATTTCCTGTTTTGAATACCTGTTGACAGGCATTTGGCAGAGATGTCAGTCCCAATTCACAAAGTGCTCTCAGCTCTGAAAAATACCATTTTTGGAAAGTTGTCTGTAAGAGGCTGAATTTGTCTGCTAACATTCTCTAAATTACCCTTTGCAGACAGTGTTCAAAAGATCTGCAATTGGAGGCCTCAGCCCCCAGCTGGTAACTTGTTTGTAGTTTGCCAAATGTGTTCCTGCAAGTATAGTTTTCATTGGTCGATCCTTGCTGAATGTTAGTCAGTAAACACATTCTTGAGAATTCAGCAGGTAGGCAATCATGCTGGGAGCAAGCATTGAATGGCAGGAAAATAATACACAAAGGGGGAGAAATTCGGTTGGCAGCACCTCCAATTAGCGCCTAAAGAGGCCAAGAAGTGGGGCGGTAGCCAATTTTCGGCCGGGCGCAGTGAACCCAGCACCTCCTCCTATATTGAGTGGGCATTTAGCTAAACCTTAGCGCCCGCTCGCGGGCGCAGGCAGATCATGACATCATTTCAGTGTGCAACGCCTTTTGAGTGCCCCGGACCGGAAATTCAGTGTTGCGCCCCTCCGTTCCGCCTGGTGCTAATAAGGACTGCTTACCTGGAACGTTCCCCAGTCACTCTCGGGCTAGGGGGGCGCTCTTTAAAGGGGACTGCACTGGTATAAAAGCTGCAGCCATTTTGGGAGCACAACTTCCTTGAGACTTTCACAGAGTTGCTGAGCTGCACTCTGAGAGCCATTGCACCAGTGTGTAGGGGGTTTCTCTTGCTCGTTCTGGTCTCCTGCCTGGTTTCGTGCAATAATTACCCTTGAGTGGTTCGACCCACTCCCCCTACGGTTCTAGACCTTGGACTTAGATGCAGAGAACAGTAGTGCAGAGAAAGAACTCAATAGACCAGGTGAATAGCACGAAATGGATGCTTTTATTTTTAAACAGTTTGAAGCATTACAAAATACATGTCATAGGCACAGATTAAAGTTACTACAATCATACACAAATTTATGAACTTAACTCTATGGAAATGGGGAACACACGGCACATCGTAAAAGGGGAAACACATTACGAATACCCTTAACTCCCTCCCCTATACCTAAACTAAGTTTCGACCTGGGGAACTTGGGATCATGCTCACCACTCTCGAAATCGCGAAAAAGGGGGTTTGCAGCCTTTTGGCACCGCTTTCCGTCGTCACGTGGATTTGGAAGCTTCTGGCGCAGTCGATATTTTCTCTCCCTCGAGGCGGTGGGGTAGACACAGCCTCGATGAGCGCTCGTCAAGGTTGAGATCCACTATTTGGGTTCATGGAGCAGACTTAGATGCAGGCTGCTGAAGAAGTGCATGCACATGGGAGAATCTTTTGGCCTGGATCGCCGGTCCTCCAGAGGGTTTCTTCTCCGTCGGCCTGGGTCGTCGATGATCTCCCGACCTCAGTACCCGGGCCACCCTCGTCGTCTTCTCGTCGTGGCCGAGCCTTGTTTGGCTGAACACCGACCACGTTGTCTTTTCACCGAAACCGTCCGTCTTTAAAAAGACGAAAACGTTTTCATCGATTCTGCATCTGCCGAAGTGGAAGAGGCGCCGATCCTGGCACCATCCGTCCTTCGTTCGTTCCTTGTAGGAGAAGTCCTTGAAGAAAAGTCAAGTCTGAAGTCGTCCAAGAAGAAGAAGCAGCCGCCGTCCAGTCAAGTGAAGTTTTTGATGGACTTTCAATCCATAGTTATACTCTTTTGGGACAGTCTTGTCTCCTGCCAAATCATAGTCCTGTCTTTGTATTAATTTTGGCGGGCAGAAATCTCTGCAGGGGCGCTTTGTCTTGTAACGGAGCCGGTGATAACTTAAACTGGCCTTCCTGGCCGATAATGTCTTTTAATGTCTTTTTCATTGTCACCGCGGCTCGGTTCGCATATTAATCGGTCCGGAGATTTTCCTTGATGGCTGCTAAACGGTTTTTCCTTTGTACAATAAATGGGTATAAGTGTTTTTGCATTGTCCGCCCATATCTTGATGGGCCCCATCCTGTACTTAGAATCCATTGAATATGTATGCTGTTTCTCTGAGTCTCAGTTCCCAGATACTGGCTTTCGCGGGCTTACTGTCTTCAATCCACAAACCTGTCTGGCTTGCAGTAACAGAAATAAAATGGTTCAGAAACTGATCACGGGGCCTGGCGGCCATTTTGTATGCCCTTTTATCAAAGGTTTTTCTGTGCAAGCTTACTTTGGTCAATAAACAGTCTTATTTCATCCAGTTTTCTTGCGTGATTTTTGCGGAAAATTTTGAATCTTACAAGTGAGCCAGCGCTGGCCAGAGGAAGTTCAGCCTACTGACCATCACCTTGCAGCTGGTGAGCATTTACAATGTTTACAATTTCTTGTGCGCTATTACTATGGGGGCTGCATTGGAGGGGAACGTCCTGCTGCTGAACCATTTGGAAAGGGCACAGGGACGCAGGGAGAGAGGGCCAGGAATGGCCAGACGGAGGAAGGCCAACAGACATCGCCACACCAGACCTTACGCTGCCAGGGTTTTCCGACAGCAGTTCTGTTACTTGAACATGTCAGAGGAGCAGTGTCTTAGAAGGCTGCGCTTCAGAAAGGAGGTGGTGACTGAGCTGTGCCACCTGCTTCAGCCAGATCTGCAGCCTCAGATAAGGTGCAGGACCTCTCTGTCGGTGGCTGTCAAGATGACTGTTGCCCTGAATTTCTATGTGAGCGGCTCCTTCCAGGCCACAACTGGGGACATCGCTAACATATCGCAGTTTGCGTCCGTCAAGTAACAGATGCCCTATTTAAAAGGAGGCGGCAGTACATCTCCTTCCCTGTGACACTGGAGAAGCAGCGGGAGCGCGCAGAGGGCTTCGCAGCAATAGCGGACTTCCCTATGGTGCAGGGCGCCATTGACTACATGCACGTGGCTTTGCGGGCGCCTGTTTTGAATCCGGAGGAGTTCCGCAACCGCAAGGGGTTCCATTCCTTGAATGTTCAGCTGGTCTGTGGCCACCAACAGCTGATCTTCGCAGTCAATGCGCAGTTCCCTGGCAGCAGCCACGACGCCTTCATCCTGCGCCAGACTTCAGTTGCAGACCTATTCGAGGCCCCGGCTCACCCAGGAGGCTGGCTTCTCGGTGACAAGGGCTATCCTCTGTGCCCATGGTTGATGACGCCGCTCCGTTCGCCCAGCACTCCTGCTGAAGAGGGCTTCAATGCGAGCCATCAGGCGACGAGGAACATTGTGGAGCACACAATCGGTGTGCTGAAGCAGCGGTTCCGCTGTCTGGACCATTCTGGAGGCGCCTTGCAGTACTCACCAGAGCGAGTCTCCCACTTCGTGGTTGTCTGTTGCATGCTGCATAACCTCGCCATCCTACGCACCCAGCCAATGCCACCAGCCATTGAAGCACCAGCGGAGGAGGAGGAGGAGGAGGTGGAGGAGGACCAAGATGGGGGGGAGGTACAAACTGGAAGGGCCGTCCGTCAGAGGCTGATAACAAGCCGCTTCTAGGCCCCTCTGACGGAATGCTTGGTGCCATTCGATGAGGAGGAAGGGAACCGTCCGGATAACCCAAAGCCTATGAAGGGCAGTGAATGTAAATATCAGACATGGCCAATGTTGTTGTGTATGTACCTTTAAGGGAATAACTGGTCTCAGACTGCAGTACCAGCAGTGACCACCCCTGTATAAAAGGCCCTAGCAGGCTTCTGTAGTTTCAGTTTCCAGGTTGTCTCCATTCAGTAAAGACTTATTATAATCAACTCCTGCAGTCCGTGTCTCAATTATACACGGACATAATACTGGCGACGAGTAAGAAACGAACTTACCTGCAACTCGGCAGCACCTCAGACGACGTTATTGAAGGTCGAAGCCAGAAGAAAGAAAAAAAAAAATAATCCAAAGAAACTCGAGAAACAGGCGTCGACCGTGGGCAACCGCCCTCAAAATCATCGAGTTGGGGAGTGCAGGAGAGACTGTCGAGAGCCAGGCTTGGTTCTCCAGTCTGTGGTTTCCCAGCTGGTCGGGCTGGTGGCAGGTAGTGCACTGATTCTTCCTGGGCTGCGGCGGGCTGGGGCTCGATCGGGTGGCTCTGCAACGGGGCCGGGCAGCGAGTCGGGAAGCAAGGAGAGAGAGAGAGAGGGTGGAGCACACAGGGCGCGGCCGGTGCTTCGAAGCCGGGCAGCGTTCGGACCTAAGAAGAGGGAGGGAAGTGTCCCAGAGGGTCCGCTCCACGACGGGAACGGTTCTTCAATTAACGGAGCAAATATTGAAGCGCGATAGAAAAATAAAAATACCGCGGAGAGCGGCGTTGGCAGCAGCGATCGGGGAGGCGCGAAGACCATAGGGCGTCGCCATTACAGGAGAGTAAAATAAATATAATCGCCAGCAACAGCGTTGGCAGCAGCTGCAGCGGC
The DNA here is from genome assembly GCF_052327205.1 of Somniosus microcephalus. Lineage (NCBI taxonomy): Eukaryota > Metazoa > Chordata > Chondrichthyes > Squaliformes > Somniosidae > Somniosus > Somniosus microcephalus. The sequence continues at coordinate 243,972,954 of NC_140993.1, forward strand.
GGGAAAGCGCGGGAGGCGCCATCTTAACTCGGCGGGCAAGAAGGAAAAGCGCGGGAGGTGGCATTTTGATCCATCGGAGACGAAGGCAAAGCGCGGGAGGCGCCATCTTAGATTTTCAAGATGCCAAAGACTGGCGATATCACTGCCTTCGATAATGCAATAGAAGACTGGACCACGTATGTGGAAAGAGTTGAGGTATATTGCAAGGCAAACGAAATAGCCGATGAGAAAAAGGCATCGGTATTGCTAAATTTAATGGGCGCAAGAACGTATGGCCTATTGCGAGACCTGATTACTCCAGCCAAACCGAAGGCGAAGAGTTTTAACGAAATTGTTGCTATCCTACAGGAACACCTAAATCCTACACCGCTGCTGATAGCAGAAAGATTTAAATTCCACAGGAGAAATCAGCATAAAAATGAGAGCAATGCTGATTACCTTACGGAACTACGCAAGCTATCAAAGCACTGCCAGTTCGGAGCAGGACTGGCAGATACCTTACGGGACAAATTTGTCTGTGGACTCCTGAGTGAAGGAACACAGAAGAAGTTACTCTCAGAGAAAGAGCTGACGCTAGATAAGGCTTTCATCGTGGCAGTATCGTACGAAGCAGCAGCAAGGGGAGCTGCGGAAATACAACAAAAGCCACAGGAATACGGCACCCACGAAATGACACGGGGATTTGCAAAATGTTATCGCTGCGGCAGAACAAACCATGACCAGAAGGACTGCTGCTCCAAGGACAAAATATGCAGGCAATGCAGAAAGATGGGACACATTGCACGAGTTTGCAGGTCTGGGAAGAAGACCAATGACAACAAAAAGGCTACTAAGGAACCGTACAGGAAAGTACAAAAGATGACGGACAGTAGTTCCGAAGACCAGATGAGTGATAGTGAATCCGGGAACAAGAGACTAAGCTGTCTCAAACTTCACAACGTAATCGCAAAAGAGGATCACCGAACCATTTGGGTCACCCTCACGATAGCAGGGTCCCAAGTCAAAATGGAATTGGATACAGGATCAGCTCTAACCGTCATGAATCGACGAGACTATGAGCGGCTATTCTCACACATACCCTTGAGAGAGACATCCATTGTCTTGAGGACGTATACGGGGCAAAAAGTATACCCCAGAGGAAAAATAAGGGTGCCTGTCGAATACAACGGCAAGAAAATACAGAAATTGTATCTCTACATTCTGCAAGATGGTGGACCACCGTTATTGGGACGTGAATGGATCAGAAAGATAAGTTTAGACTGGCACTCCATTCAGGCACTGACGGTGGCTGGTAAAAAGGATGACGACGTCACTCCTGGACGATTGTCAACAATCTTAGCTGACGCCAAAGAGGTATTTCAACAAGAACTGGGCACTCTTAAAGGCGTAACTGCCTCAATAAAAATAGAGGAGAATGCAATTCCCAAGTTTTTCAAAGCAAGACTGGTACCATATGCAATTCGCCCAGCCGTCGAGGCAGAGCTGGAGAATCTGGAGAATGCAGGCGTGTTATCTAAGGTAGACTGTAGCGAGTGGGCGACACCCATCGTTCCTGTCATGAAGAAAACGTTAAACAATAAGTCTGAGGAGCCAAGGAAGGTTCGCATCTGTGGGGACTTCAAGGTGATGGTGAACCCAGTCCTTCACACAGTACAATATCCTCTTCCAAGGATAGAAGATATCTTCGCCTCACTATCTGGAGGGAAGCGTTTTACAAAAATTGACCTAGCACAAGCATATTTGCAGATGGAGGTTGAAGAATCCTCTAGGAAGTATCTCACGATAAACACTCACAAAGGTCTTTACCAGTATAATCGACTGGTATTCCGAGTAGCATCAGCTCGGCGATATGGCAAAGACCGATGGAACAAGTCCTGCAAGGGATTCCGGGGACTCAGTGTTAATTGGACGACATCCTAGTGACAGGTGAAGATGACAGTGAACACCTTGCCAACCTAGAGCAGGTGCTCACTAGACTACGTGAACATGGGCTACGAGCCAATCGCCCCAAGTACGAGTTTTTTAAGAAACAGATATCGTATTGTGGCCACGTGATTGATGAAGAGGGGTTGCATAAGTCCCCTGACAAAATTGAAGCGGTAGTTAAGGCTCCAGCGCCTGAAAATGTGTCGCAACAGAGGTCATTCCTCGGATTGGTGAATTACTACCATAAGTTTTTGCCGAATTTGTCCACAATTCTGCATCCACTGAACGCCCTACTACGAATGGGAGTAGCATGGAAATGGAGCGATGAATGTAAGCGGGCCTTTCAGAAGCGTAAGGACCTAATCACTTCAAGAGAAGTATTGGCTCACTACAACCCATCACTACCGATATGACTGGCGTGTGATGCGTCTCCCTACGGCATTGGGGCGGTACTGTCACATAAATTCCTTGATGGTTCAGAGAGGCCGATAGCTTTTGCGTCACGCTCGTTAACTTCAGCTGAGCGTAACTACGCCCAGATTGACAGAGAGGCCCTCAGCCTGGTGTGGGGGGTGAAGAAGTTCAATCACTACCTGCACGGTCAGAAATTTACTCTACTAACTGATCATCAACCTCTCGTCTCCATTTTCAACCCTCAGAAGGGCGTACCGATAATGACAGCACAACGGCTGCAGAGGTGGTCCGTTTTCCTAGGGACACACCAATATGACATCGAGTACAAAGGAACTAAACAGCATGGGAATGCTGATGGATTGTCGCGCCTACCGTTGCCGACGGTGGAAGAAGAATTGGCAGTGGATCCAGTGGAGTTATTCCACTCGACTATAGTCGAATGTCTCCCTGTGACGAATGCAAACATAGAAAAGGAAACACGAAATGACCCGACACTCTCCTGGGTCTATGATTTAACGGTGAAGGGATGGCCAGCACATGGCGAACCACTGCTGCCAGCATTCTCGCCGAGAAGAGAACAGCTGTCAGTGTGCAGAGGAACCTTGATGTGTGGATCCAGAGTAGTAATTCCACCCAAATTGAAGAATAGAGTGCTCAATGAGCTTCACGAGGGTCATCTGGGAGGGGTAAAAATGAACAACTTAGCCAAAGTGTTTGTGTGGTGGCCGGGAATCGATAGAGAAATCGAAGAGATGACCAAGAGCTGTACAGGATGCCAGAAGGTCCAAAACGCCCCACCACAAGCCCCTCTACATCCATGGGAGTGGCCCTCATCTCCATGGCAAAGGGTGCACATTGATTTTGCTGGTCCCTTTATGGACTCGATGTTTTTAATTGCAGTGGATGCACATTCAATGTGGCCAGAGGTAATAAAAAAGTCCTCAACCACCACAGAAAAAACTATCACAGTCTTACGAACCATATTCGCCAGGAATGGGCTGCCTGAACAGATTTGCTCTGACAATGGACCACAGTTTGTTTCTGAAGAGTTCCGAAGGTTCTTAAAGAACAATGGTGTTAAGCATTACACATCCGCCCCATATCATCTAGCCACTAATGGATTGGCCGAGAGGTTTGTTCAAACATTCAAGAAGGCTATCAAGGCAATGTGCAATGAAGATCTACCCCTACAACACAAGGTGGATAACTTCTTGTTTGCCTACCGGAATGCGGCACATGCGGTTACCAACCAAACTCCAGCCATGATGTTCTTCAATCGAAGACTACGATGCCGCTTGGATTTGGTTAAGCCAAACGTCAGAAGAGATGTGGAGAACAGGCAGTTTCAGAATATGAATGAAAGGCCGACCAGGAGTTTTAAGATAGGTCAACCAGTTTTGGCCCGGGACTACCGCACACAGAAATGGCAGCCAGGAACGATCTGTACACGGCAAGGACCTCTAATGTATACCGTGGACGTTGGAGAGAGCATTGTAAGACGCCATGCTGACCAGATTCTAGAGTCACTGGAAAACATCAACTCCACACCACGATCTGATACACCTGGCGATGAAACCGAAGTACCAATGGCATCTACCGCAGAATCGGTGTTATTGGAAGCAGACAAACCAAACAACGACATTGATCCCGACTCAACCTTGCCAGAAGAACCTGATATCCCAAAGAGGCGTTATCCAGACAGAATCAGGAAGCCTCCTCAAAGACTGAACTTATAATTGCTTAACTTCAACCAATGTATCTAGCAACCGTAATTGTAATTGTAATTAGTTATTATTTAGTTGTTAAATGAATGTTATGTACTGTTTATCTAAAAGGGGAGGAATTGTTGTGTATGTACCTTTAAGGGAATAATTGGTCTCAGACTGCAGTACTGGCAGTGACCACCCCTGTATAAAAGGCCCTAGCAGGCTTCTGTAGTTTCAGTTTCCAGGTTGTCTCCATTCAGTAAAGACTTGTTATAATCAACTCCTGCAGTCCGTGTCTCAATTATACACGGACATAATAAATGTAAATTAAAAAAGTTGTTTATTTTGTGAAATATGCTTCCTTCCAACATGACAAAGCAATGGCTACAGAAAGCAAAACAAACACACTAACACTTAAGTACCTTGCACACCCGGGAGACTATCCAAAACATTACTAACATTCAGACCAGCATCCACGGCCTTGATTTCTACAAAAAAGACGTCTCAGCTGCACCTTCTACTCTTTCCTCCTTGATGGTGATCTACTTCTCTTGCGAGATCGGCCCCTTCCCTCCCTGCAACTCCTCCGTACTGGGACCCCAGTGGCTGCATCAAGGCTGGGGGAGGCCTGCTGGCTGTCGGAAAGCGCAGATGCCCCTGAGGGACATCCTGGACGACCTCTGGCCTTGGAGGGCCTAGATGCTGACTGCTCCAACTGTGAATGGGTGGAAGCAGTCTGTCCTGCAGGTGGTGGCAGCTGCAGTGGAGACGTGCCAGCGGTGGCACCAGGAATGCTGACATCCTGAGAGCGGACAGCAGCTCCCTGGTCGAACGACACACTGGCACTCCGACGGGGCAGCAGCGCAGCATGCGCACCAATCGGCTGGTCCACAGATTGAGGTCCTGCTGTGGTGCTGCAAGGGCCCCGGGTAATCCCACCTGATCCAGCGAGGGTGGAAGCAGTCATTGGTCGCGTGGCCTCAATATGCGTCTGCATGAAACCAGCGAGTGACTGCGTGGCAGCACTCAGCACTGGCGTGGCAGGTGCCAGTGCTTCGGTGAAGCCCTGGACAGTCCTTTCCAGTGCTTCGGTGAAGCCCTGGAGAGTCCTTTCCAGTGCTTCGCTGAAGGCCGGGACAGTCCTTTCCACTGCTTCAGTCAAGCCCTGGACAGTCCTTTCCAGTGCTGCTCCGAAGCCGTGGACAGTCCTTTCCAGTGATGCCCCGAAGTCCTGGAAAGTCCTTTCCAGTGCTGCCCCAAAGTCCTGCACACTCTTTGCCTGTGCTGCCCCGAGGTCCTGCGCACTCCTAGCCTGTGCTGCCCCGAGGTCCTGCGCACTCCTTGCCTGTGCTGCCCCAAAGTCTTGGACACTCCTTGCCAGTGTCTCGATGGATTCAGGCATCCTTGCCACTGCAGCCATGAGCTCAGTGTGCCTGAGCCGAGCCTGGGCGCTCATTTCTGCGAGGGAACGCACCTCTTCTGCGCTCTGTGCAGCAGTACTCGCGGCCTGACTCGCCCTCCGGGGAGACGGCCCCCGAGCTTCCCTACCCCTCTTGCGTTGCTGCAGCCCACTGGTTCCTGTAACTGCTTCCTCCTCAGAGCATTCCCCCCCCGCTCCCCTCCAGGGAAGTAGTCTCCCCAGTCTGCAGATGGGCTGGCTCGCCTGAGTGTGGCAGAGATGGTCCAGCTTCCTCCTGCTCGTCGCCTCCGGAGTCAGTGGCAGTGGCAGCTTGAGGGCCCGGCTCCTGAGCTGGTGATGCCGCATCTGAAAGCAGGGAGGTTGAAGAGTGGCTTTAGCGAAAGGACAGGGTGGCAGCAAGGGATGCATGAGTGCTGCAATGCTCTGACATGGGTCCAGAGTGAAAAAGCATGCTGGTGGGGGGAACAAGTGGAAGGAGAGAGTTCAAAAAGGTGATGACCTTACCATCGCTGTGCACAATGGGGTCGGCAGCTCCAGTGGTGACAGGACCAGTCATCCGGCCTCCAACAATCTGGTGGACTCGTTCCTCCAGGTCCGTCAGTGTCTGCAGCTGAGGAGGGCCTCCTCCGGTGCGAAGCTGCTCCCTCCGGTTCCTGGCCAGCTTGGCCTGCAGGAGAAAGGACGGGAAGTGATGAAACATGCTGGCCTGAGCTGACATCACATGCCCCCCATGGTAGATTAGCCCTTCCATTATGCATTGAGCTGACATCACATGCCCCCCATGGTAGATTAGCCCTTCCATTATGCATTGAGCTGACATCACATGCCCCCCATGGTAGGTTAGCCCTTCTATTACGCATTGAGCTGAATGTGCGTGTGTGTTTCCAGAAAGGGCCATAGGTGCTGGCTGACAGATGGCCATTGGGGCTTCGCGCACCCTCTGGCCATAATGTCAGGTGCAGATGGAGGGATGAAGAAGATGGCGAAAAAGGCACTCACCCTAACGACCCGAGTGAGGTCGCTGAACTTCTTCCTGCATTGCACAGGAGTCCTGGCCACCACGCTGGTTGAGGTGACTCTTTGACAAACTTCCCTCCAAGCCCTGCGGTACTTGCTCTGATGAGGCCTCCTGCCATTGTTGGGGTACAGCACAGCTCGCCGGCGCTCCAGTTCGCCAACCAAAGCATCCAATGCCCCATCGGTAAAGCGCTCCGCTCTCTGCCTCACCGTCTCCATATGTTCAAAGTTTGGAACGCCACAGAATGCACAGCGCCGATTTTGAGGCCTACAAGGCGCAGAGTGTGGCTGCTTCTCCTAATTGACCCGCCCCTTTAAGAGCTGGCCGGCGCCAGCATGTCTCGGGTAATCGATTATTGACAGCACCTGCGCTGCGCCCGGCCGCTGACATATTGAGTAGCGCCGCCGGGTTAGCACCTTAAGACTCCCGTGCAGCGCCTGAATCAACGCCGCAATCACCTTTAGGGGCGCAGCAACCCAATATCGCTCGAGGTGGCGATAAGTTGCGCCTGGCGAAAAAATTTGCACAGTGCCAATTCTAACGCCCCAAACGGGGCTATACCCAATTTCTCCCCCAAAGAATAGTTATGCTAAAATTTTAAGTCACACACTGCTGTGTCTGAAACTGAGTTTGAGAATGGCTGAGGAGATGAAAGCATCTCCCAAAAAGGGCACCAAGATAGTCTTGAATAAAACGCCAAAGGGCGGCAAGAGGCAGAGAAGGTCGAGGAAGCAGAGTTACTCTATCTACTTCTACAAAGTAATGAAGCTCCTCAGATAATGGAGCAGTCCATGCCCGCATACAGCAAAACCTGGACAACATTTAGACTTGGGCTGATAAGTGGCAAGTAACATTCATGCCACACAAGTGTCAGGCAATGGCTATCTCCAACAAGAGAGAGTCTAGCCACCTCCCATTGATATTCAATGGGATGACCAACACCGAATCCCCCACCATCAACATCTTGGGGGTCACCATTTATTAGAAACTTAACTGGCGCAGCCACATAAATACTGTGGCTACAAGAGCAGGTCAGAAGCTAGGTATTCTGCAGTGAGTGACTCACCTCCTGATTCCCCAAAGCATTTCCACCATCTACAAGGCACAAGTCAGGAGTGTGATGAAATAGTCTCCACTTGCCTGGATGAGTGCAGCTCCAACAACACTCAAGGAGCTCGACACCATCCAGGACAAAGCAGCCCGCTTGATTGGCACCCCATCTACCACCTTAAACATGCACTTCCTCCACCACCAGCGCACCATGGCTGCAGTGCATACCAACTACAAGATGCACTGCAGAAACTCGCCAAGGCTTCTTCGACAGCACCTCCCAAACCCGTGACCTCTACCACCTAGAAGGACAAGGGCAGCAGGCACATGGGAACACCATCACCTCCAAGTTCCCCTCCAAGTCACACACCATCCTGACTTGGAAATATATCGCCGTTCCTCCATCGTCACTGCGTCAAAATTCTGGAACTCCCTCCCTAACAGTGAAGGAAAATCTGTTTTAAATATCCCCAACAGCAAGAAGAACTTTAATACAAAAGAGAACTTTTAATGATGGCTAAATCACTTTAAAATGCAAGTTGAGAACAAAGAATGTGGAGGAACATTTTTAACAGACATTACTCAGAAAAAAGAAGCAGCTGTAGCCAAGGACAAATCTGGGGTTGCTATGGAACCAGTGGAACTGACCAGCACTATCTTGAGATAAGACCCTCATTAAACTGCTACAAGTGACACACATGATGAGGTAACCCCACTAAACTTTGAACCAATCATGAACAAGAGAAAAAGCCATGCTTGAATGAGCCAATCATTGAGGTGTACACGTGAACGGCACAAGAGGAATCTGAGCACAAGCAATATAAGAATTGACACAGCACTTTGTTTTTTTACTGCAGTCGGCCAGGATAAACTTATCTTGGTCTAATGAAGAGAAGACATCTAAACATTTCAACAGACTTCACGCGATCGTCGTTTTGGCCACCGGGCACTTGAAGACTCCAGGACAGGTTAAGTTGGGTTCTTATTTAATCTGTGTGTTAGTGGTTAAATAAAAGGTCTCTGGGAGACAGTGTATCTGTGTGGTTTTATGTTAAAATGAATTCAGGTCTACGAACCCTACTCTAACACCTAATGTAGGAGGTGTGAAAGTCATAAATTATTCCTGCAACAGCACTGTGGGAATACCTTCTCCTCATGGACTGCAGCGGTTCAAGAAGGCGCTCACCACCACCTTCTCAAGGGCAATTAGTGATGGACAATAAATGCTGGCCTTGCCAGTGATGACCATATCCATGAATGAATAATAAAAAACAAAAAATAGCTGGTTCACCCCAACACCGGCATCTCCTCCAAGGCCATGAGCATCATGAACTATGTAAGACCTCACTCCTGAGACCTACAGGTTACTGACTTATACTTGAGAATTATGAGAAATTACACGAGACACACGTCTCCGTCGTTAAGATTTTATTGTCCTTAAGACTGATTCAAAACCTCTATCACTATTGCTATAAATTCGAGCAGTACACCAATAATGTTACAAGAGATCATACATACAACCACCCACAGATGATCAGTCCAGCGTTGATTGTAGGTCCTCGTAGGTGTGATGACTGGCCAGGTTAGCTCATTCCGACTACAGCGCTGATATCTTTTAGTCACTGTGTTTTATACAGTTCTTGTTCTTCTCTGTAAATTTCCATCATGCAGGGGCTGTGAGGTGTGCTCTTCCAATGTTCAGCTTAAGGGGGAGGGATTCAAATTCCTGGGACATTGGAACCGGTTCTGGGGGAGGTGGGACCAGTACAAACTGGATGGTTTGCACCTGGGACCGGAACCGATGTCCTAGGGGGAGTGTTTGCTAGTGCTGTTGGGGAGGGTTTAAACTAAAATGGCAGGGGGTTGGGAACCTGTGCAAGGTGACAGAGAAAAGGGAAGCAAGGATAGAAACAAAAGACAGGAAGGAGAAAAGCAAAAGTGGAAGGCAGAGAAATCAAGGGTGTAAATCAAACAGGGCCACAGTAACTAAGAATTCTAAAAGGGCTAAGAGTGTTAAAAAAATCAAGCCTGAAGGCTTTGGGGGAGAAATTCAGTATCATCACGTTTGGGGCGTAATACTCGAGCGGGCGCGAAATTTAGCGCCCGGCGCAAATTATCGCCACCTACTGCTAAACTGACCTGCTTCGCCCCAGGAGGTGCATGGAGCACTAAAACAGGTGCTGCACTACTGTCTTAAGGTGCTAAGCCGGAGAAGCGAGGTGCTACCACCGAGGGCGGGCGCAGGTGCGGTCAGTTAGCGATTGCACGCAGACACGCTGGCGCCGGTCAACTCTTAAAGGGGAGGTTCGATCTTGGATTGCAGCCACACCCTGCGCATCAGAGCCCTGATTCTCGGCCTGGACAGAGCTGCTGCCACATTCTAACGCCTAGGACCATGGAGAGGGCCAGGGAGCGAGTGCAGCGGTTCAGTGAGGGAGCCCTGCAGGTTCTGGTTGGCGCAGTGGAGCACAGGCAATCTATCCTGTTTCCAGACAGTGGCAGGAGGCCGCTGCCCAATGACTATCGCAGAGCTTGGATGGAGGTGGCTCACAGAGTGACCTCCAGCAGCATGGTGCCTAGGACCCCTGTGCAATGCAGGAAGAAGTTCAACGACCTCACTCGGGTCGTCAGGGTGAGTACCCTTTTCAGTATCCTCTTCATCCCTGCATGTCCACCTCACTTTATGGCCAAAGGGTCCTGAAAGCCCCAATGTCCAGCCCTCATCCAACACCTATGGGCCTTTCATGAAACTCACACGCACATTCAGCACTTTACACACTGTAAGGGCTAATCGACCATGGGAGGCAGTGCAGCCAAGATCAGGGCTTCACACTGTACTCAGAGCCCGTCCTTTCTCTTGCAGGGCAAGCTGGCCTATAACAGGAAGCAGCAGCAACGGACCGGGGGAGGCCGGCCTCACCTTCAAGACCTCAGCGACCTGGAGCAGCGAGTCCAGCGGATTATGGCAGACCGGATGATTGGCCCCGTCGCCACTGGAGATGCCGACCCCGTTCTGGACAGCAATGGTAAGGTCATCACCTTTTTGACCTCTCTCCTTCCACTTGTGCCTCACACCAGCATCCTTTGCCACTATCGAACCAATACAGTGCATTGCAGCACTCATGCCTCCCTTGCTGCTGCCCTGTCCTCATGCTAAAGCAACTCTTGTACCTCCCTGCTTTCAGATGCTGATTCGCCAGGTGAGGAGGCGGGACCTCAAGCTGCCACTGTGAGTGATTCTGAAGCGAGGAGGAAGAGGAAGCCGGACCATCAGTGCCACCCTCAGCCGAGGCAGCCCATGGCCATAATGGGGACACGTCTTCCCTGGAGGGGAGCAGGGGGGAATGGTGTGAGGAGGGTGAAGCTCCAGGGCCCAGCGGGCTGCAGCAACACGGGGGTGTGGTGGGGGGTAGGGAAGCTCGGCGGCCTTCTCCCCGGAGGGAGAGTCTGGCCTTGAGTCCTGCTACAGTGAGCGCAGAAGAGGTGCGGCTCCTCGCTGAAATGAGCGCCCAGGCGGAGCACAGGCACACTGAGCTCATGGCTGCAGTGGCAAGGATGCCCGAATCCATTGAGTCACTGGCAAGGAGTGTCCAGGTCTTCGGCGCAGCACTGGCAAGGAGTCTGCAGGACTTTGGCGCAGCACAGGCAAGGAGTCTGCAGGACTTCGGCGCAGCACAGGCAGCACAGGCGGCTTCTACGCAAGTGCTTAGTGGTGCAATGCAGTCAGTGGCTGGTCTGATGCAGACGCAGATTGAGGCCACACGAGCACTGACTGCTGCCACCCTCGCTGGATCGGGCACGAATTGCCGGGGCCCTCGCCGCACCACAGCAGGCCAGCAGTCTGTGCTTCAGCAGATTGCACCGCATGCTGCAGTGCTGCCTCGTGGGAGTGCCAGTGTGTCATTCGACCAGGGAGTGGCTGTCCTTTGTCAGGATGGCAGCATTCCTGCTGCCAACACTATCACCTCTCCACTGCAGCTGCCACCACCTGTAGGACAGACTGCTGCCACCCATGCAGAGTTGGAGCAGTCAGCAGCCGGGCACTCCAGGCCCAGAGCTGGTCCAGGCCGTACCTCAAGGGCATCTGCCGACTCAGTTTCTGACACTCAGCAGCCTTCCCCCAGCCTTGCTGCAGCCACTGGGGTCCCATTGCGGAGGAGCTGCAGGGTGGGAAGGGGCCAATCTCACAAGCGAAGCAGATCACCCTCGAAGGACAAAAAGTAGGAGGTGTGGCAAAATGCTGTTAATTTTTTTATTGAAGGCCAAGGATCGTGGTCATTTTTTGGTTACTCTTTTGTTCATTGTCTCCAAGTTGTGAGAGCCAGTTATGTGTCTGACTGCTTTTTTGGGGGGTTCTCTCTAATACTTTGTCATGCGGGAAGGGCACACAGTTTGTTAAATAAAGAAGTGTCTTTATTCAGAATGTGCATGTTTGCTCTTTGAACTATTTGTTGCCTTGACCGGCTTAGGGGTTGCGGAACGGTTCCATTCATGTTCTTTCAATGGCAACTGCCATTCCCTCAGAGGGGGCCTAGAACCGACTTGCAATAAGCCACTAACGGACGGCCCTTGCACTTTGTGCCTCCCTCCCATCTTGGTGCTCCTCCTCCTCCTCCTCCTCCTCTGCTGGTGCTCCAATGTCTGGTGGCAGTGGCTGAGTCCTGAGGATTGCCAGGTTATGCAGCATGCAGCACACTACAACGAAATGGGAGACTCGCTCAGGTGAGTACTGAAGGGCTCCCCCGGAATGGTCCAGACAGCGGAACCGCTGCTTGAGCATGCCAATTGTGTGCTCAATGATGTTCCTGGTCGCTTGATGGCTCTCATTGTATCGTTCTTCAGCAGGGGTGCTGGGCGCATGGAGCAGGGTCATCAGCCAGGTGCACAGAGGACAGCCCTTGTCCCCGAGAAGCCAGCCTCCTGGGTGAGCCGGGGCTTCAAAAAAGTCTGCCACAGAAGTCTGGCGCAGGATGAAGGCATCGTGGCTGCTGCCTGGAAAGCGGGTATTGACAGCGAGTATCAGCTGTCTGTGGTCACACACCAACTGGACGTTCAACGAATGGTACCCCTTCCGGTTGCGGTAATCCTCGGCATTCTCTTGCGGCGCCCGCAAAGCCACATGCATGCAGTCAATGGCGCCCTGGACCATGGGGAAGCCTGCTATTCTCACAAATCCCATTGCGTGCTCTTGCTGCTTGTCCAGGGTCATGGGGAAGAAGATGTACTGATGTCTCCTTTTAAAGAGGGCATTTGTGACTTGACGGATGCAGCAATGCACCGCGAACTGGGAGATATTGGTAATGTTCCCAGTAGCGGATTGGAAGGAGCCGGTGGCATAGAAGTTGAGAGCCACTGTGACCTTCACTGCCACCAACAGAGACGTCCTGCTCCTCAGTTGAGGCTGCAGATCTGGCTGAAGCAGGTGGCAGAGCTCAGTGACCACCTCCCTGCTGAATCGAAGCCTCTGAAAACACTGCTCCTCAGATATGTTGAGGTATGAGAACTGTTGGCGGAAAACCCTGGGACGATAAGGTCTCGTGTGCCGACGCCTGTTGGCCCTCCTCCGTCTGGCCATGATTGGCACTCTCTCTCGGCGTCTCTGAGCCCTCTCAATGTAATGGAGAAGTCCAACGTTTCCACCCATTGCAGCCCCCATAGTATGTGGCCACTCAAGGTTATGCCAGTGAAAAAGCAAACCAACTGCAAAGTTCTGGGCCGAAGCCAGAAGTACCTCTGCGAGTGCTGACTCAAAGCAGAAAGCTCTCTCCCTTTGTCTCTCTGCAAATCTCTCTCTCTCTCACAGAAGGAGTGGTCCAAAAATGGCTACCACAAAGAAGCCAGGAAGAGCCCCCTTTAAATAGCATCCCCCCTGCCCCACAGTGACTGGGAACCGTTCCAGCCAACCAGTCGCTGGGAGCGCCAGGCGGAAAGGAGGAGGGTGCCACTGAATTTCCGGTTCGGGGCGCCCCAAGGGCATTGCACCATGAAATGACATCAGGAGCTGCGCGCGCAGCTGAGCGGGCGTTGCGGTTTTGCGCTGCCGCTAAATGTCTGCTCAATTTCGCGAGAGGTGCAGGTCTCACTGCGCCCGGGCGCTAGCTGCCTCGCGCCCCACTTATCGCCCTCTTAAGGCGCTAACGGGTGGCGCAAACAACTGAATTTCTTTCCCTTTGTGTCTTAGTGCGAGGAGCATTCATAATAAGGTGGATGAATTAGCTGTGCAAATAGATGTAAACGGATATGATATAATTGGGATTACGGAGTCATGGCTCCAGGGTAACCAAGACTGGTAATTCAACATCCAGGGGTATTCAATATTCAGGAAGGACAGGCAAAAAGGAAAAGGAGGTGGGGTAGCATTGCTGGTTAAAGAGGAGATTAACACAATAGTAAGGAAGGATATTAGCTCTGATGATGTGGAATCTGTATGGGCAGAGCTGAGAAATACCAAGGGGCAGAAAACATTAGTGGGAGTTGTATACAGGCCTGCAAACAGTAATGCTGAGGTTGGGGATGGCATTAAACGGGAAATTAGAGACACGTGCAATAAGGGCACAGCAGTTATCATGGGTGACTTTAATCTACATATAGATTGGGCTAACCAAATTAGTAATAATAGTGTGGAGGAGGAATTCCTGAAGTGTATACGGGATGGTTTCCTGGACCAATATGTTGAGGAACCAACTAGAGATCAGGCCATCTTAAATATTATTATGTAATGAGAAAGGATTAATTAGCAATCTTGTTGTGCAAGGCCGCTTGGGGAGGAGCGATCATATGATAGAATTCTTCATTAAAATGGAGAGTGAAGTAGTTGACTCAGAGACTAGTGTCCTGAATTTAAATAAAGAAAACTACGATGGTTTGAAGCACGAGTTGGCTAGGATGGATTGGGGAACATTACTTAAAGGGTTGATGGTGGATAGGCAATGGCAAACATTTAAAGATCGCATGGATGAACTACAGAATTTGTTCATCCTGGTTTGGCATAAAAATAAAACAAAAAAGGTGACTCAACCATGGCTAACAAGGGAAATTAGGGATAGCATAAGATCCAAGGAGAGGACATATAATTTGGCCAGAAAAAGCAGCAAACCTGAGGATTGGGAGCAGTTTAGGATTCAGCAAAGGAAAACAAAGGGACTAATTAAGAGGGGGAAAATAGATTATGAGAGTAAGCTTGCAGGAAACATAAAAACTGAGTGTAAAAGCTTCTATAGATATATGAAGAGAAAAAGATTGATGAAGTCAAGCGTAGGTACCTTGCAGTCAGAATCAGGGGAATTTATAATGGGATACAAAGAAATGGCAGACCAATTAAATATATACTTTGGTTCTGTCTTCACAAAGGAGGACACAAATAACCTTCCAGAGATGTCGGGGAACATAGGGTCTAATGAGAGGGAGGAATTGAATGAAATCAGTATTTGTAGGGAAATGCTGTTAGGGAAACTGACGTGATTAAAGGCCGATAAATCCCCAGGGCCTGATAATCTACATCCTAGGGTACTTAACGAAGTGGCCCTAGAAATAGTAGATGCATTGCTGGTCATCTTCCAAAATTCTATAGACTCTGGAACAGTTCCCATGGATTGGAGGATAGCTAACGTAACCCCACTATTTAAAAAGGGTGGTAGAGTGAAAACGGGAATTATAGACCGGTAAGCCTGGCATCGGTAGTGGGGAAAATGCTAGAGTCCATTATAAAAGATGAAATAGCAGAGCACTTGGAAAACAGTGACCGGATCGGACAAAGTCAACATGGATTTAGAAAAGGTAAATCATGGTTGACTAATCTACTGGAATTTTTTGAGGATGTAACTGGTAGAATAGATAAGGGAGATCCAGTGGATGTGGTGTATTTGGACTTTCAGAAGGCTTTTGATAAGGTCCCGCATAAGAGATTGGCATGCAAAGTTAAAGCACATGGGATTTGGGGTAAGGTACTGTCTTGGATAGAGAACTGGTTGGCAGACAGGAAGCAAAGAGTTGGAATAAATGGGTCTTTTTCTGAGTGGCAGGCAGTGACTAGTGGGGTACCGCAGGGCTCGGTGCTAGGACCCCAGCTGTTCACAATATATATAAATGATCTAGACGAGAGAACTAGATGTAATATCTCCAAGTTTGCAGACAACACAAAGCTGGGTGGGTGTGTGTGCTGTGAGGAGAATACAGAGAATCTCCAGTATGATTTGGATAGGTTGGGTGATTGGGCAGATGCATGGCAAATGTAGTATAATGTGGATAAATGCGAGGTTATCCACTTTGGTGGCAAAAACAGGAAGACAGATTATTATCTGAACAGCAATAGATTGGGAAAAGGGGAAGTGCAACGAGACCTGGGTGTCCTTGTGCACCAGTCGCTGAAGGTAAGCATGCAGGTGCAGCAGGCGGTTAAGAAGGCAAATGGTATGTTGGCCTTCATAGCGAGAGGATTTGAGTACAGGAGCAAGGATGTCTTGCTGTAGTTGTACAGGGCCTTGGTGAGACCACACCTTGAGTATTGTGTGCAGTTTTGGATGCCTTATCTGAGGAAGGATGTTCTTGCCATGGAGAGAGTGCAGCGAAGATTCACCAGACTGATACCTAGGGTGGCAGGAATGACGTATGAGGAGAGATTGAGTCAATTAGGCTTATATTCGCTAGAGTTTAGAAGAACGAGAGGGGATCTCATTGAAACTTATAAAATTCTAACAGGACTAGACAGACTAAATGCAGGAAGGATGTTCCCGATGGCGGGGTGTCCAGAACCAGTGGTCACAGTCTAAGGATAAGGGGTAAGCCACTTAGGACTGAGATGAGGAGGAATTTCTTCACCCAGAGAGTGGTGAACCTGTGGAATTCTCTGCCACACAGGGCACTTGAGGCCAATTCATTAAATATATTCAAGAAGGAGTTGGAAACATTTCTTGACGCTAAAGGGATCAAGGGATATGGGGAGAAGGCAGGGACAGGGTACTGAATTTGGATGATCAGCCATGATCTCATTAAATGGCGGAACAAGCTCGAGGGGCCCAATGGTCTACTCCTGCTCCTATCTTCTATGTTTCTATATTTCTATCATCCTGGATTGTCCTGGAGTGTCCCAGAATTAAAGATTAATTCTGCTGGGCACTCCTGCGAGCAACTCGGGAGAAAAACCAGATGCATTTTCTTTTCCTGCTTTACTCCGGCCAAACCCGCAACATCAGGGCTGCATCGCAACCAGGATAAAATGGGGCTCTGACGCATGTGCGATCCAGTAAAACTACACAATGGATAGGGCGATTTCTGGAGCACATGGGTATTGTAGTTGCCATTATTGACCAATTGACGTGTCGGGTGACCAATGGCAGGAGTGTGAGGGCGGGTCAGTTGGAGACAGGAGGTCATGTGATGAAAGCTTCCAGAATACGGTCCAAACTGAGTAGGCAACCTGAGTGGCTACGAGCAGTCAATGGGTGAGTGAGAGTTTTTTAGTGTAGGACAAGCTGACAAGAGAAAAATACAGCTTGTTAATACTGGGTAGGGCTGGAGCCTGTTAGGGTGAGTGGCTTTTAGAGCTGCAATAAAAATTCAGAAAGTTTGATCAAGGGAAGACTGAAGAAGAGTGGATTGTGGGAAGTTTGACCAAGGGAAGACTGAAGGAGAGTGGATTGTTGGAAGGTTGACCAAGGGAAGACTGAAGGAGAGTGGATTGTGAGAAGATTGATGGGGGTCATAACCAGTGGGCACAGCCATCTTTAGAAACTGAAAAACGAGGGTTTAATAAAAGTACAGGATAAGAATATGAAATGGGGCAGCAGGAAAGGCTGCAGAAGTGAGTGCAGCAGAGAAGTAACTGGGAGAGCATAGTAGTGTGGGAACCAGGGAGAGCAACACAAAGGGGTGTGTCAGTCTGGGATACCAGCTGAAAGTCACAGTGAAGGAACTGTGAGCTGTGAGCAAGCTAAAGCTTGGATCTGTGCAAAGAAGTCAGATGAGGCTGAGTTAATGTTAGGAAGAGTACAAAAGGGGCAGAAATTGAGTACCAGGAAGAGTGCTTGCAGACTGCCCCAGATGCAGGAAAGAGAAGACTTGCAGAGAGCTCTGGGTACAGAAGATAGAGCATGGCAGAGATCTGTGAACTGCCAGAGAGATGGCGTCCCGAGTGTGGGGAAGGCACAAGCAGTTTAGCACAGGTAGCGTACCTGCAGATAGACCTGAGTGCAGGGGAGAAAGTCTGCAGAGAGCAGCCCAGATCGAGATCCCAGAGAGCAGCCCATCGAGAGAGAGAAAGCTTTTATAGCAGCTTTGCTGCAATGAAACCAAGGGAACTAGAATGAACAGCCCTGTGGCAACTCATTCAAGTTAGAGGAGGATACTGACAGCCAGGTCTAGTTATTGCAGCATCTGATAGTACAAACAGTCTGTTTACTTCAGACCTGCAGGCAGAAAAGAAGGCTAAACCAGGTCGGGAACTAAAATCCGTGAGGGTATTGAACTGTTTAAAGTATAAAGATGTATGATATGCTTTGAAAATAATACGGCAAGCTCTCAACTTGCAACTGTAAGGCAATGCAGCCCCACTTACAGACCACCTGTTGATAAAGTTATTGGAGGTCATTCTCCAACTTCACATTCCCGGCAATGGGTCAGAAAATCACAGACAGCGTGCACCCAAATTTCTGATATACATTCTTGGCAAGTCTGAAAGTTATCCCTTTAATTCTGCAACCTTAACATTGTGTTGTTCTTAATCAGCAGGACTGGTAATGGACCACAAGCCTTTAAAAGCATAGAAACCAGCACTATACCACAGCACTGTTGTGTATACTAAAGAACCTGGGAGGAGTTCTGACTACAACTGAGCAAAGAAGCTTGTCGTAAACGCTGAGCACCGAGGTAATGTCCAAATTAAAAGATGTTACACCAACCTGATCAGCACTAGTCACTGGATGGTGGAATAAGCAAAGCTTGGCTTGTGAGAGTGCTGGATTCAATAGCCCTCATTAATTCATGGCAGAGACCCAGTTCTGGATGTTTATCTTTCTGATTGGTATTGGAGAATTATTCTAGCCACTCCTGCTTGTTTTTGACAGTGTCTTCATTAATTAACGCGTTAACGCAGAAAGAGTCATGTTGTGAGAAATTTGACCACTAGCGGTGCAATATGGAACCTGCACTATTTGCGAGTCAGCAACAAGAGGCTGGAGTTTCTGTTATTTGAGTTTCCCCTTGCAGAAAAACAAACTTTGGGGATTAGCACCTGAATTACAATTGTATACATTCACATCCAGTGAGCGTGGTTAATGGTCAAAGTTTGCAGCTCCATACCTTGAGCAGAATGGAGAATTGAGTGTAGGAGTGTGAATGTAGCAAAATGATGCATGGTTGTAGCACCACCAGGGTGACCTCTCATGATACTAAAAGATTGAAAGACATAGATGAATGTAAATCTTGATCTCTTTTGTCATTAAACTGAGCTAAATAAAATAAAATCTTTGAGGGGTGATTTTAACCCTGCCCACTTAGTGAACTGGGTGGGCAGTTAACATCGCCTGTGGGTGTCACTCACTGACATCCTACACAGATCCCACAGACTCAGCAGGGCCCGACTGGTTGTTTTAACTCTGGGCCTGAGTGGGGAAGCAGCTGCGGCTTTTCTGCCAAGTCTACCTAGTGGGAAGACCTGTCGAGGCCAGAAGTGGCCCACAAAGGGAACTGTTTTTCCCTTTTTTTTACTTTCCTTTTGGGACCAGGAGGAGCAGCGTTTTCCTCCGTGCCACAAGAGGAATGTTTGGGCCTCCCATACCATAGGCTCCCCACCTCACCCGCCACCCCTTTTCCCAGCCCCCAACTTGCTTTAAAATCTATTCCCTTTCCTGCTTTTTTCTCAGTTCTGACGAAGGGTCATCGACCTGAAACGTTAACTCTGTTTCTCTCTCCATGGATGCTGCCCTGGCCTGCTGAGTTTTTCCAGCGTTTTCTGTTGTTACCCCAAGAATCAACTTTGTTGAGAACTGGGGACCTTGCCTTCCATCTTCTGATAAACCCAGTGAATCCTATGCTTACTGAGAGCAAGCACTGGTTCCCATTATGGACCTTCCAAAGTGTAGGACGGATCAGGTAATCCTAGAGGAGATTGATGTACCTTCCAGAGACAGCACAACAGCACCTTTGGGAGTGCAGTCAGGCCTCTGTGTCTGGGGACTCCTGCGCTGTGTCAGAGCGGCATGGCACTGCTTTGACTTTCCGGGCCTCTGTCAGGACAGATGATGCTGATGAAAAGAAAGAACTTGCATTTATATAACACCTTGCTTGACCTCAGGATGTCCCAAAATGCTTCACAGCCAATGAAGTCCTTTTGAAGCGTAGTCACTCTTGTAATGTAGGCAAAACACACCAGCGAATTTGTGCACAGCAAGGTCTCGCAAACAGCAGAGATGAATGGCCAGAGAGTCTGATTTTGGTGGTGTTGGTTGAGGGATAAATGTTGGTCACGGCACTCGGAGGACTACTTTGCTCTTCTTCAAATAGTGCCGTGGGCTGTTTTACATCCACCTGAGACGGCACACGAGGCCTCGGTTTAACATGTCATCTGAAAGACAGCACCTCTGACAGTTGTAGGGGGTGGCGGGTGCGCCCAGTCAATTATGCCCCTGACTGTTTGTGAGCGGTTCGAATCGCTCCCACGCCCCTGGGTTCTAGACACTGGACTTAGGTACAGGCAGCGATACAGAAAACTCAAGTAGACAGGTGGTTTGAATGTAAGCAAAGCCAAGATTTTATTGAACAGGAAAAATTGATACAGTCTTGAAAGAAGTTACTAATATAAAATTACAGGCAAATACAAATAACTACACTTATGCAGGGAATGGGGAACACACGGCACATCGAGGGAAAACAACTATCTTAACAATCCCCTTATCCTTATCCCACCCCTATACCTAACTAGATTAAGCTATGAGGGGCCAGAATTCATGCTCACCAATTCAAAACCAAAGCCAACTGTTGAAAGGAAATGCAGGTTTTGAGGTTTAGCTCTCTGTCCTCTTAGGTACCCCGTCGCCACGTGGTCTTCAGGAGCGCGGTGCTGGAGCTGCTGCTGCGACACACCTTCTTCTCCTCCGCTATCATCGTCGTCTCGTCCCGATGGGTTCTCCTCTTCTTCTCCCTCGGACGGTCGTCGGCGGTAACGTTATGTCGATGAGACGATTAGCAGTTTTTACTGCTCAGATTTTACTAGCCAGGCATTGAACGCCAGCATATCGTCATGGCGTGGACACCTGCCTTTATTTGCAGTGCTCAACAAGATGCTTGTCTTCACCGTCCTTAAGGACTTCCTTCCCCAAGCGTCAGCTTATAACTAGGCGCTTGGTTTAATTAATCGATACGTTTTTCGCTGCCCTGCTCTGCCCGTATCGAATTATTATCGTCTTCTTCCTCGTCTTACAAGACTACTATATAAGTCCTGAACTACCTGCCTTGCCCCCTTCTGCGGCCTGGGCGTCCTGGATGGCTACGGACTTGGGTTTCGTTCCCCTCCCAAGAGCGAGGGCCAAGCGCAGGAGAACGGGGGGGGGGGGGTGCAGAGCAGGGAGCAAGCAAGCCAGCAGTCGCAGCAGGGGGCCGATTGCTGCCTGGGGCCTTCAGTTATACCCTTTTGAAAACCCTTATCTTCGCGCCAAATCAGGTTATTTATTTGTCTTAAACTTGGCGGGCTAGTTTAAACAATGGTAGCAATCTATATTGATGGTTTTTAGATGGCCGGTAATCGCATCTACCAGCCCGATAATTGACTTGTATTGTCCTGAAAGTTCTTTGATGGGCTTGTCCAGCCTCGATGGCTGTGTTTAATCTGTTTCCGATTATGTATGCAGACTGTTTGATGGCTTTAACTATAGGCTTCACTGAATTTAGATCTGTCTCCAATTCGATCTAATACATAATTCAAAGTCCTGTCTTGTTCCAAAACACAAAGTTTCTCTTCACAGAAAGCCTGCAGCCTTAGTTTCAATTTCTCCCAAGCTGTCTGCGCCGCAGAATCCATTTTGGAATCCCACAGGCTTTCTGCCACGAGGCACGGACGCCATCTTGGGTACCCTTTTTAATTTTAAAATGTCCACGCAGGGTCCCTTTTATTGATAATAACCTTCGGGGAGATGCAGAAATTTTGCAAATCTTACACAGTGTTGCGCCCTCTTGGCACTGCACTGATTATGTGCTCAATTCTTGCGCGTGGGGCTTGACCCCACCACTTCCTGACTCAGAAACAAGAGTGCTACCACCGAGCAGCATTTGACACCGATGCACCCTCACAGTTGCTGGCAGTTCACCCCAAGCATGTTAACGACCCTGACCCCACAGTTTGGCATGGGGGTCTATGGTGGGCTCCATGGATCTCTGGGAGTTTCACTCCGCAGCCAATAGAGTGGGCCTCCTGGAAGTTAGGGCTCCTTATCAATGGAATTAGTTATATCATTTCCACAATATCACACTTTAGAAATACTCAGCAAACACAACTGGTATTCCAACATGATGATAAGATTTTCATGAATTTTGTATTCAGCATGGCGAAGGAGGTCAATACCGGGGAATGGAGCATTTTCTACTTATGATATTCACTGTCAGCATTAAACGCTCTTAAGCCAAGTATAGCACAGCCAGATAGAGTAACACTAGACTTCCTTATGGCCTCTGAGTGAAGCCAACATTATATGGGTGGCCTTGCACCATGCACTGCATGGAGATTGCCTCAGACTACTTTAGCAGATAATTCTTGAAAGTTTGCTGGAAAAAATGCCCGTGTATGATCTACAGTAGCTGAAAGCCCACAGGAAAACTCTGCAACATTGCATATGAGGTACAGCAAAATGCCCGATGTGTACTATGTTGAGGATCAATATTTAATGATAAGTTCTACATTCACTGGGACTGTGTGAAAAATGTCAGGAAATAGAACTGAAATAGAGCATTTAAATAGCTGTGAGTTTAATGTCTTTTCCCCTGTTAAGCATTTATCACCTGCTCATATAACTCTTTTAGAAGCTGACATTTCTTTTCTTTTTATGTGAAATATTTATATTACACACCAGGCCACCCACACCTGTTACATAAAGTTTAGCATTGCTAACAATGCTAATGGACCATTTGTCTGAGTGAGAACAGCCATAGCTATGTAACAAATGGACTTGCAACTACATAAACCATGGAGGTACCAGTAGGTGTCATTCATAGCTGAAGCATTGCAATGGCATGTGGAGACTAGACTGGACTAACAGATACTGTTAATCATTGTGCTTCAGTATAGTATGTGGGCCTAACTATTTCATGCACAGAGACGTTTAATCGAGGCCCCGTCTGCCTTCTCAGATGGATGTAAAAGATCCCATGGCACTATTCGAAGAAGATCAAGGGAATTCTTCCGGTGTCCTGGCCAATATTTATCCCTCAACCAACATCACTAAAACAGATTCTCTGATCAAAATCACATTGCAGTTTGTGTCCAACTTAGCTGCCTACATTACAACTGTGATCACACTTCAAAAGTACCTCATTGGCTGTAAAGCACTTTGGGATGTCCTCAGGTCATGAAAGGCACTATATAAATGCAAATCTTCCTTTCTTTCATGTGTATCTTCTGCCCTATATTCCACAAAATGGAACAGCAGAGTTGAGTCAGATCAAACGGTAAGCTCTTCCTTTGCTTCGCTACCGTAAATTATTAACAAATGTGATTAGGATCTAAAATAAAGCAGAATAGTTGATGATTTTTTGACATATATATAAAAATGATGAATATATTAACCTACATGTATTCTGCATGGGACGATCACTGTTTCTTCAGTGAAACGCTGATGTTGTCACGGACACTTGATTCCACTTCCTTCGAGCTCCGCAGCTTAAATACTTTGCAGGCGCGAAAGCAGCTGGAAGGAGTGATGTGCCACACATGCCATGTGCAGTAAGCCAGTTCCGGGGCTGAAAAGCTGAAGCCACCTTTTGTGCGACTGCTTAATCCTGGTCAGGTTTATTTCCTGATTCTGTGGAAAATGGGAGATGTTTCTTTTGCCCAACAAGCAATCGAAACCTCAGCTAGAATTTTTTTTTGCAGCTGAACCAGGTTTCACTTGCACTATGAACCATGATGCCATGGTATGAGTGGCTCAGATCTGGACCCCTGCTCCATAGGTTGGCGGTAGACCAAGAATTCAGGCTCGTTCATCCCTAGAATGGACAGGAATACATGGTGTATCCTTGTTGCTTATTTTGAAATACTAACTGAAGCAAATCAACAAAAATAGATACTGCCTGTCTAATTGGATAATCCTGAGCCACATAACTCTCGAGCGCTTTACAACAGTAACCTCAGTTGCAGTTACACGGTAATTGTAACCACAGCTGTGGTGTTGTGTGTGGTTTATTGCAAGGGATAAAAATTCCAACACAATCTCACATGCAGGGCTTTGGATTGATGTGTATGTTCAGCTGGGATAATAATCTGATAAGACGTATGGATAGAATTTTGTCAAAACAGTATTACTTACATATTTTCATGTACCTGTGAGCAATAAAAGCTTAAAATTTAATTGGACTGACTGGTACTCAAAGCACCTTCTTTCGGCCTTAGTTAAATCATGAAAGCCGCCTCCAGACTCCCTTTAGCTACTGCAGTCCTAGATATAATTGCTTAGAGTTTCAACAGATAGTTCGTACTCTACTGTGGAGGGTTATCTCTATCTATGATACATGACAGTAGTGATTTATTTAACGCTCAACACCCCCCTTCCCCCCACCAGTTACCCAGGGCTCTACGGTATGATTGGAAACATAGTGGCAAGCTACAGTTGTAGTGCTTTGAACTTTCCAATATGTACATTACAAGCCTATTACATTTAAATTATTGAGGGATATTCTGACATATGCATACATTTTAATAATATAAATGGGTTGATGTTCATTTAAAACTCTAGAATTGAATTGGATAGTTGATCATGGAGCTTGGGATTTTAAAGATATTTGCTTTAAAGTCACTTTCTTCATCTTTTACAGGCTTATATCATTTTTTAAATTATGTACATTGAAACAGTCTCCGCATGCTGTTTAAATAAATAAGTTGTTTAACACTTTCAGGACAGCAGCACCAACAATACAACAATAATAATTAGTTCCAGCTCTGGAGTACATCATACTTCAAACCCAGAATGCTGCGAGTTTGAATTCCAGCCTCAGATGACATTCATCTGTCTGCAGAAATCTGTGTTTGGTTAAATTTGCTCTTTGAATTTTTGGATTCCATTTTGGTTTGACAAAAATTAAAACCCTCTGAATCCAAAGACTGGATTTTATATGTTAGTTGCTGATGAGGAGAAGAATCTGCATTAGACCACTAGAAACTTGGGACTCACATCCCTCTCCTCTCTCCCACCAATTATGCATGTACAGAGGAACATTCCATCCTTCTGCATCTATACAATACCTTTAATAGAGAAAGAGAAAAGCCATCTGACATGTACTAGAGTCTCAAACATTCTCAATTTGGTCCCATTTTTTCTGGGTGGTCCAGGTAGCATCAATATTACCTCACGGAAGTACAGTGCCTATTGCCCAATAGTGACATTATTAGTGCTACGGAGAGATCTGTATCGCAGGTCATCCCACCCTCTGAGAGTGAACCTCTCCAGATAATACACATCACTGTAAATATCTGTACGGTTTGGATAACATCTAGATAGTCAGAGCCGAAAGGTCACGCCTGGATAATCCAACAACAATATTCCTAAAGACCTTTTCAGCTCAGGCCAAGAATGCTATAATGCATGTTTCTGAAAGGTTCCCTAAATTTTCTCTAACCTCCTGTTTAATAATGTAGTGTGAAAGTGGAATGTAGAACAGTAGCGATCTGTTTCTCTGAGCAGCACCTTCTACATGGAAAGTGCTGGGGGCTGAGGTGTTAGTAAAAATGATTCTTATAATGAGTATAAACACCATTTCTGAATGCAATTTCCTGTACAGCTAGGTGGCAAAAAAAAATCCAAAAGTTATTTTTAATAGAAAATACCTGCACCTGAAATCATTGTTTCCTCATCTTTTATATTCTGGTTGATATGCACATTTTTGTGAAGGTGGTTGGAAGGTTAGTCACAAATCAATACTAAATTCTGAAATCAGGTGCTAGAAACACAACAATGCCATGTTTACAAGTGGCTGTGACCAAACTGCGTGCAAAACAGTCGCACAGTGACCCTGGAGGGGTGAAATATAAGGTACTTGTCAAATTTCACTGGGGAAAGATCTGTCATTGTCCAAGGAGTATATTTTCCTTATGGCAGTGGGAATCTGGAGTTCGCTCCCCCACAAGGCAGTGGATGCCGAGTCCATTGAACTTTTAATGACTGAGAGCCATAGACTTTTGTTAGGTATGGGTCTTAAGGTATATAGAGCAAAGACGGGTAAATGAAGTTGAGGTACAGATCAGCCGTGATCTAACTGAATGACGGCACAGGCTCGAGGGCCTACACCTGTTCCTATGAATAAATTGTTTTATGAAAAAGGTGCAGCATGGAAACTGTTGAGGAAATCTGTTCATTTATGCAAATTCCCTTAAAACTGCATAATTATTGCCTAAGCTGACTTCCTAAATAACAAAACCACAACAGATAAAAGCCTCATTGATGGCTTGGTTCACCTCTCGTCTTGAGTGTGCTGGTTGAACCATCTTGCATCAGAACAGTTATTGCTTTCCTCGACTTAGAAACAGAAAGAAGAAAAAAAGACGTGCATTTATATAGCGCCGTTCACAAACTCAGGATGTCCCGCTTTACAGAGAATGAAGCACTTTTGAAGCGTAGTCACTGTTGTAATGTGGGAAACACAGCAGCCAATTTCGCACAGCAAGGTCCCGCAAACAGCAGTGTGATAATGATTAGACAATCTGTTTTAGTGATGATGTTTGAGGGACAAATATTGACCAGGACACCGGGGAGAACTCTCCTGCTCATTTTCAAAATAGTGCCATGGAATCTTTTACGTCCACCTGAGAGGGCAGACGAGGTCTTGGTTTAACAGCCCATTTGAAAAACAGTACCTCTGGCAGTGCCACACTCCCTCAGTACTGCACTGAAGTGTCAGCCTAGATTATGGGCTCAAGTCTCAGGAGTAGGCACTTGAACCCATGACCTTCTGACCCAGAGGTGAGAATGCTACCACGGAGCCAAGGCTGACACCTAATGAACTAACCACCTAACTAGAAGCAACATGAAGAGGGTGATAGTCTTGTCTAGTCAGACCTGCGTAAACTTATGAACAGAGTTGAAGCTGTCTGAGGGGCATATGTTATTTTACGTTTAAAGTTAAACAAAAATGATAAATCAATAACAGTTTAGTTAAACCATTTTTCTTTACCTGTACATGCCTTCTCAATGGATGCTAGTAACACTGCTTTGATGGATTTCAGACTGTGGACCTCTGCAGTGGCCAATGAGGTCACAAATGGTGCTTGTGCCTCTCTAATGGCAGACCCCATATCAGGCAATCATCTATTCATTCTTTCCATTACCTGAGGAATGGAATCAGGTGGCTTTTCTACAATATCCATCTGTTCAATCAGTCTTTTTTGGAACACAGGAAGGCCGAACACTACCCAACCACTTCTCAACTGCCTCAAGATCATGTTGTCGTAAGGCATTCTGGGATTGCTGCCAACAAAGTGACACCATCAAAAAATAAGTCAGTGCTGCGTGGGGTGTTTTTCAAAGCAAGTCATTACTAAAAAATGAGAAATAAAAAAAGAAACAACTTGCATTTATATAGTGCCTGATTATATTATCACTGCACTTCAATTAATTTATGTTGTTATGTAGGAAAAATGTCTAGCATGGTAGTTCCAAGCATATTGCCTTATAGAACTTGTGCGCTGGATGGTATAGTCTAGAGCAACTGATCATTTCTGACAACTCAGAGAAAGCTCTTGTCTACTTTTACTGTGAGTCTCCAGCATGACTTACAGTTAATTTGGGTAAGTGAACTCTGTGCCATATTTGGTCAAATATCCATTTGGTATCTGAGTCCATTAGTGATAGTCACTTAGAGGAAACTGACTCTTTTGGCAATCAGATGGTTAATGAGGCATTTCATGTGCCATTTGTAATAACTGATCTAGTCTGGGTTGGGGAATGACTCCACTCCCTGATAGGGAGGGGAAGTAGTCAAATTGCTGCTGTGTAGTGGGGGGGAGAGAGGGCAGACACTTACGCCTGATGTTCAAATGAGGATTTTGATCTGGGTTCCCTCGGGTCCATGTGTGAGCGTGTATGATGGAAGGAGAGAGATCTTGATGAACTAGCGAACGATATGCATCCATTTTATCTAGTGGGTTAGTAAGCATTTCAAGCGATTTAATTACATTTATACTGCACCTTATCATGCCCTCAAAGTGGACAGAGTGTGTTCATTGTTCTTGTGTAGACAAAGGGAGCAGCTAATCTGTACACAGCAAGGTCCCACAAACAGCAGATGAGATGAATAGCCAGTTAATCTGTTTTGGTGGTGTTGGTTCAGGGATGAATATTGACCAAGACACTGGTAGAACCCTCTACATTTCTTTGAATAGTGGCATGGGATCTTTAATATCCATGTAAGCAACAAGATGGAGCCTTGGTTTAGTATCCATTCAAAAGATGGTACCTCTGACAATGCTGCAGTCCCTCAGTACTGCACTGAAGAGCTAGCTTAGGTTATGTAATCAAATTTTCCAGTGGAGCTTGAAACATGTTTTCCCATCACTTATAAATGTTGCCGCATTAACCTGCTGAATTGAGATCAGTATCCAGTTTTAACATCAAATACAAAGATTTAATGGATTGACAAACCAACATTGAATATATGATACATAGAATAGTAGGACATAGATTTCTGCACATTATTCTCCATATAGCAAGCTTTTGATCCCAGTTGTAGAATTAAGAGGCAGTATGAGTGCAAGCCATCAGCTTTCCAATGGGATAAAGGGAAAAGTGAGCGGTGAGCCACTCTGGACCTCTCCTGCATACCTTTGAGTTGTTGGTTAGGGAGCAGGTCACCTGACAGCTCCCTTGGATAAGAAATAACGGGGACAATTTTCAACATTGGCAGAGGCGGAAAACTGGCAGGAGCGGATCGGTCGCCCAATATACACCCCACCCGATTGGAATGGAAAAGAAAATCAGGTGGGGTATATAACGTGTAACCGATCTGGTGCCACCAGTTTCCCGCCCCTTTCTGAAATTGATTAAGCTCAACACATCTGACAGGGGGGATTAAAGAAAGGAAGACAAACACTATAAAATTATTAAAAATGAACACATGTCCTTACTGGTTTCCATTAAGTTGTAAACCAGGAAGCACTTGGTAGATAGTGCATTTTCTGAAATCCGGGACTAGCATCTCATGGGTAACTAATTGCTCAAACCTTGCCTCGGTAGTATTTCTCTACTACCACTTCAAGCAATAAGTGAGCGATACCCAAGCACAAAAACAGACTCGAGAGGTAAATGTTTATGAGCAACAGAGACAAATTCATATATAAAATCTAAATTGAAGCAAAATGTCTGCAAGTTAGTAGTTAGAAATGAAACGTGATTATTGATTTCAGAAATAGGATTCTGCCCTAGAAACTGTGCGAAAGTGAACTAAAAATATATTGAACATGTCTGCCTGTAAGATACTGATGACAAAAAGGAATTGATGAGTGATCCTTTTACTACTCAAAGAAAGATGAAATGCAGGCATTAAAATCATTTTATTATTGTTTGTGGAGAATCACCCAGTACATTATTTTCCCCAATTCATGCACTTTCACACCAAGAGATTCTCCCTCATATCCCTGATATCCCCTATTTAAAAGTGATTTACTGGGGCTTGAATCCTTCCCTCAATAGCAGACGTTGTTTTGGTTCTATTGACCATTGTCCCCTGTATTACATTCCTTGCATCATCTGTTCTTGCAAACATTTGCTGGGAGGCGCAAAACCTATCCATGGATGGCACTCGAAGACTACCATATGTGAACGGACTGGCAATCCATTGGAAGTTTTCAGCTGAGCAACAGGAAATGCCGTTGAGTTTTGTTCAGCAGAATATGTTACAACTCCAGGCCAGCTGGCAGTGTCGAAATCCCTTGTGGTATTCCTCACTGCTTCGTTTGTTGTACAAGTTCCAATAACACATGGACTTTGCAATAAAGTTACAGCTATGCTAGACAACACTACCAATAAATTCAGTGGGTAGGATTCGTGTGTGTACCTGCCCCTGAAATATTGACTGAAAAATGATCTTAAATAAACAAAAGTCATTTCTGTCTTTAACCAGCATTCTCAATCCTGATGACAATCAGTTATTTAACAGTACTAGCAAATGTATTCGTATTTTGGTTAAGCTTTCTAAAGTATTAGAATTTCAATCATCATTGACTGTTCATAACCTCAGCGTTCTGTTTAACCCCAAGCCGAGATTCTAACCCCATATCCTTTCCATTACAAGGACTCCCTAACATCTGCCGCCTCTGCCACTACCTCAGCTGACCTGCTGCTGAAACCCTCATCCATGCCTTTGTCACCTCCAGACTTGACTATTCCAAGCCCCTCCTGGCCGGCCTTCCATCCTTCACCCTCCATAAACTTCAGCTCATCCAAAACGCTGCTTTCTGTATCATATGCCACATCAAGTTCCGCTCTCCCATACCACCCATCCATACACTTCAAGTTTAAGATTCTCATCCTTGTGTTTATATCCCTCTATGGACTCACTCCACCATAGCTCTGTAACCTCCGCTAGCCCTGCAACCCCCACCTCGATCCCCGCCAAAAATTGACCTCTTGTGCTTCCCCATCATTGGTGGTTATGCTCTGAGTCACCTAGGTCCCACTCTCTGGAACTCCCTCACTAGACCCCTCCACCTCCTACTCCTCCTTTAAGCCCCTCCTTAAAACCCTCCCCTTTGACCAAGCTTTTGGTCACCCCTCTTTCCTTCCCTGGCTCTGCGTCTGCTTTTTCCTTACGCCTCTGTGAAGTGCCCTGGGATGTTTTTCTATATTAAATATTTTACATAAATATGTTGTTCTAGTTATCATTAAAAATAGGAACTCTGACAGACTCAAGTTGGTTAGTTTGTAACTTTTTAAATTAAATATATAACACAAATTTCTGCTTTGTCAACTTCATTTGCTTTAACAAATGTACTGAATTTTATAATAATTTTAAGATAAATAAACAAGGACTGTCTAGACACTTTAACAATAATTTGGTTCTACAATGTTCTAATTGGAGCATATAACAGTTTTATTTTTGCCAAAGTATATGTAATGTTGGCCATGGGGGAAGGTACCCAGAACACTAACAGTTTAAGTTTTGCAATCAGGCTTTCCCTGAGGACAAGTAGTCTTAGGAAAGGAGAGAAAGCTGCCCAAGGATGTTCTTTTTCCACATGCTGGTTCTGTCGTAACCACAAATGTGACTTCTGAGTATCTGTGGAGATATCTGTGGGCAGGGCTTTCTTTTTTTCTTCTGGGTACAAATAGGAGATATACTTGCAATTTTCTAAAAGGATGAAAATGTACAGAAATGGCTAAAATGAATAAATGGCCCCTGTGAGTACCATTATCAAGGAATTATTCCAGCCCAGTTCCGTTGGTCTCTAAATGTTGTTCCAGAAGTTCCACCTTTGTCCCTTTTTGATATCTACCTCCATTTTACATTGTTTTACTTCAGCTATGATGCATGTTTGCTTATCTCTTTAGACTTGGATACACCTACCATATTAAAAAGCTAGGGTTTTATATTTCATTATTTGTAAAGTTACCATATACTTCAGAATACTGCTGGCATAATAATAAGCCATGCCAAGTGCAGGCTTCACATAAGCAAGTAAAATTTCCCATCACTCTTGTGTCCAATAGTAAATATTT
Organism: Somniosus microcephalus; assembly: GCF_052327205.1. Classification (NCBI taxonomy): domain Eukaryota; kingdom Metazoa; phylum Chordata; class Chondrichthyes; order Squaliformes; family Somniosidae; genus Somniosus; species Somniosus microcephalus. Next base: position 244,004,391 of record NC_140993.1, read on the forward strand.
CTTTTTATTTCTGTGTACACTAACCTAGTCATTATGGTCCCGGACTACAAACCCAGAGTTCATGAGTTCCAATCCCACTGAGGCAAGTTGTGAAGCTGAATTTGAAAATTCTGATAATTTGTGGGCCAGCCCCAGAAAATGACCATAAGAGCATCTGGATCGTTGTAAAAACCCAGCTGGTTCACAAATATATTTCAGAGAAGGAGATTTACCACCCCTACCTAACCTGGCTTACATCTGACTCCAGTCCCACATCATGGGGTAATTTTAATCTATCCTGCCCAGCGGGACATTGACGGGCTCAGGCGAGGTGTGAAATGGGCAGTCGATCTGATTCCATCAGTTTCTCGCCGGATGGTTTAGGATAAAATGACCCCCTATGTGGTTGACTCTTAATGCCCTCAGGGCAACTCAGGATGGGCAATAAACACAACCTTGCCAGTGTCACCCACATCTTAAGAACAAATCTAAAAAATAAACAGTGAGGTTATGGGATGGTGAATCTCCTCAAATTAATCTTCTAATTTGCCTGACCATGAACAGCTTGCTGAACTGAGAAACATTTTGGGGGGGGGGGGGTGAGATCAGTCAGAACTTTGTCCAAATTTGGATAATTTAATCTTAGAAGTATCTGTCACTTTAAGTAAATTATGGCATTGAAGTATCAATTTGGGATAAATTGCTGCGTTTTTGTTTATCCTCCCCATCTAGCAGCCATCATAGGAACATAGGATCTTATGAAAGTACAGCACTGCAAAATATTCTGCAGTCCATATGGCTAATTCTATAAACTAATATCTCTTAATGACCCCCTCCCTCAAATATACATATGAAAAAAACAGGAAATGTGCAGCTAGTCCATCAAGCCTCTCCTATCCTGCCAAAGTCTAATTTACATCAACCCCAATCCCCACCCCACAGTCACGCAATCTCCTGGGTGAGGCTAAAACTGAAAGAACCTGTGGCCAATTCAGGAATAACCTGGAGAAAATTCCTCTCTCACTCCCAGAGGCAATCAAGCAAGCTCTAAGGGATCATGACTGGTGACACTAGCCTTCATTGGCCCACCTACCTTCTATAGGTAGAGATGTTCACCATTTGCAGGAACTGGTCCATCACCCTTTTCAATGCTTGCAGCAAATCTGCGCTCGCTGCATATGCTGGCAACTTATACCAAAGATCGCCGAAATTCTGCAAAAAAATGTATCTAGCATCTAACCTAGTTCTATGTTCTTGTACTTTGTGTATTTGTTTCCTCGTCCTCTATAATCCAACTGGCTCCAATAGCCTATCCATGTGTACAGAATCTAATTCCTTCATTATTTGAAATATCTCAATCAAATCTCCTCAAAGTATATTTCTCCAAAGTAAAAAGCCCCAGCTCTTTAATTCTGTCCTGATAACTAGGAGCCTTTAAACAAGGTATCAATTCAGTGGCCCTCCTGTGACCCTTTTTCATGACCTTGATATCCCCCATATGAAGGAACCAAACTGACCATGTACATCTGCAGCTATGTTCAAGATGTGGTCTAACCAAGGTCTTGTACAATGTAAGGATAGTGCTTCTTGTTCTATACTTAATTGTCCAAGCAGTACATCTGAACTCTTTCACCATAGTCTTGTGACGTTGGTCATAGACCTTCACTGAATCATGCACTATAAACCCTGGTCTTTCTCCCACTCTGCAGCCTTGAGCACACATCCCTGAATGGTGCATACATGCTTGGAGTTCCCTCAACCCAAGGGCTTCAGGCTATATTTGTCTACATTAAATGACACGGGCCCCTTCCCCCATCACATCTAGATCCACCTGAAATGTATTTTGTTCATCTACGATTCTTACACCTGTACATATCATTCATAAACTTGGGGATTGTTCCTTTGACACCTTCATCCAGATTGTTGATAAACATGGTGAAGAGTAATGGCCCCAACAATGATTCCTGCAGGACTCCACTGGTGATCTAACCATCTAACCCCATGCACATCTGCTACCATTAATAACCAGATTCTGCGACCAGTACCTTATCTGCCCACTATTCTCACAAGATTCTAAATTACTTAGTAACCTTTTGTGTAGTACTTTCTCAAAGGCTTTTTGAAAATCTAGATAAACAATGTTGATTAGGCTGCCATCAGCAACCAAGGTGGGGCAGATTTAAGGTAATTGGCGAAAGAACTAGAGGTGAGATGAGGCGAATTTGTTTCCAAACATGCGAGTTGTTATGCTCTGGAATGCACTGCCTGAAAGGGTGGTGGAAGCAGATTCAATAATAACTTTCACAAGGGAATTTACTTGAAGGGGAAAACGTTGCAGTGCTATGTGGAAAGGGCAGGGGTGTTGGACTAATTGGACAGCTCTTTCAAAGAGCTGGCACAGGCATGATGGGCCGAATGGGCTCCTTCTGTGGCGTATCATTCTATGATTCATGGCTTCCAGAAGCCATGCTGTGAGTCCATAATAACCCATTCTCTCTCAAGGTGATTGTACAGTGTACAGTAGGAACTACCTATAGAAAGTAGGTGGGCTATTGAAGTCAATGGAAAAGAAAATCGAGCAAAGTTTAAAATGGGCTGACGATTTGCTATTGCCCTTTTTGTACTATCGCCCAAGACAAATGTCATCCCCTGTATCTCTAATGGTCTCTTCTAGCTACTTATTAATGGGCCTATAGTTTCCCGGTTCTGACTTATTGCCCTTTTGAAATATAGGCACCTCATGGGCCTCTCGTCAGTCCATGGGAGTAATCCCAAAACCTAGCAAGCAATTAAACATATGAGCAAGTGCCTTGCATAACACTGCCCCCATTTCCTTGAGTACCCTAGGTTGAACGCCTTTGGGGCCTCCAATTTTAAGAACTCTAATTCTGGCAAGGACTATATCCACTTTATCTACTTTAACATGTTCAATTTTTTGCCAACCCTATATTGTATTATTGGTAATCTAGCATCATCTTCAGCGGTGAAGACTGATGGAAATTGGCTATGAAAAACCTCTGCCATAGTTTGGCACTCCACCCAAATCTGCCCTGTAGAGTTCCTCAATGGCCTCTTACAGTCCTTAGTGGTCTGTGAGTCCTAACATAGCTGAAAAAGACCTTCTTATCACTAACGCCCCCAGACATTATCCTCTTCTCCAGTGCTCAGACAGCAGTTTTCATTGTCCTCAGCTGAGTCTGATACTTATCCCTATTGACTTGTAAAAATATTTCTGCTTTAGTCTAGCTTGTCCTTAGATATTACCAGTTAGCTAATTTGCTTTTGGTTTACCGTGTGTCCTACTTTTGACCCTATGATATCAACCCAATGCTCCCTTAATTATTTCCAATTATCTGCCTCCATTTTGATCACTTATGTGTAAAGTAGTTAAATTTAAATGGCATTTTACCACTTCTAAGCTTGAACCCACTTCCCCTGTTTCTAGAGTTTGTGTCAATCTCACACATATTGTTGTGGGGTTAATTTTGTCCGCTCCCTTAAGAATCTTGAATAATGGGTCAAACATTTGGGTGCCTTCCAGTTTCGTGGATTTCTGCTGGGTTTCAGCAGCTGGAAGGGAATGACTTTCTTCATTTTGTTTTATTGGCTGATTGATCTGCATGATAATCCAGGTATACTACATATACTGGCGGTCCTGGGGAATTTGGCAGTGCAAATCATAATTTACCAGTGTTATATTCATACAAAAACTCAGCTGGAGCAGGTGTCTCAAACTAAGCATTGTGGCTGTGTAACAAAGACTGTTCAAATTGATAGCTGGCACTTTGTTCCCACTCCTTGTATTTCCCTCCTTCCGTTGGAAAGGGTCGTGTCGGACTCCCGCCTGCCACACGACCATACTGTAACCCCCACCCACTTTTCGGGGTCAGGGACCATTACCTATGCAAGACAGACTTCCAGTGGGATCCATGCCACAAAGAGGGAGCCTACCACTGCTAAATGAGGAAATGCCAGGTGGTGCTGGAGCAGGACACCGCACGAGAGAGAAGGCAACTTAAAGGGAGCAAAAGAGCCCTGAAGATTTTTAAAAAATGTTTAAGTAGGCTGCAAAGTGGTAAAAGGTGGCCTCAATAGAGGGAGAGGAGCTCACTATAAAGCCCTCTCCCTCCAACGTTCTCCAGAGCAGGCCTACTGCTGCTGCCTCAGGATCCACTGCCACCCCTCTCCTGGAGGGCCCTGTAGTCAGCAGTAGCAATAGCAGAAAGGAGGGGAATCGGGCGGGCTACTAGGCCTCGTTTCCCTGCCATCATTTACGTGGAGTGGGACGGTGAAGGATGGCCAGCAGCCTTCCCTCCTGGGGTGGAGTTGCGAGGAGAATTTTGGTTGGAACAGATTTTCATATCGGAAGAAAATCCAGCCCCTTATTTCCCAAGCAAGCGGTAACTTAATTTCATTGTTTTAGCAAGATCACTCCGATATGGACTTCCAGCATTTGGGGACTGATACCTAGACAGACTTTATTGGCAAATATGGTATTTACCACATATATGATTATCGTCTCTTATGTCAGGTATGAATCCAGCCACTGGAGGGACTTCTCCTTGACCCGCACTGACCTCAGTTTGCTAAGGTTCCTTGATGCCATACTCAGTCAAATGCTGCCATGATATCGAGGGCAATTACTCCCATCTCTCCTCTGGCATTCAGCTCTGCCTCAATCAAGGCTATGACGAGGTTTGGAGCCAAGTGGTTCTGGTGGAACTCAAATTGAGCGACAGTGAGCATGTTATTGGTGAGTAGGTGCCATTCAATGGCACTGTTGATGACTCCTTCCATCACTTTACTGATGTTTGGGAGGAGGCTGATACGGCAGCAAATGGCCTTGTTAGACTTGTCCTGCTTTTGTGGATAAGACATACTCGGGCAATTTTCCACATTGTTGGGTCGATGCAAGTGTCATAGCTGAACTGGGATAGCTTGGCTGGGGGAGCACAGCTAGTTCTTGTTCTCATAGGTCTTCAGCACTACAGCTAGATGCTGTCAGGGCCTATAGCCTTTGCTATGTCCAGTGTACTCAGCCACTTCTTAATATCACATAGACTGAGCTGAATTGGCTGGACACTGGCACCTATGAGGCGGGACCCTCGGGAGGAAGTCGAATAGGATCTTCCATTTGGCACTGAATTAACTGACCTCAGCCAGCATGGTGATAGGACAGCTGCAACTGGTCTTTGCACTTATGGCCAAAGGAGGATGAAAATAGCCAGGATACCTGTTCATGATCACTAACCAATGGCTTCTGCTGGACAGTGCATTTGCAGATGTTGGGTGAAAACAGGTTCCAACTCAACTGTGATGCCCCATGATCAAATATCATGCTGGCACTTACTGCCTGGGCTCATACATGACTACTTTAATGGTGTACTGGAAGATCCCTGGGGACCAAAGAACTATATCCAACACACCTCTAGAAGAGGAGGAGAAAACTGAAAGGGAAAAAAGTTAGGTTCATAGTAAAAATATTTAAGAAGTGAGGTATTGGTTGTAATTTCACTAAATGGATTTACCCGACAGAGCTAGAGGGTAAATTTTGGAAAACTCACTGGTAGCTTGGATTGGAAGATCTGGGCATAGAAGTTAGTGCATCTGTTTTTCATCACTCCTGATTTTCTAGTGATTAAAATGAATTACAGGAAAATTGGCCGTGCCACGCACCAGATGCATTGACCTCCAAGCCTGACTCTATGATCCGTGCTCTCATTTAGCAGGGAGTGAAGCCTCATCTTGTAAAATTTACCCTGATATGTCTTCCTTTCATTACCCAAATGGCCGCCTTTTTTTTGCCCTCTGCTGCTTATACCAACAGCAATAGCTTGTTGGATTTCTAACATCACAACTACCCAATCCTCGCTCACTCTGTGGATTAGAAGAGTTTTCGGGACAAGCAAAAGCTTCAAGCTTGACAGATCCTGAACTGCTGTGTTTCATAATCAATTTACTATGGTGACATCAATCTTGTGATGCTTGTTTCTTTGTTTATCAGTCTGCCTTGGAACCGGAAACTACTATTGTAATATAATTTCACAGTAAATGCTATTGGCGGCACTCTGCTTCTAAACCAATGAACCACCCCTCTCTGACAAATTGATTAAATACGCTAAAAATGAAAAGCCTTTGAATATTTGGATGGTAACCAACATAATTTTCAAAGCACCAGGAATTGATTTTGACACAGTGCGCCTTTAAGGATACTCACCATCACAGCCTCTGGTAGTTTTTATGTTGGTCTGTACATAAAGAGAGGTAGAAATATTTCTACTGGAATGTGTATTCAAAAGAGTTTCACATGCTCTTCATGTGAAAAATGAAAAAAAACACGCTATTTTTGGAATGCAATAACTGGAGATGCACATTTTGCACTAAGGGCATCTTTTTGTGAAGTTCTTGATAATTCCACGAAGTCAGGAAAACCCATTGGGCTCGATTTTCCAAGCCCCGAGGAGGCGGGCATGGAGGCGGGACAGCACGTAAAATCAGAGAAATTGGGGGTGGGTGGCAAACCCGCCCCCATCCCACCTCCGTGCCCTTTTGCCAGGAGGCGGGAAGATGTGTAGCTTCGGGTCCCGTCTCCTGGAGGCGGGAAAGGCTTTTAATCATTTTAACTGCCTGTTAACAGGTAGTTAACAGGCAGAAAAAGGGATTAGTGCCATTTTACCTTCACAGGTGAAAGATTCCTGACCTCGGGGAACCCCGTCGGGTTGGAGGAGACTTGGAGGAGGTCTGCGGCGGTCGGCGGCACCTGGAAGTAAGGTGTAGAGGTGAGTGATGGGTGCAAGTGTGGAGTGGTAAGTATGCAAGGTGAGTGATAAGTTTAAAAATGTTTTCACTTACCTTTTTTTACTTCTGTAGTCTTTAGCCGTCAATTTCAGGTAATGCTTGATGGACTCTCCAATCCATCAGACATCTGAAATTTGCTTTTTTACAATGTTTTTTCAGTCCTCACCACAAAAATGAATCAAACTCAAGAGAATGTCAGTGTTTGACAGCTTCACTGAGCTGTCAAATGCTGTCATTTCTGTTACGTCTGTGTAATAATAAGAAAAGGACTGCAGAGAACGGTACAACAGGTGTTTACTCAACGTGGTTCAAACTGCAACTGAAACAACAGATTACTACTCAGCGTTATATACAGGTGTGGTCACTGCCGGTACTACAGTATACATGAGCTGCAGAAAGTAGTTCCCCCCTTAAAGGTACATACATTACAATTCCTCCCCTTTTAGATTAACAGTACCATAACACTCATTTAACAATTAAATATCAAACTAATTACAATTAACACTTTTAACATGCAACATTAGCTGAAAATAGTCTATTTATAAATTCAGTCTTTGGGGAGGCTTCCTGATCCTTTCTGGATAGCGCCTTTCCCGAGTGTCTTGCTCTTGGTGCGGAGGTGATTCTGGCCCTCTGTCGTCGGTTGGTTCATCAGCTTCCGATGCTACTGTTTCTAGGGTAGATGCTACCTGTACGTCGGGTTCATCACCAGGTACGTATGGGCGAGGCATGGGGTTGACTCGTTCCTGTGACTCTAGGATCTGGTCAGCATGGCGTCTCCCCAACGTCCACTGTGTACATTAGTGGCCCCTGCCGTGTGCACATCGTTCCTGGTTGCCATTTCTCTGTTCGGTAGTCGTGGGCCAAGACTGGTTGCCCTACATTGAAGCTCCTTGTCGGCTTCTCATTGATGTGCTGAAATTGCTTACTCTCAACATCTCTTCGTACATTTGGTCTGAGCAAATCCAGACGAGATCTCAACCTTCGGTTAAAGAACATCATGGCCGGGGCCTGGTTGGTGACTGCATGTGTCGCATTTCTGTAGGCTAACAGGAAATTGTCCACGTTATGCTGCAGTGGAATGTCGTCATCGCACATGGCCTTTACTGCTTTTTTAAAGGTTTGTACGAACCTCTCAGCCAATACATTTGTGGCTGGATGATACGGGACGGATGTGTAATACCTTACCCCATTTCTTTTCATAAATCTTCGAAACTCTTCAGACACAAACTATGGTCCGTTATCGGAGCAAATCTGCTCTGGCAAGCCGTTCCTGGCAAAAATGGTCCATAGGACTGCAATAGTTTTCTCCGTGGTGGTGGAGGACATTTTGATCACCTCAGGCCATTTCGAGTGCGCATCCACGGCTATTAAAAACATTGAGCCCATGAATGGACCAGCAAAATCAATATGCACCCGTTGCCATGGAGATGAGGGCCACTCCCATGGGTGTAGAGGGGCATGTGGTGGTGCATTTTGGACCTTCTGGCATCCTGAGCAGCTCTTTGTCAGGTCCTCGATTTGCTGATCGATCCCCGGCCACCACACATAAGCCCTAGCAAGGCTTTTCATTTTCACCCCTCCCAGATGACCTTCGTGAAGCTCATTGAGCACTCTCTCCCTTAACTTGGGTGGAATTACCACTTGGGATCCACACATCAAGGTCCCCTGGCATACTGACAGCTGTTCTCTTCTGGATGAGAATGCTGGCAACAGTGAGTCGCCATGTGCTGGCCATCCCTTCACCGTCAAATCATATACCCGAGACAGTGTCGGGTCATTTCGGGTCTCCTTCTCTATACCAGCGTTAGTTACTGGCAAACATTCAATTATAGTCGAATGAAATATTTCGACAGGATCCACTGCTGGTGCTTCCTCCGCAGTAGGCAGTGGCAGGCATGATAACCCATCAGCGTTTCCATGCTGTTTCGTGCCCTTATACTCGATTTCATATTGGTGCGCCCCTAGAAAAAGGGACCATCTTTGTAGCCATTGCGCAGTCATCACCGGAACGCCCTTCTTTGGATTAAAGATGGAGACAAGTGGTTGGTGGTCAGTCAGCAAGGTGAACTTCTGCCCGTGCAGATAGTGATTGAACTTTTTCACTCCCCACACTAGGCTGAGGGCCTCCCTGTCAATCTGGGCGTAGTTACGCTCAGCTGAGGTTAGTGACCGAGACGCAACGGCTACTGGCCTCTCCGAGCCGTCCGGGAATTTGTGCGACAGCACCGCTCCAATGCCATAGGGTGATGCATCACACGCCAACCGAATTGGTAGTGCTGGGTTGAAATGAGCCAACACCTCTTTTGATGTGATCAATGCTTTGCTCTTCTGGAAAGCTCATTTACATTCGTCACTCCACTTCCATGGTACCCCCGTTTGCAGTAGGGTGTTCAGTGGGTGTAGTACGGTAGACGAATTCGGCAAGAACTTATGGTAGTAGTTCACTAGCCCGAGGAACGACCTCAGTTGTGACACATTTTCCGGTGCTGGAGCCTTGACTACTGCCTCAATCTTTTCAGGGGACTTATGTAACCCCTCTTCATCAATAACGTGGCCACAATACGAGATCTGCTTCTGGAAAACTCGCATTTGTGGCAATTAGCTCAGAGCCCATATTCCTTCAATCTAGTGAGCACCTGCTCCAGGTTGGCGAGGTGATCACTGTCATTTTCGCCCGTGACCAGGATGTCGTCCAAATAACACTGGGTCCCTGGAATCCCTTGCAGGACTTGTTCCATTGCCCTTTGCCAAATAGCCGGAGCTGATGCTACCCCGAACACCAGCCGGTTGTACTGGTAGAGACCATTATGAATGTTGATCGTGTGGTACTGTTTCGAGGCTTCTTCTACCTCCATTTGCAGGTACGCCTGGGCCAGATCAATCTTAGTGAAGCATTTCCCTCCAGATAGCGAGGCGAAAATATCTTCAATCCGCGGAAGCGGATATTGTACAGTGTGAAGGACTGGGTTCACTGTCACCTTAAAGTCCCCACAGATGCGAACCTTCTTTGGTTCCCCAGGCGTATTACTCAACGACCTCTTCATTACAGGAACGATGGGTGTAGCCCACTCGCTCCAGTCCACTTTGGACAGTACTCCTGAACGTTCCAAACCTTCCAGCTCTGCTTCGACGGCTGGGCGGATCGCATAAGGTACCGGTCTGGGCTTAAAAAACTTTGGGCTTGCATTTTCCTCTATTTTGATCGTCGCTGTTATGCCTTTTAGTGTTCCGAGTCCCTGCTGGAACACTTCTTGTGCGTCAGTTAGCATTTTTGACAGTCGTCCAGGTGTGACGTCGTCATTCTTTTTGGTATCTACAGTCAGTGCTTGTATGGAATGCCAATCTAGCTGTATCTTCCGGATCCATTCACATCCTAGTAGTGGTGGTCCTCCATCTGGCAATACATATAGGTCCATTTTTGGTGTTTCCTTGCCGTTATATATAACGTTCACCCTTGTTTTTCCTTTGGGGTAGACTTTTTGCCCTGTGTACATCTTCAAGACAATCTTTGTATCTCTCAAGGGTATATGTGAGAATAGTCGCTTGTAGTCCCTTCGGTTTATGACTGTTAGGGCTGATCCTGTGTCCAATTCCATTTACACTTGGACTCCTGCTATCTTGAGCGTGACCCAGATAGTTTGGTGATCCTCCGTTTTGATCACATTATGTAGTTTCAGACAACCCAGCTACTTGCTTCCGGAGTCTGTATCACTCTTCTGTTCGTCTGAACTACTCTCCGTCACCTTATGTACCTTCTTGTACTTCTCCTGTGGAGATTTTTTGCTGCTGGTTTTCTTTCCCGACCTGCAGACTCTTGCTATGTGTCCTACTTTTCCACACTGTCTGCACACTTTGTCCTTGAACCAGCAATCATTATGGTCGTGTGTTGTTCTGCCGCAGCGATAGCACTTCACTGTTCCGTATGACATTTCATTTGTGCCATATTCTTGCGGTCTCCGTTGTATCTCTGCAGCGCCCTGTGCTGCTGCTTCGTGTGATACTGCAATGCTGAAAGCCTTGTCCAGCGTAAGATCCTTTTCTGATAGAAGCCGTTTCTGGGTTCCTTCACTTTGAAGCCCACACACAAACTTGCCCCTTAAAGTATCTGCTAGTCCCGTTCCAAACTGGCAGTGTTTCGATAGCTTGCACAGTTCTGTTAAATACTCTGCATTACTTTCATCTTTATGCTGGTTCCTTTTGTGAAACTTAAATCTTTCTGCTATCAGCAGCGGTGTGGGGTTTAAGTGGTCCTGTAGGATTGACACTATGGGCTGAAAATTCAGTCGGGTTAGCGCCCATTTTGCGGCGCTAGAGGGCCTAGCGCCGCAATGATAGCCGTTTCTGAAATTCACTTCGGCGCTGCCATCGGCGTTAGCCGGTTGCGCTGCGCCGGCACCGATGACGTCATCGGTGTGCGCAGCGTCCCGGTTGCCGTGGCAACGCGCCCGAACGCCGAAATTCAGTTGCGGCCGCCTCGCTCGTGGCAGCCGCAACTAAGACTCTGGCAACCGAGTCTTACACAAGTTAGCGCCGGCGCATTAAGGTCGCGCGGCGGCCGGCCGCTTTCCTGCCAGCCGCCTGCCCGCACCTCCCTCCCCGGACTCCTCCACCCCCCCCCCCGCGGAACAGATGCGTCTGGCCTGCAAGCCCGGCACTTGTCCGAGGTGCCGGGCTCATTTTTGAAAAAATCAAACGGCCAGCGATCGGGTGAAGGCAGCGCCTCCTTAACGGGAGGAGGAGGCCTGCACTTCCCCAGCCTGCCGCACCGCATCGGGTGCCGCAGCGCCGGATTAGCGCCGCAATGCGGCACTCAGCGCCCATTGGGAGGCACTCACGCCCGCCAGTAGCGCCGGCAGCCGTCTGGGCGCGGCGCTACTGAATTTTTGGCGCGCGCAAGGGAATTAGCACCGGCGCTAAATTTCTGGCGCTAAAGCCCTGGCGCGGCGTCAACTCAATTTCTAGGCCTATGTTTTCAAAATCCTTTTCTACTGGCTTCTCTGGGGTTGCTAGGTTTCGTAGTAAGCCATACGTTTTTGCACCCATTGAATTCAACAATACCAGCGCTTTCTTGTCATCTGGCACTTCATTCGCCTTGCAGTATACTTCTATGCGTTCGACATATGTCGTCCAATCTTCGACTTCATTGTCGAACGCTGTGATACTGCCACTCTTCGGCATTTTTGGGTGTGTTTAGACTGGCTTAAAATGGCATCTCCTGCGCTTTCCTTTCTTCCCCGCTGCGGCTTAAAATGGCGTCTCCCGCGCTGCTGCCAACGCCGCTCTCGGCGGTCCTCGTGGCAAATGGTGACGCCCTATGAGTTTCGTGTGCTGCTCCTGCGCTGCTGCCAATGCCGCTCTCTGTGGTCCTCATGGCAATGGCAGCGCCTCGCGTTTTCCTGCACGCCTCTCTCCCCCGTTGACGCTGCTCGGCCCTTGACCACCGGCTGCGCTCTGCTCTCTCTCGCCTCTCTCCCCCGTTGACGCCGCTCGGTCCTGAACACCGGCTGCGCCCTGTGCACTCTGCCCTCTCTCTCTCCCCCGTCGACGCTGCTCGGCCTTTTTCTGTGCCGCTCGTTCGGGCTCTAGCCTGTCGCTGTCCGGGAAGGGTCTGCGCAGTACCTGTTGCCAGCCCGTTTCGCTGGACCACCGTGACTGAAAAGCCAAGCCTGGCTCTCGACAGCCTCCCCTGCGATGCTCAAATCTCCGCTGGATGACTGGGCGGTTGCCCATGGTTGACGCCCGTGCTTCTGGACTCGACCTTCTTCCACTGTTCTCCAGGAGCGAATCCCTGGGAGGTGATGCAGAGTTGCAGGTAGGTTCGAACTTGCTCGTTGCCACTGTTACGTCCGTGTAATAATAAGAAAAGGACTGCAGAGAACGGTACAACAGGTGTTTACTCAACGTGGTTCAAACTGCAACTGAAACAACAGATTACTACTCAGCGTTATATACAGGTGTGGTCACTGCCAGTACTACAGTATACATGAGCTGTAGAAAGTAGTTCCCCCCTTAAAGGTACATACATTCCAATTTCTTGTTTCAAGAAGTCTTGACAGATAGCACGTCTGACATTGATGTGGTCTGTCAGTGACTTCTTCCCTAATTGGCTTGCTGAGCCCACCGGGCGGGCTTAACAAGCTCAATCAGGGGAAAATCCCTCTGAATGGTCAGGCGAGGATGGAGGCGGGACATTGACACGACAAGCAGCAGTCCCGCCTCCAAGTCGCCTCCATTGACAAAATCCAGCCCATTGTATTATGTAAAACCTACTCCTCATGCAGGCTACTGCGTTGGAGGTTTTGGTTTTCAGTTTCCATGGTTTTCATTCTGGTCTCTTCAATATCAGTGTTGGTGCTCTTCCTTGTTGCCATGTTATGTAGGATGCAGCAAACAAGAAATATTTGTGTGGTGCCTACTGCAAGAAACCTCTCAAATTATTAAAGCAGTTAACGCTTTGTTGAGTGTGCTGAAAATTTGCTTTTAAGGACATTCTACTGTCTGGTGTATTAACATAGGTATTTTTTTTAAATTCATTCACGGAATGTGGACGTCGCTGGCAAGGCCAGCATTTATTGCCCATCTCTAATTGCCCTTGAGAAGGTGGTGGTGAACTGCCTTCTTGAACCGCTGCAGTCCGCGTGGTGAAGGTACTCCCACGGTGCTGTTAGGGAGGGAGTTCCAGGATTTTGACCCAGCGACGATGAAGGATCGGCGATATACTTCCAAGTCAGGATGGTGTGTGACTTGGAGACAAACTTGGAGGTGGTGGTGTTCCCATGTGCCTGCTGCCCTTGTCCTTCTAGGTGGTAGAGGTGCTGTTGAAGAAGACTTGGCGAGTTGCTGCAGTGCATCTTGTAGATGGATTAACACCTTTGCTAAAATAGTGGGCAAAGGAATGGCACAAGAACGCCTTAAGTGCACATCAGCTAACATCACCAGCAGCAACATAATATCAGCAACAGTAACTTCTAGATTTACAAGAGGTACAGAGTACATTGCCCATTAGGGCGGAGGTGACAGAGGTGGTGGTTGAAGAACGGCTGGTATATATTAATTGGAGATGTAGCATCGTCACATTATTACTCCAATTCATGGGGCTGGCTATGAAATATAGGGTACCTCAGGAACACCAGTGGGTCCACCACTCAATTACATACTTAGGCCTAGAAATTCAGTTAGGGGCGCCCAGCTCGCCTGGGTGCCGGAATTACCGCTGCGCGCGGAGCCACTTGCGCCAGCGGGATATTCAGTTTCAGCGCCCCAAGTGGAAGCCGGCCGCTAAACAAGGGTTTCGGCGCCCCGCTTGGGGCGCTGAAACTGAACATCGGCGTGCAAAGTGCCGCAGCGCCACCCGCTGTGGCACGGCAGCCTGCGGTACTGCAGGCCTTCCTCTCACTCTTAAGGGGGAGGTGCCTGCAACAGCGCGATCCCCGCTCGCGAGTGCCGGCAAATGAGCCCGGCACCAAGGAGAAGTGCCGGGCTCTCTGGAAACAGCCGGCAATGCCGCGGGGGGTGGGGGGGGGTGGTGTAGGAGGCCGGGGACGGAGGTGCGGGCAGGCGGCCGCCGAAAAAGTGGCCGGCCGCACCTCCACCTTAACTCGCCCCACTACCGGCACAGGTAGGCCCCGTGTACCGGTCGCTGTTTGCGGCCGGCGCGGGGAAGGCGGCAGCAACCAAATATGGCCAGCGGGGCGATAGCGGGGCGCTGCGCACACCGATGACATCATCGGTGGTGGCGCAGCGCTACTGGCTAACGCCGCCATTAGCGCCCCGCTAAATATCGCGGTAGGTTTGCACAGTGGCGCAAAAGCCCTCTTTGGGCGCAAACTGGTGGCGCAGGCCACTGAATTTCTAGGTCAAACAGCCGAGTGCAATCTATAATTGCCATTCAGTTGGGCAATGTTGTAAAACATGGGTTCTCTGATCTGCAGACTGCATATAGCATCAGTAGCACCTGCAGGGAAACCCTGAGGCACATAGGCATTGAACACAGCTAGACCATCCCTCAGGACTCTTGCCATTGATGCTTTTGGGGTAATAACTGCCAATTCCCATGCCCTTGGAGATAGACTCCAGAGGATTACATAGGATTATATAGGATATACAGCACAGAAACAGGCCATTTGGCCCAACCAGTCCACGCGGGCGTTTATGCTCCACTCGAGCCTCCTCTCGTCTTTCCTCATCTAAATCTATCAGCGTAACCCTCTATTACCTTCTCCCTCATATGCTTGACCCAGCGACGATGAAAGAATGGCGCTATATAAATACATCTATACTATTCGCTTCAACCACTCCCTGTGGTAGCGAGTTCCACATTCTCACCACTCTCTGGGTAAAGAAGTTTCTTCTGAATTTCCTATTGGATTTCTTGGTGACTATCTTATATTGATGGCCTCTAATTATGCTCTTCCCCATAAGTGGAAACACTCTCTCTGTAACCACTCTATCAAAACTTTTCATAATTTTAATGACCTCTATTAGGTCACCCTTCAGCCTTTTTTCACCATTAATGAAGGATTCAGTGACCTTTTGGCAGTTCAACAGTTCATGTTTGAGATGATCAATGGCTGCTACAGTACATCATGTAAACATACTATAGTGTATATGACAGTAAGTTAGGAGGCACAGTATGTTGTGTAGATGGGAGGAGGAAGTTTCAAAGGAGCATAGACAGACTAAGTGAGTGGGCAAAACTGTGGCCGATGGAGTTCAATGTAGGGAAATGTGAAGTTATTCAGTTTGGATCTGAAAAAGACAAAGCAGAATACATTCATATTGGTAAGAGACTAGGGGGGAAAAATTTGGTTGTTTTGCACCTCCCGTTAGTGCCCTAAGAGGGCGCTAATGAGACGCAAAGCAACTAGCGCCCGGGCGCGGCGATGTTTGCGTCGCTCATGAAATTGACCAGACATTTTGCGGTGGCACTAAACACTACTGCCACAATCTCCTGTGCCCGCAGATTGTGACGTCAGTCGAGCGTGCAACGCCCTGGTAGCGCCCCGGACCGGATATTGAGTGGCGCCCCCTGCCTTTCTGCCTGCCACTAGCAACGACAGGTTGAGGGGAGCGTTTTGCAGTTGGGAAGAGACTGGGGGAGCGCTATTTAAAGGTGACCGCTGCCTGCCTTTTTTTTGTCGGCGACCTTTTTGCATCACGCATTCTGAGAGAGAGATATTTCTGGAGAGATTCAACACTGTGTGAAGGAGTTTTGGGTACTGAGCAGCATTTTGCAGGTTCATTTTGATTTGCCCTTCCTGGTATCGATTTAGAAGAGACTGTGGGGGCTGCACTCTGAGCTCTTTCCCTGGGTCTCTCCATTGTTCTTTCCAACAGATTTGATGTACAGGTCTCTCCAGGCCGAGATTCAAGGCTGCAATGAGCAGGATGTGACTGGAGAACAAGATCGACCCTCCCCTTTAAGAACTGGCCGGCGCCAGTGTGTCTGTGTTCCGTTGCTGACTGACATCACATAAGCTTCACCAGCGCTCTGAGGTAGCGCCTCGCACCTCAGCGTTAGCGCTTTGCGAGAGGTGTGTAGCGCCTGATTTAGTGCTCCAATCACCTCCAGGGGCGATAGAAGCCAAGTTTGCAGTCGGAGGCGATAATTAGTGGCAGCCACTAAACTTTGCGCCCGGCTGATAATTGCGCCCCAAACGGGGCGATACCGAATTTCTCCCCCTAGGAACTGTGGATGAGCAAAGAGATTTGGGTGTCCATGTGCACAGTTCAGGAAAAGTTAGTCGACAGGGACAAAAAGTAATCAAAAAGGCCAATGGAATGTTGGCCTTTACCTCAAGGGGGTTGGAATTCAAATGTGAGGAAGTGATGCTTCAGTTGTACAGACCCCATCTGAAATATCTGTTCAGTTTAGGACACTGCACCTTAGGAAGGATATATTGGCCTTGGAGGGGGTACAGCGCGGATTCACCAGAATTATACCAGGACTTAAAAGTGTTAAATTACGTGGGCAAGTGGCATAAACTTGGTTTGTTTTACCTTGATTTTACAAGGTTGAGAGGTTATCTAATATTTAAAAAGACAAAGTGATCTGATAGGGTAAATGCTGGGAAGCTATTTCCTCTGGTGAGGTAATCCAGAACAAGGGCGCACAATCTTAAAATTAGAGCAAGGCCGTTTAGGAGTGAAATCAGGAAGCACTTTTCATGCAAAGGGTAGTGGAAATCTAGAATTCTCCCCCCCCCCCTGCAAAGGCTTTAGATGCTGGGTCAATACCGAGGTCGATAGATTTTTGTTAGGTCAGGGTATCAAGGGATATGGAGCAAAGGCTGGTAAATATAGTTAAGCTACAGATCAGCCATAATCTAATAGAATGTCGGATGAGGCGCGAGGGGTTGAATGACCAACTGCTGTTCCTATGTTCCTAAGGCAATGGCACACTAGCACATATACCACATGTAGCAGCACCTCCTCTCTGGTGAAGAAGGCCCAGCAGCGCCTATATTTCCTAAGGAGGCTGAAGGGATGTAACCTGTCACCCCTGATCCTCTCTAACTTTTACCGCTGCACAATAGAGAGCATCCTGACGAACTGTATCACAGTATGGTACGGCAGCTGTAGCTACTATGACCAGAAAGCCCTGCAGCGGGTAGTCAAAACTGCCCAACGTATTACCGGCACCCGGCTACCGACCATAGAGCACATATACCAGAAACGCTGTTTACGGAGGTCACGGTCCATCATCAAAGACCCTACCCACCCCAGCCACAGTCTGTTCACCCTCCTACCATCTGGGAGACGCTACAGATGCATTCGCACCCGTACGACCAGATTTAGGAACAGCTTCTTTCCCAGGGCTGTCACCCGACTGAACTCCACAAATAAACTCTAAAGCCTGCACATCTGCCAATGCACTTTATTATGGTCATATTTATGTTAATATACTATAAGCCAAATGTATGTTGAATGTTTAAATGTCTTAATCCAAATGTACACTCTCGGGAGCCGCAAGCCTACATTTCGTTGTACTGCACTTGTGCACTAACAATGACAATAAAAGTTGATTTGATTGATTTGATTTGATTTGATTTGAATGGCACATCACATTAAAGACAGAATACATTTCAATAAAGACATGGCACATCGCTGTAATCTTCACAGTCGTGGGGCAGGATTTTCATTGGGCCGTGGAGGCGGGATTGGAGGCATGTGGGGAGTTAAAATCCCAAAATCGGGGGTCCCGACACCATCCTGCCCCCAACCCACCTCCATGCCAGTTTCAAAGGAGGCGGGTACCCGCCCCGCACTGGGACCCGCCTCCCTGAGGCGGGAAGGGGATTAGTGACAATTAACTGCCTGTTAGCAGGTAGTTAACAGGCAGTTTTTAGCCTAATCCCTATTTTTAATGTTGAAGTGTGGGATTCCCGACGACTCCAAACTACGCCAAGTTAGCAAGGCGGGCCGTCGGGATGAAGGGCTTGGAGGGGTCGAGATGTCCGGTGTTCAGGTGAGTGATGGGTGCATGAATGCAAAGGTAAGTGTGTTTGGTGTGTGTAAAGTGTTTAAAGAAGTTTTACATACCTTTACATACCTTTACAGCCTTCTTTCCTCAGGTCTCGGGAGTCCCTCATCTCACCGGCACAGAAAGCAGAATGCCTGCAAGCTGTCAAAAATTGCAGCCTCTGCTTTCTGTTCTGGAGAGGTCTCTAAATCATCCTGACAGGAAGGAATTAACTTGGAGTACAGATTGTCAGTGTTTGACAGCTTCAAACAGCTGTGAAACGCTGATATTTCATCTGTCAAAAGGTCTTGACAGATGAAATGTCAATCTGTGATGTCACCTGTTGCCGGGTGGCCCTTAATTGACCTGCTGCTGGGCGGGCTCAACAAGGTCAATCAAGTCAAAATCACGTGGGTTGGCTAGAACTCGATGGAGGCGGGACTACAACCCCGAAAGTTGTAATCCTGCCTCCAACCCGACTCCTCAATGAAAATCCAGCCCATAGTTTATGTTTTCCAGATAAGCAGCAGTAATAATGAAAAGATGCTCAACAAAAGACAATGAAGAACAACCAATGAAACATAAAGGCATATTTCTTAAGAAGAATGCCTCAATCAACGGCAGTTGAACAAATATTCCTTCCTGCATTGGTTGTCCGCTCCACGTTGAGGCTCTGTCAATCCAGCCTGCAGCCTTAACATCATATTTCTTACAGGCTTTTTGAACACAGTGTGGGTTTGACGGCAACCAATGGGCAAATCTGCACATTTTCTTTTAATTGGTGTTTAACAAGCACTTAATAAATCAAAATAATGCCCATTAATGTTGCCTTTGTGCGTTACCGTGAGCTAATCCAGATTACTGCCAGAGGAGATTCAGGAATGTGGGCAAAAAAATGGGTTGATACTCCACTAACGCCAGCGTGGTAATGCATATCTAACGTATGCTTTGGTTCTAATGCACAGAGAAATCTCATCCCTATGTAGAAAATGAGGAGGAACTGTGAGCACCATAAACATTGGGCCAGAATTTGCAGTCGGAGGCATGCCTCCGGAGTACACCTCCGACCTGATAAAAAAATCCGCACCTACCTGCTGGCTCCCGGGCTTCGGAGACTTCGGGTCCTGGGCCTGCAGGCGTACACCTGCGCAAAGACCCAGGGATCCCAGGGACGCAGGCGGTTCGGAAGCGTCCCTGGGATCACGTATGCCAGGTCGTCCGATCAGAAAGGAGGATACCTCATGCTTCTGGGGATTCCATTTACGAACGGAATCCCCATTAGCAAATCCCCAAATAATTAATAATTTACACAACTGGAATAAAAATAAATGTTCCCATTTTCAAATTGAATTAAAAGTTCCTTTAATGAAGTATTTACAATAAAAATTTAATTTTTTTGAAAAATAATTGTAAACATTTTAATCTGGGCCAAAATTTATATACAGTAAACTAATTTTAAAATGTTTGTGTATGATTTTTAATTTTTTAATTTTTAATTAACCCTTATGCTGGTGAAAGCAGGCCCTACACCTGCTTTTACCAGGCGTAAGGGTTTCGTGGGCATTTGCTGGGCAGTAGTTGGGCAAATAGCCCGACTCTGTGCCAGCGAAAGTGATTTTTGGGTTGGTGCGGATGATCTGTCAAAGCAAACCTTTGCGTACGCCGTCATGAGGAACGGAAAATCCGGGCCATTGTGCTACCATGCTAACATTTCAGGAGATTTTCTCTTTCCGTCTTCCACATGCCAGGAGATTGTATTGACAAACTGCACAACACTAGCCTATGATTTTCCACAATGAATTGAAGGAAAATCATGGATTGGGGATGTGCAATTTCACAAAATGCTCTCCCAGCATGTGATTCTACGCAAAATAGCCTAGGTATTGAACAAAGGGTACTGCTGCTTCAAACCATAATGCTTTGGTAAAATCGTTAACATTAATAGAGCATTAGGGCCCACTCTCCTAAAGTTCCTCTGGGGAGTGATCTGTCTTGGTGATTGATGAGTTTCCTATCGGCCAAATAATTCTCTAATTATAAATTTCCTGAATTGATTTTAAATTTGATTTCAAACCCTGCAGAAAGTATTTTCCCCATAGATGTGAACCCATAATAGGACTATTAATTTATTGGTGCAAATCTACATTTGTGCTCCACTGTGGTCTGTTCTTTTGATTCCTACTAATGCTGACCTTCCAACCAAGTGCTGACCCCAGACTACTTGTAATGAAGCGGCTCAGTCACATGTTGGAATCCATGTGTGAAAATAAAGGCACCAGTGAGAAATGTTTCATTGTTTTGTGTACAGGTAGACTACCCTTTATCCGAACTTCCGAAAACCGAAACCCTCTAGAAACCGAAGGTTTTTTCGTTCAGCGTAAGTCGTGCGCACGACATGACCAGAGTGGTGCACGACCCCGACCCCCGCCGACGACCCCCCGCGGACCCCGCGGACCCCCCCGCCGACCCCGACCCCCGCCGACCCCCACCCCCGACCCCCCGCCGACCCCCCCGCCGACCCCGAACCCTGCCGACCCCCCCGCCGACCCCCACCGCCGACCCCGACCCCCGCCGACCCCCCGCCGACCCCGACCCCCGCCGACCCCCACCCCCGACCCCCCGCCGACCCCCCCGCCGACCCCGACCCCCACCGACCCCCCCGCCGACCCCCACCGCTGACCCCGACCCCCGCCGACCCCCCGCCGACCCCGACCCCCGCCGACGCCCCCACCGACCCCCACCGCCGACCCCGACCCCCGCCGACCCCCACCGCCGACCCCCACCCCGACCCCCGATGACCCCCCCGCCGACCCCGACCCCCGCCCCCCCACCGACCCCCACCCCTGACCCCCCGCCGACCAATTTCCCAGTCTTATAAAATACCTTCTGAAATCCGAAATTTTGCGAAAACCGAAACACAGCTGGTCCCGAGGTTTTCGGATAAAGGATAGTCTACCTGTATTAGTATTGTCTCAAGCTTCATTTTTGCTGTCGTAGAAGCCATCAAAGGCTACACACAACTTCTGACACTAGCCTTTTCTTTTAATAGTGATCCTAACATCACGCTCCTGGCCCTGATCCAATTACTTTTTTTTTGTCTCTGATTTTAGAATAACTATTTAGGATTCAGGTTGTCTGGTAGTTTGCCAATATTTAAACAACCTCTTTATCATTCTATTAAATCCATTTTATCCTCTGGTTGTTCAAGATTAGCTCCAGTCACTAAATAAGATGGGCTAACTTCTAACTTCTATCTACATTTAAATCTCCCTGTCTCTGCCTCAAACAATATTGTAATTTGCTGCTTCAGCTTAGCACCAGGCATGATCCATAGTAAATTGGCTTAATCATCATGTCAAAAGGCAAGTGTCTATATCCTATTTTACCACTAATTAATTGTTGTATTCTAATTGTCTGGAATGAGGTTCCATGAGGTTAAGTGAATGGCTTTAAGCAATAAAATCTATTACTAGCGCAAATGGGGAAGAAGGGGGACATTTTATCTATTTTTAGATAAAAGATTGACTCCGTGAGTAAAAGCATCAAGCTGAGCATGTCATTATAATACACTGCTTGGGGATCGAGGCATCCTTTTGTTTGTATCGGCTGTGGGATAGCTCATTAATCCTCTTTATTAACTACCACCTACTCTGCACTTTTTTACCACTAATGCGCCCACATACAAAACACCAAAGAGGAATTACACTGTTGAAACAAAAATCATACAAAGTAGATATGCAGCAGAACAATGAACCGGCTGTAGTGCTGAAGATTTGTGCACCAGCGGCAGTTGCTCCCTTGGACAAGTTGTTCCTTTGTCGCTATAACACTGGCATCCACCCAACAACGTGGATGATTGTTCAGGTATGCCCTACCCACAAAAAACAGGATAAATCTAACTCGCCTAAATGACAACCTCCTCCCAAACATCAGTGAAAAGATGGAAGGTGTTATTAATAATGCCTTAAGGTGACACTTACTCACTAATAACTTGCTCACCGACACTCAGTTTCAATTCTGCCAGAACCAGTCAGCTCCAGACCCATCAGAGCCTTATTCCAGACATGGACATGAGCTGAATGACAGGGGAGAGGGGAGAATAACTGCCCTCAACATCAAGGACCCCGAGCCAAACTTAGGTCAATGGAGGTCAAAAGGAAAACACTCCAGTGGCTGAAGCCATACCTGACACAAAGGAGCATAGGTGTGCTTGTCGGAGGCCAGTCATTGCAGCCTAAGGACAACACTGTAGGAGTTCCCCAGGGAAGCATCAGCTCCCCAATCATCTTCAGCTGCTTCATCAATGACCTTCCCTCCATCATAAGGTCAGGAGCGGGACTGATGATTTAGCAGTGTTCAGCTCCATTCACAACTCCTCTGCTAATGAAGCAGCCCATGCCTGGCTACAGCAGATCTGGATAACATCCAGACTTAGGCTGATGATGACAACAGCAACAACAACTTGCCTTTAATGTAGCGATGGGTAAATTCTACAGGTAATGTTTGCGCCACTTAAGTACCAGGTAATGACCATCTCAAACAAGAGAAAGCCCAACCATCTTCCTCTGACTTTCAAGGCACCACCATTGTTCAGATCCCCACCATCAACTTCTTGGGGTTAAAACTGGAACAACTATAATCAACATAGAAACATAGAAACATAGAAACATAGAAGATAGGAGCAGGAGTAGGCCATTCGGCCCCTCGAGCCTGTTCTGCCATTCAATGCGATCATGGCTGATCATCCAAATTTAGTACCCTGTCCCTGCTTTCTTCTCATATCCCTTGATCCCTTTAGTCTTAAGAAATATATCGAACTCCTTCTTGAATATATTTAATGAATTGGCCTCAACTGTCTTCTATGTGGCTAGAAGAGTAGGAAAGAGGCTGGGTACTCCGTGATGAGTGACTCATTCCCTGACCACTCAAAGTCTATCCACCATCTACAAGGCTCAAGTTAGGAGTGTGATGGAATGTACATGACTCACCTGGATGATTGCAGCCGCAACAACATTCAAGAAGCTTGACAACATCAAAATACAGCAGTATTTCCCCCAGGGCGCCTGGCCGCTCCAATCCTGCTCGCCTTTAAAATTGCCCCTATATTCTGGTAAGTTCCCCTGGCTGGAGATTCTAGAACCAGGGGTCACAGTCTCAGAATAAGGGGTCGGCCATTTAGGACTGAGATGAGGAGAAATTTCTTTACTCAGAGGGCAGTGAATCTTTGGAATTCTCTACCCCAGAGGGCTGTGGAGGCTCAGTCGTTGAGTATATTCAAGACAGAGATCGATAGATTTTTGAATATTAAGGGAATCAAGGGATATGGGGCTAGTGCAGGAAAGTGGAGATTAAGTAGAAGATCAGCCATGATCTTGTTGAATGGCGGAGCAGGCTTGAGGAGCCAAATGGCCTGCGCCTGCTCCTGCTCCTATTTCTTATGTTCTTATATTATTAACCATTAACAAATTCCATATTCATCTAGAGCAGTGGCGGGCAAAATACAGCCCGCCAATGGATTCAATCCAGCCTGCCACGGCCAGGCTTTGAGGCCGAACGTCCGCCGCACCTGACCCCTAGCCCGATCCTGCTCCATGGGATGTCAGGAGGGGGGTCATTGTCTCCGAGGCAGCAGGGGAATCATAACCGAAAACAGAGGCGGGCAAATCAGATCTGCCGTTCGCTGCATCAATGTGTCATTATCACTCAGAAACCTCCGTTTCTGTTCCATCACTGCAAAGGAAAGGTCATTTACTCATGGTTTGTGGGTTCAGTTTCCATATATCTGTGCAAACGTTCCAGATAAACTTTCCATTACAACAGTGACTACACTTCAAAAAAAAAGTACTTCATTGGCTGTAAAGCACTTTGAGACGTCCGGTGGTCGTGAAAGGCGCTATATAAATGCAAGTCTTTCTTCTTATAAATGCACGATAACATAGATACTTTAAATATATAAAATAACGCCATTGGCAGCATGACTCGGAATTGACACAATCCAATCGATTGGAAGATTGATTACTTAGAACTTTTTAAAAAACTTGCAGCGAGTTTTTAGTCTCAACTCGTCTCTGAAGGAATTTTAGTGACTAATTCAAAATTTGTCCTGGACTTGGTTTCATTCCAGTGAGTTTTAAAATGCTATTTATGTTTATGCAATTGGGCGAAAGGCGTTGTCTGAATTCCGCGAGGGTGCTGCCAGTCTTCCGGCGTAACTCTGGCGCAGATCCAGTCACGTCGGGTCCCTGCCGTTTCTGGGAGTTTCCTCAAGTCCGAGCTTCTAGCCCAGTGGTGGGCAAAGTACAGCCTGGAGCTGGTGATCCACCCGGATCAGACCTGCGCCGTACCCGGCAGCAAGATCTCTGACAGCTTCGCGCTACTCAGGGATACGATCGCCTATGTGCGGGACAGGAAGGTGGACACCTGCTTAATCAGCTTGGACCAGGAGAAGGCCTTTGACAGAATATCGCTCACGTACACGATGGACGTGCTCTCCAAAATGGAGCTTGGGGAGGGAATCCGCAATTGGATCCAACTGCTCTACGCAGACATCAGTAGCGCAGTTCTAATCAATGGGTGGGAATCGGAAAGCTTTCCGATCAAATCTGGAGTCAGGCAAGGTTGTCCTCTTTCCTCTGTCTTGGTTGTGTGTTGTATCGAACCTTTTGCCGAGTCCATCAGGAAGGATGCGGGCATAGGAGGGCTGACGATCGGAGATGCTCAGGTCAAGGCCTCCCTGTACATGGACGACGTCACCGTCTTTTGCTCGGATCCGCTGTCGGTCCGCAGATTGCTGAGCATCTGCGACCAGTTTGAACTGGCCTCAGGGGCCAGAGTAAATCACAGCAAAAGCGAGGCCATGTTCTTTGGGAACTGGGCTGACCAATCCTTTGACCCTTCACCGTCAGGTCAGACTACCTGAAAGTGCTGGGAATCTGGTTTGGAGAGGCTGGAGTCTGCACCAAGAACAGGGAGGAGCATATCGCCAAGGTGAGAATGTGGGACCGATGCTCCCTATCGATTGCGGGTAAGAACCTGGTCATCAGGTGTGAGGTGGTCTCGGTGTTGCTGTAGGTGGCACAGGTCTGGCCTATACCCCGCTCCTATGCCGCGACAGTCACCCGAGTCATCTTCCACTTTATCTGGAGATTGAAAATGGACAGGAAGGGCCCTTCTCACCACCAGCCAAGCTATATCTTGGTGCTTGTTTGAAAGTTCTGGCGATGAGGCATTCTGCCAAATGACTTTGACAGTCTGCTCAGGGAACCATCTGACAGGATCCACCATCTCCTTTTCCCGTAGGGCCTCGAGGACATTACGTGCAGATCACTGCTTTATGGCCTTGTGGTCAAAGATGTTTTCCTGCACAAACTTTTCCATGAAGGACAGGTGGTCCGGCACGATCCAACTGCGACAGCATGGCCAGACCCATCCTTCACAACACCGGGGACAGATAAAACCTTAGCACATAGTGACACTTGGTGTTTGCATACCGAGGGTCTATGCACAGCTTGCAGCAGCTGCACACAAAGGTGGCCATCAGGATGAGGGTGACGTTGGGTACATTCTTTCCCCTTTTATCTGGAGATTTGTACATCGTGTCCCTACGGACATGGTCCATTTTCAATCTCCAGATAAAGTGGAAGATGACTCGGGTGAACTGATGAACCTTTATATTATAAAACACTGGTTCAGCCTCAATTGGAGTTTTGTGTCCAATTCTGGGCACTGCACTTTAGGAAGGATGTGAAGGCCTTAGAGAGGGTGCAGAAAAGATTTACGAGAATGATTCCAGGGATGAGGGACTTCAGTTACATGAATGGGCTAGAGAAGCTGGGGTTGTTCTCCTTAAAGCAGTGAAGGTTGAGAGGAGATTTGATAGAGGTGTTCAAAATCATGAGGGATCTAGACAGAGTAGATGGAGAGAAACTGTTCCCAATGGTAGAAGGGTCAAGAACCAGAGAACACAGATTTAAGATGATTGGCAGAAGAACCAAAGGCAACATGAGGAAAAACTTTTTTACTCAGCGAGTGGTTAGGATCTGGAATGCACTGCCTGAAATGGTGGTGGAGGCAGACACAATCATGGCTTTTAAAATTTGATAAGTACATGAAAGACATTTTTTTGCAGGACTACGGGAAAGGGCAGGGGAGTGGGACTAGCCGAATTGCTCTTGCAGAGGGCCAGCATGGGCTCGATGGGCCAAATGGCCCCCTTCTGTGCTGTAACTACGCTAGGATTTTATGAGTGCCATGTATTGTATTCAACCTATATTGTACGATGTGGAATGTGATATTTGGATAGAACTGCAATGTATCTTCACAAATTTTAAAAATAGAGTATATTTTTGAAAAAATAAATACGGCTTGCCAGTTCATTGTATCTGGCTCGCTGGATGGGACAGGAATGGAAAGCAAGCTAAAGCTGGAGCTGCACATTAGTCTGAGTCGAGTCCTGACTACTTATCTCGATGACTCTTTTACCACCGCATCTTTCCTCTCCCGGTACCCAGAGTACGATGGCAGGGGCGTTCTCATCGCCGTTTTAAACATGCGCGTGGATCCCGGAGCACAAGGACTCCAGGTAATGGCACACGATTGTAATTCAGGCCTTGCGAAGCCTTGAGCTCCTGTACTCAGCACACTAAAAAGAGAACACCTTTCACATTGGAGGCCCTGTAGGTTCGAGCCACTCTGCCGAACAACCAGGTAGACTTTCAGTACAACATATAATCAATCGATCAATCATTTAGTAATGGAAGATTTTACTATTTTACACTAAATTTTGTGTATCTAAGCTAGTATCTGATGAAGAGCTCGCAAAGTCTCTGAAGAATGGACTCAGTCGTGAAAATTTTTGTGGACTTTATGGGATTTTTCTGAGGGTATTTTCCCTGTTATGGGATCGCCCTGTGCAGATAAGTGAAAGACTGGTTTGTTAAAACTCCAGAGAACGCATGGCAGTTGCCTATGATAAAAGAACTGTCCATCATGTATGAGTTCGCCCGACAGTCCTGGGAAAAGGAAGGGGGCCATTGAACCTGATTAGAAAAGCCACTCTAATATGCAAAGCACTTCTCACCTCCATCTCAGAAGAGAAGCAGAACAATGAACCCACTGGCCTCACCCAGCCAGAAGGGAGCCAGTTTTCCCAACACAAAGACCGAAAGAGATGTCCCAGACTTAGGGCCATTAATCCAATATGCATGGGTCCGATGATGACCCATCACTGATTAAGCACCGGAGTGCTTAGAATTTCTCCCAACACAAAGACCGAAAGATATGTCCCAGACTTAGGGCCATTAATCCAATACGCATGGGTCTGAGGATGACTCATCACAGATTAAGCACTGGAGTGCTCAGAAGCAAATGGATTTTATAGATTGGCGGGAAAAGATAGGGGAAGCCAGACCCCTATAAAGACAGACTCTTTTTCCACCACTCTCTCTCTCTCTCTCGCTCCTGCTCCAACAAGACAAGAAGTACCAGAGAAGCCAACGAGCAGGGTGATCGAAACCAGGGCAAGCATAGTTTCTCAGAAGTGAAGTTTTTGGGTTATTCCGAGGGTGGGAGCTTCATTTGGTTCAGGCAGGTGAGGGGGCTTATGCGACTGGGTAATTCGTTGGTAGGGGTGGAATCAGCGTCCAACATAGCAATAAGGGAATTACTGCTTGTTATAGTCTCCAGTTTTGTACTGTATGTATGTTGATTGTAGTCTGGATTTTATTCTCCACAGGGATTGTGATTTTGTTTAGTAGTGCATGTTTTAGCCAGTGTATGTTAGACTAAATAAATGCAAGTTTGATTTTCGCCGAAGCATTCCTGTCCGTGACTTATTACATTTACACTCTGAATAATAATTCCCGGGTATAGAACTTTCGTAAGGCGGGGGCGATTCGAACCGTCCGTCTAGCAATTGGGCTAGGATCAAAACCGTTTACATCTCTTGGCGACCAGCGGCAGGATCTGGGTTAAAAGAGTGTAAAAAAACGCCTACACTGACTACTATCTGAATTTATATTTATAAATTACTGGGAGGGTAGAAGTGGGAGTGATGATCAACACTGTGAGTTGGCCTGTTTCGAATTTACTAATTTAACACTTTGCTCTCACCAACGTGCGCGGTTCCTTTAAATTTGCTGGGTGGTATCTCTTCCAGCGGCCGAAGCTGGTGAGAGGTGTAGTGTATGTACCTTTAAGAGAGAACTACTTTTACAGCTCCTGTATACTGTAGTACCGGCAGTGACCACACCTGTATATAAGCCTTGAGCATGCCTCTGTACCCCCAGTCTTGAGACTACCCTACTCCAGTAAACACCTGTTGATTGTTAAGTTACAGCATCCGTGTAGTTATTTGAAAACATCATACTCTCAGAATCACGGATCTAACAGTGGCGACGAGTGGCGATTCGAATCTCCCTGCAACTCTGCATTTCCCTTCAAGGATTCGCTCCGGGAGGGCGGTGGAAGAAAGTCGAGGCCAGAAGCATGGGCGTCGACCACGAGCAATCGCCCAGTCGTCCGGCAGAGAGTGAACATCGCAGGGGAGGCTGTTGAGAGCCGGGCTTGGTTCCCCAGCCACGACGATCCAGCAACAGACTGACAACAGGTACAGCGCAGACCCTTCCCGGACAGCGACGGCTGGAGCCGACCGACGGCAGAGAAAAAGCCGAGCAGCATCGACGGGGTAAGAGAGAGGGTGAAGCGCACAGGGCACAGCTGGGGGTTGAAAACCGAGTGGCGTCGAGGAAAAACAAAACGGAGATAAAGAGGGTAAAGCAGCAGCCGGGTTCAGGACCGAGCGGCGGAAACGGGGAAAGCGCACAGAAAAAAAAAAAAAGGCGCAGAGCACAGCCAGGGCTCAACGGCTGAACAGTGTCCGCGGGGAGAAGAAGGGAGAGCGCGGGAGACGCCATTGAGCCGCGGAGAAGAAGGAAGAGCGCGGGAGACGCCATTTTTAGAAGCCGCAGCGGAGAAGAAGGGCGAGCGCGGGAAGAAAGGGAAGTGCGGGTGACGCCATTTTGTGCCAGCGGACAAGAAGGGAGAGCGCGGGAGACGCCATTGTTGACAGTTAAATCACACCCAGGGATGCCGAAGATTGGCAGTATCTCTACGTTCGACAATGAAGTCGAAGATTGGGCGACATATGTGGAACATATTGAGGTGTACTGCGGGGCGAATGAAGTGCCAGATGCTAGGAAAGCACTGGTTTTGTTAAATTCCATGGGTGCAAAAACTTATGGCTTACTGCGAAACCTAATAACCCCAGAGAAGCCCGTGAATAAGAATTTCGAAAGCATAGTAGAAATCCTACAGGACCACTTAAACCCCACACCGCTGCTGATAGCAGAAAGATTTAAGTTCCACAAAAGGAACCAGCATAAGACGAAAGTAATGCTGAGTACTTAACGGAACTGCGCAAGCTATCGAAACACTGCCAGTTTGGAGTGGGACTAGCAGATACATTAAGGGACAAGTTTGTGTGTGGGCTTCAAAGTGAAGGAATCCAGAAACGGCTTCTATCAGAAAAGGATCTTATGCTGGACAAGGCTTTCAGCATGGCAGTATCACACGAAGCAGCTGCAAGGGGCGCTGCAGAGATACAACGGAGACCACAAGAATATGGCAGCAATGAAATGTCATCTGGAACAGGGAAGTGTTATCGCTGCGGCAGAACAACACACGACCATAAGGATTGTTGGTTCAAGGACCAAGTGTGCAGACAGTGTGGAAAAGCAGGACACATAGCAAGAGTCTGCAGGTCAGGGAAGAAAACCAACAGCAAGAAATCTCCACAGGAGAAGTACAAAAAGGTACATAAGGTGATGGACAGTAGTTCAGACGAACAGAAAAGTGATACAGACTCCAGGAGCAAGGAGCTGGGTTGTCTGTAACTACATAAGGTAACCAAAATGGAGGATCACCAGACTATCTGGGTCACACTCAAGATAGACGGAGTCCAAGTGAAAATGGAATTGGACACAGGATCAGCCCTAACAGTCATAAGCCGAAGGAACTACAAGCGGCTATTTTCACACATACCCTTGAAAGCTACAGAGATTGTCTTGAAGACGTACACGGGGCAAAAAGTCTACCCCAAAGGAAAAATAAGGGTGAAAGTGATATACAGATGCCAGGAAATACCTAAAATGGACCTATATGTATTGCCAGATGGAGGACCACCACTACTAGGACGTGAATGGATCCGGAAGATACAATTAGATAGGCATTCCATACAGGCACTGAAGGTTGAGGCCAAAAAGGATGATGACGTCGCACCTGGACAACTGTCAAAAATGCTAACTGACGCACAAGAAGTGTTCCAGCAGGGACTCGGAACACTAAAAGGCATAACAGCAACGATTAAAATAGAGGAAAATGCAAGCCCAAAGTTTCTTAAGGCCAGACCAGTGCCTTATGCGATCCGACCAGCCATCGAAGCAGAGCTGGAAGGGTTGGAACGTTCAGGAGTACTGTCCAAAGTGGACTGGAGCGAGTGGGCTACACCCATCGTTCCTGTAATGAAGAGGTCATTGAGTAATAGGCCTGGGGAACCAAAGAAGGTCCGCATCTGTGGGGATTTTAAGGTGACAGTGAACCCAGTCCTTCACACGGTACAATATCCGCTTCCACGAATTGAGGATATTTTCGCCTTGCTATCTGGAGGTAAACGCTTCACCAAAATTGATCTAGCCCAGGCGTACTTGCAAATGGAGGTAGAAGAAGCCCCGAAACAATACCTCACGATCAACACTCATAAAGGTCTCTACCAATACAACCGGCTGGTGTTCGGGGTAGCATCGGCTCCGGCTATTTGGCAAAGGGCGATGGATCAAGTCCTGCAAGGGATTCCAGGGACCCAGTGTTAGTTGGACGACATCCTGGTCACGGGCGAAAATGACAGTGATCACCTCGCCAACCTGGAGAAGGTGCTCACTAGATTAAAGGAATATGGGCTACGAGCTAATCGCCACAAGTGCGAGTTTTTCCAGAAGCAGATCTCGTATTGTGGCCATGTCATCGATGAAGAGGGGTTACATAAGTCCCCTGAAAAGATTGAGGCAGTAGTCAAGGCTCCAGCACCAGAAAATGTGTCACAACTGAGGTCGTTCCTCGGGCTGGTGAACTACTACCATAAGTTCTTGCCGAATTTGTCTACGGTGTTACACCCACTGAAGACCATACTGCAAACAGGGGTACCATGGAAGTGGAATGACGAACGTAAATGAGCTTTCCAGAAGTGCAAAGAATTGATCAAATCAAAAGAGGTGTTGGCCCATTTCAACCCAGCACTACCAATTCATTTGGCATGTGATGCATCACCCTACGGTATTGGAGCGGCGCTGTCGCACAAATTCCCAGACGGGTTGGAGAGGCCAGTAGCCTTTGCGTCTCGGTCACTAACCTCAGCGCAACTACGCCCAGATTGACAGGGAGGCCCTCAGCCTAGTATGGGGAGTAAAAAAATTCAACCACTATCTGCCTGGGCAGAAGTTCACCTTTCTGACTGACCACCAACCACTTGTCTCCATCTTTAATCCAAAGAAGGGCGTTCCGGTAATGACTGCACAACGGTTACAAAGATGGTCCCTTTTTCTAGGGGCGAACCAATATGAAATAGAATATAAAGGCACGAAACTGCATGGAAACGCTGATGGGCTATCACGCTTGCCATTGCCTACTGTGGAGGAAGCACCAGCAGTGGACCCTATCGAGATATTTTATTCGTCAATAATTGAACGATTGCCAGTAACTAACACGGATATAGAGAAGGAGACCCGCAATGATCCGACACTGTCTCGGGTATACGATTTGACGGTGAGGGGATGGCCAACACATGGCGACTCACTGTTGCCAGCATTCTCATCCAGAAGAGAACAGCTGTCAGTATGCCAGGGGACAATGATGTGTGGATCCCGAGTGGTGATTCCACCCAAGTTAAGGGAGAGAGTGCTAAATGAGCTTCATGAAGGTCATCTGGGAGGGGTGAAAATGAAAAGCCTTGCTAAGGTTATGTGTGGTGGCCGGGGATCGATCAACAAATCGAGGACCTAACCAAGAGCTGCTCAGGATGCCAGAAGGTCCAAAATGCACCACCACATGCCCCTCTACACCCATGGGAGTGGCCCTCCTCTCCATGGCAACGGGTGCATATTGATTTTGCTGGTCCATTCATGGACTCAATGTTCTTAATAGCAGTGGATGCTCACTCGAAATGGCCTGAGGTGATAAAAATGTCCTCAACCACTACAGAGAAAATGATTGCAGTCCTGCGGACCATATTTGCCAGGAACGGCTTGCCAGAACAGATTTGCTCTGATAATGGACCACAGTTTGTGTCCGAAGAGTTTCGGAAATTTATGAGAAGGAATGGGGTAAGGCATTACACATCCGCCCCGTATCATCCAGCCACAAATGGATTGGCTGAGAGGTTCGTACAAACCTTTAAAAAGGCGATAAAGGCCATGTGCGATGATGAAATTCCACTGCAGCATAAGGTGGACAATTTCTTATTAGCCTACAGAAATGCGACACATGCAGTTACCAATCAGACCCCGGCCATGATGTTCTTTAACTGAAGGTTGAGATCTCGTCTGGATTTGCTCAGACCAAATGTGCGAAGAAATGTTGAGGATAAACAATTCCAGCACATCAATGAGAAGCCGACAAGGAGCTTCAATGTAGGACAACCAGTCTTGGCCCGTGACTACCGAACAGAGAAATGGCAACCCGGAACGATATGCACAAGGCAGGGGCCATTAATGTACACAGTGGATGTCGGGGAGAACATTGTGAGATGCCACGTCGATCAGATCTTAGCATCACAGGAACGAGTCAACCCCATGTCTCGAGTACCTGGGGATGAACCCGACATACCGGTAGCATCTACCTCAGAACCAGTAGCAGTGGAAACTGATGAACTAACCGACGAAAAGGGGCCAGAATCGCCTCCGCACCAAGAACAAGAACCTCAGGAAAGGCGCTATCCAGAAAGGATCAGGAAGCCGCCCTAAAGACTGAATCTATAAATGGACTATTTTTGTTTAATGTGCATGTTAAAGTGTTAATTGTTATTTGAATATTATGGGTACTGCTAATCTGAAAGGGGAGGAATTGTAGTGTATGTACCTTTAAGAGAGAACTACTTTTACAGCTCCTGTATACTGTAGTACCGGCAGTGACCACACCTGTATATAAGCCTTGAGCATGCCTCTATACCCCCAGTCTTGAGACTACCCTACTCCAGTAAACACCTGTTGATTGTTAAGTTACAGCATCCGTGTAGTTATTTGAAAACATCATACCCTCAGAATCACGGACCTAACAAGAGGCCTGCGCGGGACCTCGCCATTGGTGCCCAAATGTGTGGCCATGCACCCTCCAGCCCAAATAATTGCCCTCCCCTGATCGAGAGTGATATGTGAAGTGTACCAATATATGTAAAGGGATGGGCGCCACTGTAGGCTTGACATCACATCTTTTTTGACTGGCCATTTTCAGTGATTGAAGAGACACATAATTCAAAAGAATGCAAAGCCTTTGATTTGGAAGGTGGAGAAACTGGTAGACCAATGTTTGGGTGGAGAACTCAGCAGAGCTCAATCCCAAGCCGTTTTGCTCCCACACTTGCCTACTTGTGCACCCATTTTCGGATAGGTGGGGACCACAATATTCAGTCCTATATATCCACTACCCTGTGTGTGGGGGTGTGTGTGAGGGAACTTTTTATTCTTTTGAGGCTTGTTAATTTTATATTGCAATACATTACTGTCAGCGTCTTTGAAATTGTGTCTTTGTTATTAAGGACGTGTACACTCTGATAGCCTGTGATACCTTTTGTATTAATGTAGTGGCCCTCATTCATTTTTTTAAAAAGTGTTGAACTCTGGCCAATTCCAATCTTCCTCATTTCAAATGCTATCCGGGGCTGCGTTCCACAGCTAAACAAATGGTTTTAAGCCAGTCAACTCATACTAATTTTGTGTCCTCAAAAAATCTTGGCTTTTGATTATGTTGTGTTGAACAGTGTGCGCGTATAGCTGAAATCCTAAGGAAAGTTTTGAAAATGCCTGAAACACATGAGGGATTTCCTGAAGAAAATAAACTGATTGATTTTTTTTTTAAACTAAAACAAAACACAATTGACCATTGTAAATGGATATCATATTTGTATAAAATGCAGGATTAGATAATAAAGATATAAGATGCTTAACTGTGATGGGAAGTGACATGTGTGAGAGTCTGCTACAAACTGAACCTTCTTCTAAAATTCCATTTTAATCTGTTTCCAAAAACATCTCAAATAAATGAAATGTCAATTACTGCCACCTGTTCAGCTTTCTCTATAAGAGACTGTCCAAACTGCAGATTGGGAGGCCTTGTCAAAACATCCAGCCCCTTTAACCCAATTTTAATAACCTTCATTGAAGATTGCCAGTGACTTCTCCCATGTGAAAACACCATTAAGCCCTAAAGTACTGGAATTACAAAACTGTTCCCTGCTGGCTTAAGTGTGTATCCAGCAGACTTCAAATATTTGGAAGTGTTTCTTAAAGAGTAGGAGCTATTGAAGTGCTTAAATACAAAACCTGTGTTTACATATATTGTATCTTAACGCTGGGCTATCACCTTGGATTTACCCACCAGCGATTTTGTTTTCTTCATCAGTTAAGACTATCAAATAAAGCCTCATTAACCTCCTTGACATCTCAGCCTATAAACCCTTTTAATACTAAACATATGTATAGCAGTACAGTTAAATCCTGATAAAGGCTTAGCATTTTAAGCGTGGAGCAGAGTTATTCTGGGTTCAGAATTATGTTGGTGAATCAGAACTTGTAAAATCCTATAGGATTGTATAGATAAGAGAGAATTAAATGGATGGAGGAATGGACGGATGGAGGTCTAAAATACAGTTGTTATTTTCAATACAGAATCTGTCTCTGTTTGAACCTTTCTGGTCTTACTCTATCTTATCAATACTACCATGGTAATTACTCCTCTGAACAGTCCTCTCTTGTCGCTCCCAAACTCCGAATATACCATCCTACACATTCTAACATCCTCTCTGCTTCTTTGCTGTGTTGAAATCAAGACTTATCACACCGCCTCCCGCTCTAGTGTATTCTTTCCCAAGATCTGGAAACTGGGAAATTCCTTCCATTTTGGTCTTCCACCTACCATGCCAAGTTTGGTGTCACTCTAACCACTGCTTTTTTTTTCTCGATTTAGCTCATTTTCTCTCCCACAGTTATCAACCATACAACAGCAACAGAGCAGATACTCTCATCTAACAGAAAGCCCAGGTAAGATTCTGTTAAAATACCTTTCGAGTTAAGACATCGAGGCCTAGAAATTCGTCTCGTGCGGTGGCACACAACGGGCGGTAATGGTTCGGCGTTGTGTGCCTCTGCCCGAGATGAATTTCTAGGCCCTAATACATAGCATAATATATAATGTTACGGATCCCATTGTGTGCTTAATAATAAGCAGCTATCATGCACTAATAGTTAACACAAGGAAGTCATATAATACCTTGTAAACCCAAGTAAACTTAAATAACAATGTTTTAAAATTGGAAAATAAAAATTCATATTTTACATTACTCTTTGTACATTTCAATGGTGGTGCATCATTTTTCTAACACATTAAAACTGGTAGTCAACCTGCAAAAAATACATGTGCATCTGATTATATTAGTCTTGTCAAAATCATCATTGTTTGGTCTGCTCTTCCAGCTATAAAATTGTTTTTTTATATTTCCCCATCTATGCCTCAGTGATATTTTTTGCACATAATCTCTCAGTGGGTGAGTGAGCTGTCTTGTGTAGGGTAATGGGAAGCTCTTTGCACAGGTTGTAGGAAGCTCCATTTTACAGCTTGCAGCATTGTGGTATTTAAATTGACTGCAATGATAATTTTTTTGATGAACATATTGATTGTACAATCCATTGAGAACTTTATTTCATGCTCATCTGCTTGTCTGTGCATTATCTCTCATTCGCTGGGAGTGGGGAGAGTTGGAAGTTTAAGGCTTGCCAAAATTGTATTTATTTCTGGGATTTCAGCCAGACAGAATACAGTTACATAAGAACATAAGAAATAGAAGCAGGAGTAGGCCATTTGGCCCCTTGAGCCTGCTCTGCCATTCAATAAGATCATGGCTGATCTTCTACCTCATCTCCACTTTCCTGCACTATCCCCATATCCCTTGATTCCCTTAATATCCAAAAATCTATTGATCTCTGTCTTGAATATACTTAACTGACTGCTTGGTGTCCATTATAGTTCGTACAACCAGAATGGCAATTCAGTGATGGGGGTGGCAATATAATAACCCATCATCCAGTTTTGATATGATTGATCAAGGTGATATTCAATATCTTCATTTTTTTTCATGTTTAAATGTTTCATTTTTAGTCCATTTTTAATGCTTGTATACTGACCGAGGAGGGAAATTTCTTTCTGCCGCTGTATGTTAGCGACATTGTAAACACAATGGGAAGATTTCCTCTGATGGCTATTTCTAGTGAAATCGTAAAGTTCTTCTTTTAGAACACATTCACGGCTCATCTAGAAATACTGTAACAGAGACAGTTTACTATTATGTTAAAGGTGCATCAACACATATGTGACCAGAGGAAGCCTTCCTTCCAAATAACAATAACCTTGAATGGAATATATAGTTTAATGCATTCTCCCCATTTCCCCGATACACACGCTGATCATCACACGTCACTATAAATCCTCCACACTATTTTTATATCCTGAACAGTTGAAAAAGCAAAATTTCTCTCTATTTCCAAAATTTGTTTTAACGTTAACTCTGTTGTATCTAATTGAAGTGTCAAATCCCAAACTGCAATGCTTTTGTAACATAGCAGTTATAAGTTCCAATGCCAGCGTTGATTCTTTTCAGATAAGAGCAATGGGAGGCATTCTTACTAATTGCTACTGTACTTGTGAACAGATAATTGGATCTTACACCAAGAGTAATGCACTGTGACATCCGTGGCTAGCACAGTATGACCTCTGACTCTCAGTTCTGTCTACAAGATGTGTTATAATTGAACTGATGAAAAGAAAGTGAATGTCACTGTCTGTCAGGCTGTCGGCATTGGCGGAGATGCATCTGATTGATGTCTTCCAATAGATCTGTAGCCACCAGCCACTTGGAGAACTGGATTTTTATTTTATTTAAAGAATGTTATTTAGGCACACCGACAAATATGCAAAAATAAATTAAATGAGACATTCCTTCTACATATTAAAGCTTCAGCTCTTCTCAGGCCATGTGGCTAGATTTAAAATGAATTTATCATTTGTTGGGTGAAAAAAATCTCATTTACTTATCACCCTGTTTCTTGGCAATGCAGAAGTCATACATTGTTCCCTGATACAATGACCAAAGTGACATCTTTGGTGTCTAATGGCATCAAATAATAGCATTTACATCCCAAAATTAATAAGCAACATTTTTGGCTACAATTGCTATGTTGGTGTCAAGATAGGAAATATACAGTACTGGAATCTATACTAAAAGAGGTGGTAGAAGGTCATCCAGAGACAGAAAATATAATACAAAATAGTCAGCATGGAGTCCGAAAGGCTAAGTCATGCTTAACATGCTTATGGGTACGGTAGCATAGTTATGTTACTGGACTAGTAATCCAGAGGCCTTAATGATCCGGAGACATGAGTTCAAAACCGCATCATGGCAGCTGGGGAATTTAAATTCAGTTAATTTTTAAAAACCTGAAATAAAAAGCTAGTATCAGTAATGGTGAGCATGAAACTACCGGATTGTCACATAAACCCATCTAATGTCCTTTAGGGAAGGAAATCTGCCGTCCTTACCCGGTCTGGCCTATATGTGACTCTAGACCCATAGTAATGTGGTTGACTATTAACTGCCCTCAGAAATGGTGGCTCACCACCAGCTTCGCAAGGACAATTAGGGATGGGCAATAAATGTCGGCGACGCCCACATTCCGGGAGTGAATAAAAAAAACTAACCAGATAGAGTTCTTTGAAGAGGTAACGGAAAGAGCTGGGCCGAATGGCCTATTCCTGACCTGTATATTCTATGTAAAGATAAGTAGACACTATTGCTTCGATTTTAACCCCCCTTGCCATGCGAGAATGAACCATGGGAGGGGTTAAGATTAGGCCGAGTCCACTTATTGGCCTGAAGTCGCACCGTTCCAGCCCAGCGACATTTCATCTTCGCCAACTTTCAAGTGGGCCGAGGCTCCCACTACAGGCAGGCGGGGGACTAGTTTAAATGTAAAAGTCGTGGCTTGATGATGTAATCAGTGCCATGAAGTGATCTTAACGGCGAGTCAAGAGGAGGTCTGCCCGGTGTCAAACCCGACAACCGAACCTTAGCGGGAGGCGCCGATTAACCAGAAAAGGCCAGGGTAATTTTTGCAGAATTACTTTTGTGAGAACTCTTTGTGGACCAGGGGTGCAGGAGCGCTCCTTCCAGGTCCCGCAAGGTGTCCTTGGGCCTCCCCAATCCTGGCCCTGTCTCTCCCTCTGCGCCCTGGCATAGGCTGTCGAAGCCCTTGCCCAGCATTGAGGTTATGCCGTGGACCGTTCCTTTGGGTCCCCGACGTCCTAAGGCTTCAGACCCGATTTCCCTTTCCCACCCGCCAGCCCTGACGTCGGTCATGCCGGTTTTGGGCGGGAGACAGTGCTGGAATATTTAAATGAGGCATGGGAGTCAAAATGGCCTGGGCCTCATGCTGAGCTCCCAGTGGGGGAGGGGTTTCCCTCCCACTCTGCTCCCCCACCCATCCCAAACGAAACCCCTCCCCCCTCGCTCCCCAGTAAAAGTTTCTCTGTATTGACATGTATGCTTCTGCCACTTTCCAAACATGTCACTAGAATTCTTATAGTGAGCCATTTACCTGGCTTGCTATTCACAAGCTCTGTATCATTTGGGGAATTGTATTTTTGTATGGTTTACAGATTCGTGGTGTTGATCGTGTTTTAAAAAATGTGAGACTGCCATCTTTAACCTTGTGTTGTGAGACCATTTTGCACTCGGCTGTTGTATGTAAGTATTGAATAAAACCTCTGCTCTGAAGCGCTGTACTCCACTCATCCCCTACTCATTAGCCTGAAAATGTGAGGACGTTGAAGACAAGATAGTCAGAAAATGCCTCAGAATCAAAATTCCTCTTTGGCTCATTCACAACAGTGTGATTTCCAGTGAAGTCTTATGAATTATCAACAATCTCACCCCGCTGACGTTTAATAATTAACATCTTTAAAAAAGCTCAAGGTTGGATAGATGCAAACAAGATTACAGGTTAGGTTATTGTGTGCACTAGCCCTTGTAGGTCGAGAAACTGAGGGCATTATTAACAATTGATTATTTAAATGTTGCAAATTTAACACAGCATCATCAATAAGACTTCATCATCTACGAGAAAAGCTAAATGCTCAGCAGAAAGTTAATCTGCTACGGCGCAACTCATACATTTTTAATATTATGTAACTTATACAATGTACCATTAATTTCGCTTATTAAATTCCTATAGGAATGCAAATGATAAAAATATAGAGAGTGACTTTGAAGAAGCAGGATATGCCAAGTACAATAATCCACTCTTCAATTCAGGCTGGTGAATTATGTGATTGATATTTATTATGAACCACATATTATAACACAGCATTTGCTGTGTCATGATAGTTTTGACTTGAAAGCTCAATAAAAAAAATTGGCTTGACTCAGCTCTTCTGGAGCCATCCTTGTTTGTCTGTTTAGATGTGCATTGTTACGTGATGTAGAAAAGAAAGACATAATAAAGAGAAGGAAGACGTGGTCGATGTGGCCATATCTCTTTGCCTGCAGTAATGGATACAGTTTCCAGCTGTCAGTCCCTCAGCACTGTTTAACAAAATGGTCTCAGAGCCTATGTGGCTCCGACATCGGTGGGTGGCAATCCCACACTGACTGCTGAACAGCCTTGAGCTGCAATAGAAAAACAAAAGCCACTTAAGATAGCACTACTTTAAAAAATGGTCATGAATGAAAGATAAATTCAGACGGGGTATTTACTTTCACATGCGCATTGATCTTTGAACCTTTCTTTGAGAAATGTGCAACTTTAAGAAAAGTAGCTTATTTTGATTGATCATTTAACTGCTTCATGGTCTAAAAAGAACTCAAACCAATTTTATAGTCCTGAATAATATAGGTTTTAAAATGTAATCTGAACGTGCACTATCTAGGCCCAACCACTGTCCCCCACCTCAACTGCACCACCATTATCAAGTCCCCCACCATCAACATCTTAGGGGTCACCACTGACCAGAAGCTTAACTGGGCCAGCCATATCAATACGATAGGTACACGAGTAGGGCAGAGGCTGGGTACTGTGTGATGAGTGGCTGACCTCCTGACCACTCAAAGTCTCTCCACTAACTATAAGGTTCAAGTCAGACGTGTGATGGGATACTCACCACGCGCCTGGATGGGTGCGGCCACAACAACACTCAAGAAGCTCAACACCATCCAGAATAAAGCAGTTCACTTGATCGGCACCCCTGCTGCTGACCTCAATCTGCACACTTCCACCACCAGCGCAATGTCGCTGCAGTGTATACGTTCCACAGGATGCAATGCAGCAACTCGCCAAGCTTACTTCAATAGCGGCAGCCAACCTTGAAACCTCTACCATTGATAAGGGCAAGAGTGGCAACATCATGGGAACACCATCACCTCCAAGTCACACACTATCCTGAGTTGGACATTTATCGCTGTTCCTTCATTGTTG
Source organism: Somniosus microcephalus (assembly GCF_052327205.1). Taxonomy (NCBI): domain Eukaryota; kingdom Metazoa; phylum Chordata; class Chondrichthyes; order Squaliformes; family Somniosidae; genus Somniosus; species Somniosus microcephalus. Next base: position 244,045,416 of record NC_140993.1, read on the forward strand.
CTGGGTCAATATCCTGCTACTCTTTATCCAACACCTTCGTGTGTGTACCATCACTGCAAGTACTGCAGCAATTCAAGGAGAAGGCCCACCATCACCGACTCAGGGGAACTACGGATGGCCAATAAATGTTGCCTTGCTAGTGTCACCCACATCCCAAGAAAAAAATGTGAAAAATGTTACCTTCTACATAGCCTAATCTTTTTGCATGTGCTAGTGCAAGAATAATGGGTGAGAGCATTACAGTTTGATGAGCAACGTCTTTTTATTTGGTATATTTTAATAAATGTTTTCTCTTTTTTAAGTTCTTAGTTCTCAATGCTGCTTATTTAGGCATTTCCACAGCAATTAGAGGGGGGGCGGTGGGTGAGGTGCATGTACAAGGAGTGAAAATGGAACAGGAAAGCCAACAGCCAACAGCCAGAGCAAAGAAAGCACAGGCAAGAGTCCAGAACTTTAAATAAATAACAGTTGACTCATCAAATAAAGTTATTTCACACCCAACTGTTCTCCCACTCACAAAGTCCCTTACTTTCCAAAACTTTTCTTAAGGTCCTTCATAAGACAGAATATCTACATTTCCCCATTTATCATTCAATTCTCAAAAGTTGAGAATATACACAGAACTGAATTCATAACTCGATGCGATCAAGATATCTTTAGTTTAAACTTAAACATTCACCAGGAATTGCCAACAAATCAATTCTCCTTTTTACAATGACTTCTTAACATCATGATTATTGTTTAGTTAACTTAATTACTCTAGTTCCTAGTCTACCAATCCTACATGGTGCTCTCTGAGTGGCATGAGGTTGAGTGGTGAGTGGCTGGGATGGTTCCCTGGAGCCTTAGTGATCTGAGGTGACCCATCTCAGGGTAGCTGCTGTCCCTGAAGGACCAGTTTCCAGCAGACTGGAGCTGACAGGAGCAAGAGGTGCTGGGCCCATCTCCGAAGCCCCCTCATGTGAAGGCATTGGAAGGGGCCTTAAGGAAGCAGGCTCACTACCACTCTCCATCTGTGGCCACTCCTTGCAACACACTGGTGGTGGGCATAGGCTCAGCCATATTACTGATCGGTGTCATCACAGACCAAATAATCTCAATGAAGTCTTGAATATTCTGTGAAAGTGTTCTGTTCAAATCACCTACTGAAGCCACCAAAATCCTTAGAAGATCTACCTACAGGGTCATAACAGAGTCTTCTGCAAACGTGAGAAATTTATTGCAATGTGTTGCAGATGTAGGTATTAGACTCCGCCCACTTATCTATCACCTCCACGATATGAATGAAAACTGTCTCCACTGCCTCCACATGAGATTGATGCTCTCAAATCATGGTCCTTTTGAAGACTGGGCCCTGAGATCTAAGGCTCCTCAGCCTATGTGGAGAAACAATACTCTTCCTCTCTCCCACTTCCAGGTCCTCATTCTCACTAGCCCTCAGCGACTCACCAGTTACAACCATTCAAACTGTCTAACTAATTCCTCGTGAGTGGTGCCCCTCTGCTGGTGCTTCCACAGAGAAGATGCCAGGATGTTGGTGACAATGCGGTAGGAGCTGTGGATCTAGAAGTGCCCGGGCAGTCATCCGAGTGGCTGGCTTCATCCTCCTATGATGTGAAAGGCAGATAGGTGAGAGCAATACAGTTTGATGAGCAACGTCTTTTTTATTTGGTATATTTTAATAAATGTTTTCCCTTTTTTAAGTTCGGACCACCCCACTGTGTGAACACAGTGACATTTGCCCTTGAAGAAGTACTGAATGGGTGTAAGGACATTGCAGTACTTTAAGAATGCACAAGAAACTGAAATTACATGAAATGAGCCTTACCCGGCCTTTACCAAACTACTCTTGGCCTCTCCTGCTTTCTGTCCATCTGCCTACTATACTTAACGCCTTCTGATCCTCTGGACTTTAGGTTTTCTGTAATGGAGGTCCTCTCCTGGTTCTCATTCTGTATACTGGTTGTATGCCTTTTTTTTTCCTTCGGAAGGAGAGAACACAATGCTGCAGGCCTGTGAATGTTGAGGAAACTTGGCCCATTCATGCCATGATGATGAGAGGTGAAGGTGCCTTGTCCCTTTAAATGAAATGTCTGTGAAGACTACCAGAAGCCCTTGTGGCAGGATCAGTGATTCAGAGAATGGTTTTGAGCAACAAAGGTGTTTGGAAAGGTTGCCCTTAGAAGAAACGAGTTTCCCTGCCACCCAGTCGCTGAGAGAGAAAGGGTATCATGGTTAAGGCAGTGAGTGAAGCTGTTTGTGTGGTAGAGGATGTGTATTGGCATCAGAACCTCAACTTATCTTGGCCATCGTTGTAAGGTCATTGAACCTCTTTCTCCAATGTTAGCAGTTCTTGGGGTGGTGCAGGTTGCACTGATTGTTTCTGCCACCTCCCTCCCTACAGCCTGGACCACCCTCCTATGGTGCTTTCTGCCCTCAGAGTCCATCCTGGCCCTCATTTCTGCCAGCAGCACCTCCACTGGTCCATCAGAAATTCTGGGGGCATTTCCAGCTGTTGACACGCCCGAGGCTACTGTTCCTCCTGCTGTCCTGTTGAGCTGTGATGGTACCATTGATCGGACTCCTCCCTCTCAGTGGCGATAAGCCAATGGAGGATGGTTGGCTGGCCTGCAAACTGCCCTGCATGGCCAATGGTGGTTCTGGGAAGAAATTCAGTGGGTAGCGACAGTTTCACAATGGTGGGTGTTCGGACCACCCCACTGCAAAGCCCCCCCCCGCTCCAACAGGAGGAGAATTCAGACCTGGATATCAGACATATTAGAATGCTATTTGTTCACTATTCCCCCTTCCTCATTCAGAATGCCTTGGCTCCACCTCTGCCCCTTCAGCTTGAATGATGGAATAGTCTAAGCTGTCGACTTATCTGCAAACTATCGGCAATGCTGATTTGTGATCACCTGTAAGGTGTGTTTCTGTGGGGTGGAACTGCTCTAATTATTCTAAATATGGCAAGTAAAATCAAGGAAAACACAAAGATGTTTTATAAATACATAAAGAGCAAGAGGATAACTAAAGAGATAGTAGGGCCTATTAGAGACCTAAAAGGTAACCTGTGTGTTGCGGCAGAAGGTGTGGGTATGGTTCTTAATGAATACTTTGCGTCTGTCTTCACAAACGAAAGTGACGATGCAGACAGTGAAGTTAAGGAGGAGGAGTGTGAAATATTAGATGAGATAAACATAGCGAGAGAGGTAGTATTAAGGGGTTTAGCATCTTTGAAAGTAGATAAATCACCAGGCCCGGATGAAATGTATCCTAGGCTGTTAAAAGAAGCAAAGGAGGTAATAGTGGTGGCTCTGACCATCATTTTCCAATCCTCTCTGGCTGCAGGTATGGTGCCAGAGGGCTGGAGGACTGCTAACATTGTACCTACCTGGGGTTGTGTCCAGCATTTCCCGCCCTACTAGAAGCCAGCCTGTCAATCAGGCTGACTTCTGGGAGGGAACTAGCCCGTGAGGTCACACGCACGCTCAGGAAAATCTGGAATTCTGGGTTTTCCGCGCTCTACCGGGCCCCTCCGCTCCGGGCGGGACAGAAGCTTCAAATTCTGGCCTCTGTTTTTGCTTCATCTGGTTGTTTTTTTAATACTCTCTGCAGGTTACTTCGAGTGGAGTTTAAAAGTGCTCTGATAATTTGTTTCCCACCCTATGCCTAATACTTATAATATGCAGAAGTAGACAGATGTGTGTTTTTATTATACCTCAGTTGCACAACTTCCTTCAATACCGAGTATTCCTAAATGTACCGCTAGTGACAGTGTGCACAAACAAGGATTTCTAAGCAAAGGAAATTCAGGTGAAATCCACGTTATGAGAGTTACGAAAACTATTTGCAAATTATCTTTAAGTGCATAAAGAGAAATGATTGTGATCAGTCTGTGTGCAAGGAAAACTTATTCAGATCACACTAAACATGTAGCAGCACTTACCTAAATCCATTCAGTTTGAGCTGGATTGTATAGAGGGTCTCTGTCTGCCTCGGGAAGTGGTGTGTAATAAACAATAAAGTGAAACATTATACAAGATATTCCTTTTAAGCAGAACATTCTGAGGTTTAAGCTTCCTCAGTGTAGTCAATGGTTCTGTCCAAAGCTGACACCTCGTAATGCCAAATATGGCCTGGTGAGTCTCCAGCAATCCAATCCAATGCAGCCTATGTGAATCATAGCTGGCAACAAGTGACAATCTCCCACTTGCAGTCCCATACGGGCTGTTAAATAACTGGAGAATGTGCTTCTAATCTTTTCCAAAAGCAGAGTAAGTTGATGAAAGTATTATTTCCATGTGCAGTGAACCACACACACACTGGGGTTGATTGTAGCCACGGGAGGACTGGGGGGCGGGAGTAGCGAGTGTGAGATGTGCTTGCTGCAGTAAGTTCCAAGCCCAGGCCTCATTTAAATCTGACAGGCGGGTTTCCCACTCGATGGTTGTTAGTGCAATTTCCACCGGCCCTCCAGAAGCCTGTTTAAAGCAGGAATGCACCTCTTAAAGCGAGGTTCCATTCCCCTCTGCTTGGTTCTGTCTGGAAGGAGCAATGCGGAGAAGGAGTGGCAGGCAAGCCCCCAGATTCACAGAAGACTTCTGGAGGTGCAAGCGAGGAGGAAAGTCCTGTGTTCCAGCAGTGGAAGGAGGGTTCCCTAACATAACGCACACCAAGCATGACGAGAGATGGCAGAGGTTGTAAGCTCCAGGATTGTAACCCCACCACCGCCCTCCCCACCCCCCCATAACTGAATCCAGTGGAGGAAGCGCTTCAATTACCTCACAAGAATAGCAAGGGCGAGTAAAGCTCTTAATTTCTCCATCTCTCTCAAGAACACCTGGCTGCAGTCCTTCACCCCCTCCTCTCCCAGCACTCTGATCTATTCCCTTCCCCCATCACTACCTTCACCGCCCATCACAAGGCCACACTACACCTCCTCTCATTCTCTCTTTTTGTAGTGCAGTGTTGTAATGTAGGGAATGCAGGAGCCAATTTGCACACAGCGAGGTCCCACAAACAGCAATGAGGTAAATGACTAGATAATCTGTTTTAGTGATGTTGGTTGGGGGATAAATGTTGGCCAGTGTGGTGTATGTAACCTGTTCCACCTTAAGAGAACTACCTTAAGAGATGTACTACTTTCTCTTGGTGGCTGTATACTGTAATACTGTAATACCGGTGGTGACCACACCGGTATATAAGTGTTGTGCAAGGATTTGCTGGGCAGTTCAGCCCTGACCTTCGAATAGTAAAGACCTGTTAAAAGTTATTCTTGTTGTCTGTGTCCAGTGATTGATCCTAAACATAACTGGGACATACAGGCTCAACAGTGGCGACGAGTCCGATCTTACCCTGCGGCAAATTTACATCCAAGGCAGCTTCGTCCTCAAAACGGGCGTCGAGAAGAGGCATCCGCCCTCATCATCCTGCTGAGCACCATCGCACGGGAGGCATCGAGAACCCGGGTTAAAAAGAAAAAGAATTCTGACCACGAAGCCCTCCATCAGCGACGGGCAGTGATCATCCCTTCTACCACGGTGGTGGGTAAGCCGATTAGCGACACGAGCAGAAAGTCGGCCGCGTTGACTGTGGAGTAGGGGAGGGAAAACGGAGGAATAAGGGCGGAGAGCTCAACCACGGACGGTAGAAAGGGCCGGGCTGCAATCGAGGCCGAGAGGCGCAGCGACTGGGGCAGCTTAAGGCTCGAGAGCCGCGGAGAACTCAAACGCAGCCGGTGTACAGGACCGGGCTGCGAGCGGGGCTGCGAGGCAAAGCAGCGTCGGGGAGTTGAGAAGCTTAAGGCACGAGAGCCGTGGAGAATTCAAACGCAGCCGGTGTAAAGGACCGGGCTGCAAGCGCGGCTGCAAGGCAAAGCAGCGTCGGGGAGTGAGAACCGCTGGGGAGGCGAGAACGGCAGCAGCAAGGCAATCGCCATTGCAGCCAGCGGGGGAAGAAGGCAAACGCGGGAATCCACCATTGTAGTCGGCGGGGGAAGAAGACGAGCGCGGGAAAGACCGCCAAGCGCGGGAAGCCGCCATTTTAGTAGGCGGGGGAAGAAGACAAGCGCGGGAAGCCGCCATTTAAAAAAATATATATATTTTAAAAACTTGCAAGGATTCCTAAACATGGGAGCATTAATACCTTTGATAGTGATGTCGAAGATTGGACCACGTATGTAGAACGCATGGAAGTTTATTGTAAAGCAAATAAGGTACCAGATGATGAGAAAGCATTAACCTTATTAAGCTCAATGGGGGCGAAGACATATGGGCTATTGAAGCACCTTCTATCACCAAATAAACCGGCGGATCAGACCTTCGCGAATATTGTTACTGTCCTGAAAAATCATTTAAACCCCACGACGCTGATGATAGCGGAACGATTTAAATTTTACAGAAGAACGCAGTTGAAAGACGAAAGCAACGCTGAATTTTTAATTGAACTACGTAAGCTATCGAAGTACTGTCAGTTTGGGACAGGGCTAGCAGATGCGCTGAGAGATAAATTTGTGTGTGGATTGTTAAAAGAAGGAACACAAAAGCGACTGCTTGAAGAGAATGATCTTACGCTTGATAAAGCTGTCACTATTGCAGCATCACAAGAAGCCGCAGCAAGAGGCACTGCGGAAATGCAGCTACGGTCACCGGAACTCTGCACCAATCAAATGGTCTTGAGTACAGTAAAATGTTATCGTTGTGGAAAGACAGCACACGATCAGAACCAGTGCTGGTTCAAAAATCAGGAATGCAGAAAATGTGGCAGGCTTGGTCACATAGCTAAAGTATGCCGGTCAGGAAAGAAGACCAGCAACAAAAAGTCACCGCAGGAAAAGTACAAAAAGGTACACAAGGTGACAGAGAACAGTTCGAACGAACAGAAGTCAGGTTCAGACGCCAGCAGTAATGAACTGGGTAGTCTAAGAGTACACAATGTTGGTAAGGAAGCAGACCTCCAAACAATTTGGGTCACACTTCAGATAGCAGGAGTCCAAGTGAAGATGGAATTGGACACTGGATCGGCATTGACGGTCATGAATAAGAAAGATTACAAAAGGTTATTCCCACATATTCCCCTACGGGATATAGAGATTGTATTGAAAACATACACGGGGCAAAGAGTATACCCCATCGGGAAGATAGAGGTAAAGGTGGTCCACAAGGGCAAAGAAAGCCGAGGAATGGACTTATATGTGCTACCTGAGGGAGGTCCACCACTACTGGGACGGGAGTGGATTAGGAAAATAAATATGGACTGGCATTCCTTAAAAGCACTAACGGTAGATTCCGGTACAAAAGATGTCAAACCTAAACGGTTGTCCAGAATATTGGACGATGCTAAAGAGGTGTTCCAACAAGGACTGGGAACACTGAGAGGAATTACGGCAAACATCAAGGTTGAAGAACATGCAAACCCGAAATTTTTCAAAGCCAGACCGGTACCTTATGCGATACGACCTGCTGTGGAAGCTGAGCTGGAAGGGCTAGAACGTTCAGGAGTACTGTCTAAGGTAGACTGGAGTGAGTGGGCCACGCCCATTGTCCCAGTCATGAAGCGTTCATCGAGCAACAAGCCGGGGGAACCGGGGAAGGTTCGCATCTGTGGTGATTTCAAGATCACTGTTAATCCGGTGCTTCACACGGTGCAGTATCCGCTTCCACGGATTGAGGATATCTTCGCTTCGTTGTCTGGCGGGAAACACTTCACCAAGATAGACCTGGCGCAGGCGTACTTACAGATGGAAGTTGAGGAAGAGTCACGCCAGTATCTCATGATCAACACGCATAGAGGCTTGTACCGGTATAATAGACTGGTTTTTGGAGTGGCATCGGCTCCAGCAATTTGGCAGAGGGCCATGGAGCAGGTATTACAGGGAATTCCAGGTACACAATGTTACCTGGATGATATCCTGATTACAGGAGATGATGACGAGGAACACCTTGCAAACTTGGAACTGGTGCTCACCAGATTGAAAGAATATGGTCTTCGAGTTAATCGCCAGAAATGTGAATGCTTTCAGAAGCGGATCTCGTACTGTGGTCATGTCATTGACCAGGAAGGGCTTCATAAGTCTCCTGACAAGATCGAAGCTGTTCTGAAGGCTCCCGCTCCGGATAATGTATCCCAATTGAGGTCGTTTCTAGGGTTGATTAACTATTACCATAAGTTTCTGCCAAATTTATCCACGGTGCTGCACCCGCTGAACGCTCTTTTGCAGAAGGGAGTACCATGGAAGTGGAGCGAGGACTGTAAGAGGGCATTTCGCGAAAGCAAGGCACTGATCACCTCAGAGGAAGTGTTGGCTCACTTCAACCCAACGCTGCCTATTCGTTTGGCTTGTGATGCTTCTCCATATGGTATTGGGGCAGTACTCTCACACAAGTTGCCAAATGGCCAGGAGAGGCCAGTTGCATTCGCATCCAGATCATTGACCTCCGCTGAGCGCAACTATGCTCACATAGATAGGGAGGCTCTCAGCCTTGTGTGGGGAGTAAAGAAGTTTAATCATTACCTGCAGGGCCAAAAGTTTACGCTTCTGACAGACCAGCAGCCGTTTTTATCCATTTTTAACCCTAAGAAGGGTGTTTCGGTGATGACAGCACAGAGACTCCAGAGATGGTCCCTTTTCCTAGGGGCACATCAATATCAGATAGAATTCAAAGGTACAAAGCAGCATGGTAATGCTGATGGGCTGTCGCGCCTGCCACTACCTACAGAGGAGGAGGCACCGACGGTTGACCCTGTTGAGTTATTTCACTCGACCATCATCGAATGTTTACCAGTCACCAATGCAAGTATTGAAAGAGAAACCAGGAACGACCCAACACTGTCCAGGGTCTACGAAGTGACAGTGAAGGGATGGCCAGCACATGGTGATCCACTGTTACCGGCATTCTCAGCAAGACGAGAACAGCTGTCCGTCTGTCAAGGAACATTGATGTATGGAACAAGGGTGATTATTCCTCCTAAGTTAAGAGAGAGAGTTCTAAAGGAACTGCATGAAGGTCATCTGGGGGGAGTCAAGATGAAAAGCCTTGCTAGGGCTTATGTGTGGTGGCCGGGTATTGACCAACAGATAGAGGAGCTGACGAAAAGCTGCTCAGGGTGCCAAAAAGTGCAAAATGCACCTCCGATTGCACCGCTGCATCCATGGGAATGGCCTTCAATCCCATGGCAATGTGTACATATTGACTTTGCTGGTCCATTCATGGACTCCATGTTTTTAATTGCGGTGGACGCACATTCTAAATGGCCAGAAGTGATTAAGATGACTACCACTACCTCGGAAAAGACGATCGCGGTGTTAAGAACGATGTTTGCGAGAAATGGATTGCCAGAACAAATATGTTCAGACAACGGACCGCAGTTCGTGTCAGAAGAATTCCAGAGATTCATGAAGAAGAATGGGGTGAAACATTATACCTCTGCCCCATATCATCCGGCTACAAATGGGTTGGCCGAGAGATTTGTACAAATGTTTAAAAAAGCAATAAAGGCCATGAGCGAAGATCAGATTCCACTACAACACAAGGTGGACAAATTCCTACTGGCATATCGAAACGCCACTCATGCAGTGACAAACCAAAGTCCTGCCATGATGTTCTACAACAGGAGGTTGCGGTCCAGGTTGGACTTGTTAAAACCAAATGTGCGGAGGGAAGTTGAAAACAAACAGTTCCAGCATATAAATAACAAGACCACTCGGAGTTTCGAAATAGGACAACCAGTGTTAGCCCGGGACTATAAAAACGAGAAATGGCAACCTGGAACAATTCGGGCCAGACAAGGACCCCTGATGTACACGGTAGATATTGGTGAAAATGTAATACGGCGTCATGCTGACCAACTGGTAGAATCGAGAACAAGGGTCGAACCCATGGTTACGGCAGAGACAACCGTGAAAGAAGTTAGTGAACCTGAAGCATCTACCTCAGAAGTGAATGTACCTGATGAGGATGTCCAATCCATAAGAGACCAACTAGATGAGTCACCCCAGCAACGAGAATCAGAGACCCCTGAAAGGCGTTATCCAACTCGAATCAGGAGGCCTCCTCAGAGACTGAATCTTTGAACTGTTTTGCATGAAGTTGTATATATATATGTTATTATGTTATGTTAAATGGGGATATAACTGTTAAGCTAAAAAGGGAGGATTGTGGTGTATGTAACCTGTTCCACCTTAAGAGAACTACCTTAAGAGATGTACTACTTTCTCTTGACGGCTGTATACTGTAATACTGTAATACCGGTGGTGACCACACCGGTATATAAGTGTTGTGCAAGGATTTGCTGGGCAGTTCAGCCCTGACCTTTGAATAGTAAAGACCTGTTAAAAGTTATTCTTGTTGTCTGTGTCCAGTGATTGATCCTAAACCTAACTGGGACATACAGGCTCAACAGCCAGGACACCAGGGATAACTCCCCTGCTCTTCTTCAAAATAAGGGAGTGGTGGCATGGGCAGCCCAGGAGAGAGCTCACTGGAGGAGGAGGTCATCTCCGAACTCTGCTGAGGAGGACGGAGATGAGGATTTCAGGGGTTCAGCTATTAAATGGAAATTGATAGTCTCACACAAGCAGTTAAAGCAGGCATTGAGCACATGATCAAGGCTGACACTCCAGTGTAGTTCCGAGGGAGTGCTGTACTGTCGGATGCGATGTTAAACCGAGGCCCCGTCTGCCCTCTCAGGTAGACGTAAAAGATTCCGGGGGAGAAATTCGGTACCACCCCATTTGGGTCGCAATTGTTGGCCGAGCGCAATGTTTAGCGCCTGACGCTAATTATCGCCTCCGACTGCAAACTTGGTTTCTATCGCCCCTGAAGGTGATAGGAGCGTAAATCAGGCGCTACACACTTCTCTTAAGGCGCTAACGCTGAGGAGCGAGTCGCTACCTCAGAGCGCTGGCGAAGCTCATGTGATGTCAGTCAGCAATGGAACACAGACACACTGGCGCCGGCCAGTTCTTAAAGGGGAGGGTTGATCTTGCTCTCCAGCCACACCCTGCTCATTGCAGCCTTGAATCTCGGCCTGGAGAGACCTGTACATTAAATCGGCTGGAAAGAACAATGGGGAGGCCCAGGGAAATAACTCAGAGTGCAGCCCCCACAGTCTCTTCTAAATTGATGCATGGAAGGTCAAATCAAAATGAACTTGCAAAGTGCTGCTCAGTACCCAAAACTCCTTCACACAGTGTTAAATCTCTCCAGAAGTCTCTCTCTCTCTCTCAGAATGCGTGGTGCAAAAATGTCAGCGACAAAAAAAGGCAGGAAGTGGCCGTCTTTAAATAGCACACCCCCAGTCCCTTACTGACTGCAAAACGTTCCCGTCAACCTGTCGCTGTCATTGCTAGCGGCAGGTGGAAAGGCAGGGGGTGCCACTCAATATCCAGTCTGGGGCGCTACCGGGGCGTTGCACGCTCGACTGACGTCATGATCTGCGGGCGCAGGAGATCGTGGCAGTAGTGTTTAGCGCCGCCGGAAAATGTCTGGTCAATTTTGCGAGCGGCGCAAACAGCGCCGTGCCCAGGCGCTAGTTGCTTTGCGCCCCATTAGCGTCCTATTAGCAAAGAAACCACATTTTTTCCCCTCCATATTTAGAACAAGAGCCTGGCCAATATTCATCCCCCAACCAACATCACTGAAAGATTATCTGCCCATTTATCTCATCGCTGTTTGTGGAACCTTGCTGTGTGCAAATTGGCTGGTGGAGCTATCTAAATAACTGCAGTTACTACATTTGAAATGTATTTCATTGGCTGTAAAGCATTTTGAGATGACCTAAGGATGTGATATCTATTACATAAATGCAAGCTCTTTCTTTCTTTCTCTTTCTTGACCAACTGTCTCTGTGGCAGAATTTTTCCAAGATCCCAATAATTCATCAAGCACCTTTGGAATGGTTGTAAAGGCCACCTCATAGACAGTGAATATGCACTAATGGTCATTGAATCCTTGCCAGAATAAGTGATGATCGGTGATATAAAATTTGTTGTGATATATCTCGCAAAGCCACAAGGAATCTCAGCAATGTGCTATAGCAACGGTATCAGTTTATATAGAACATCCATATAAAATTAATGTTTAAATAAAGATTTAGGAAATTCGTTTTGATAGGAATAGGAGTTGGCCAGTCAGCCCCTCGAGCCTACAAGCAGATTATGGCTGATCTGTACCTCAACTCCATCTACTCGCCTTAGCTCCATACCCCTTGATATCCTTACCTAACAAAAAATCTGTCGCTCTCAGTCTTGAAAACTCCAATTGTCCCAGCATCCACAGCCTTTTGGGGGAGAGAATTCCAGATTTCTTTATAAACTGAAGTGGTGAAAAATGTGGGTACAGATACTGAGGAGTTTTCAAGCTTGTAATAGGTTTGAAGGCAAGGAATAAAGCGACGTAAAGTTTTGAACTTGTTAACAGTACACAGCTATAATAAAATAAGGATCAGCTCTTAAGTCTGTCATAATAAGTGAGGCCAAGGAAATCCATAACACAAGAAAACAGTTTATAACAGCTGACTAAAACAATGTAAGAGATCTCTTTGAAATCCATTATTTCATCAAGCAATTGAGTGAGGTTGCCAGACAGCTGCAAAGTGTGGCTTTCTTTCTATGGGCTTGTCAGATGTATTTGAATCCAATTTTTTCACAATCCACTATTGCTGCCTTCATGTCAGTTGTAGCTGTGAAAAATCCCAGGCGGCAGTGGGATAACCCGGGATTCCCAGGGGAACGCGCATGTGCTTTTCTCAAAGTCTGGTGAATGAGAGAATTGTGACAGTTTGGATTCATGCCGCTTAACGAAAAGCGACAACTGCATCCTAGGAAAACTGAGAGCTTTTTCAAGCCACTTGGTCTTTGTAACCCACCACAGAAGGTATTGTGCCAATCAGAAAACGAGTAATAGAGTGAGCATAGCAGGTGGAGCATAAGTCAGGGGCAGCGGAAATGGTACATATGGGACGTGTTTGTTGGAAATCTCAGCTACTGGCAATAAAAAAAAATGCAAATTAAACCTTGAAAAAGATCTAGTCTAAAAAACAGCACACCATTTCCTATAGTTTAGTGTATTTTCCTTTGTGGTTTTTACTTATTACTATTTATTATTAGAAACAGTAAAATTGCTATCTGTAATTGAAGCTAAAAATGTACCCATCATTTGCCAAATTGAAAGCATTGACACTAGGTTTGCAAAATGTAAACTTTAAAATTACCATTGGAAATATACCTTTTAAATAATTTCTACGAAGAATTTCTTGGAAAAAAGTTATTAATTAAGATGAAGCAAATTTGTGCTATTGTATTGTAAATTGCTGCTGTCTGCTGAGATTTTAGCTCACTTGGCTAGCGTTTTTAAAATATATGTTTGAAAATTACCGCAGCATTTTCTGATAGCTACTTAAAGATTTTTCAAAATCATAAATTGTCAGGTAGTCCAAATTTTTAAGTATTAATTCTTGGGATGTGTGCATCACTGGCAAAGTGGGCTTTATTGCCCATTCCTAGTTACTATTCAGAAGGTGGTGGTGAGCCGCCTTGAACCGCTGCAGTCCGTGTGGTGAAGGTACTCCCACAATGTTAGGGAAGGAGTTCCAGGATTGTCACCCAGCGACAATGAAGGAACGGCGATATACTTCCAAGTCAGGATGGTGTGTACCTTGGAGGTGAACTTGCAGGTGATGGTGTTCCCATGCTCCTTCTAGGTGGTAGAAGTCGCGGGCTTGGAAGGTGCTGCTGAAGAAGGCGGTGCATCCTGTAGATAGTAAACGCTGCAACACTAATCAATGGGGCGCCAATCAAACTGACTGCTTTGGCCTGGATGGTGTTGAGTTTCTTGAGTGTTGTTGCAGCTGCACTCATCCAGGTGAGTGGAGAGCATTCCATCACACTCCTGACTTGTGCCTTGTAGGTGATGGAGAGGCTCTGGGGAGTCAGGAGGTGAAGAAGAAATAAGAACAACTAAAGTATTTCTTTTAACAAAGTGCAACAGATACTCAGTGGGTACATGGAATAATGGAAAGGAAATTCGTGTGGTGTGAATAACGGCTGGCCGATCAATATCTCTCGATTTACGCCATTACTGAAAGGTTAAATTACTCCCAAAAAGAGAGGAAAATGTGTTTATTCACAACTGCCAAAGTTACAAGTGTTTTCTTAAAATATCATCTCAGCCCAGTTGCTAACACTCTTGGCTCTGAAATAAAAAAATTGAGGCTTTAAGCCTCCGGCCGAGAGTTGAACACAAACGCTAGTGCTGCACAGTTGGAGGTGCCACCCTTCATATGAGACATTAAACTACCTGCCAGTTCAGGTAAATGTTAAATCCTCATGTTGCTATTTGAAAAAGAGCAGTGTCCTGATCAATATATTTCCCTGAATTAATAGCACATTTGGTGGGTGGTGTCGCGATCGCAGAGGGCGGGCGTTCCCGGGCGGCGATGGCCCAGATTATTTTTGTGGGCACTGGAGGAGCAGTCTTGGTCCTGGTGAGCTTGAGCCTCAAAAATAATTCGACACCTTTAGTGGGTATGTTTGGTTCTATCACCCGTGGAACTGGTCGGAGTGTACGCTGCATAGGCGCCGACCCCAGTTCCAACCTAATATGGCAATCAGGGTCCTATTTACATCATAGGACTCCGATTTCCATTTTAAAAGGAGCCTATTGCCTGAAACAGGCGGGCGTGTTGGACACCCGGTGGTAGGCCCCTTTCAAAATGGAGCCGGTTGCATCGGGTGTGTTAACGGGGCGGTAAGGGTATGACCCCATTTTGAGGCCATTACCGCCCCGTTACCGCCAGGTGAGGCCAGTCAGAGTCGACCCCAATGACTTAAATCTTTGCAATAATTACAAACATGGGGGTAATATAGTCTGGTAAAGCAGCCAAGGAATTACAGAGGAACCTGACCAAGTGGACAGGGCTATGGCCAGTGAAGTTCAAGACAGGTAACTGCCAGTTCTGACACACTGGAAGAAAATATCAGAAACATACTTAGAGAATGGTATTGATCTTGTTAGGGGACAGACTGCAATAAATCTTAGTCGTCTACACTGAACTGGGTAATTTTGACTTTGGGCAATAGTGTCATCGGTCAGCTGCCTGTTATACATCTCTCCCGATTGTCCTGTTGTCCCCAAGCATCCGTCTGTCCAATCTTCAGATGGCCACAAAATGAAGAAGTCACGACTGCTATGATCAAAGACCAGCTTGCATGTTAACGTACAAGAACCCCTTTCTGTTTGTGAAGACTGCGGGGTTGCGACCCATATGTGTATGCCATCAATAATGCCCTGCAATTTGGGGACACCTGCGATAATTGTCCTCTACATTTGTGCACAGCAGGTTGTTAAATCTGGCAGGTATCCCTTGAGGTTGCTTGAAAGGATCCAGTAACACAGAGATTCAAGCTCGTGGGCACCTTGATAGCTAATGGCAAGGCTTTGCCTATTCTGGAACTCAAGAACACAGCATATTCCTAGTAAAATGTAAGTGGCCAAGGCAGAGCCCGCCCACCCCCCCTCAGAAATATCTAAGTGGATGTGCCTTGGTTAAGGTGGGTGCAGCAAAGCTACCTCAGGTGTTGCACCTCCCTGTCATGCCTCTCAGGTCCCCTGGCCTCCCACCTCTAAAACAAGCAAATCATAGTGGGAGGCCCATCTTGAGATTGTGACTATAGCAAATTAAATTGTAGCTTTCAACAAGCCACAGATAGAAAATGGGAAGCGGCTGAAAATTTCCCTCCAAAATATAGGTTGTAACCCAAACCGGAACAATGCAACAGAAACAATGCCAAAAAGCTACCTGAACAAGGAGGACAGCAGCAATACAAGGTTCTATAGCTAATAATGGCAATCCCCTTTAAGAGTGCTATGTCCAAAATACCTTTAAAGCTGTGTCCATTTTATATGGGCACTGAATGACTTCATCGCATTCCCAGCACTGAATATGAAAAAGGCTGCCAACAGGTAATTTAAGTTCATTAACGAATTTCAACGGCTAAATGTGGGAATCGTACGAAAGGTGCGATTTGCGACAGGTCTTAAATCGCAGCCTGTGCCACAGAATGGTGCTCGGCATGAATTGAGAGAGAAACAGGCCTAGCCCTCTCACGCAATTATAGTCCCTAGCTTCTTTGATCAGCACCAGTCCTAACAGAGCACTCAGTCGCATAATTGGCCTCATAGAATCACCGCTTCGATTCACTGCTGTAAGAACTAAATCAGCAGAGGGTGGAGAAGAAAAAAACCCTAAATAAATAGTCTAGTCAGAGTTGTATTGAAGCGCAGAGATTTTCGAAACCCTGAATGATGGTAATGTTCACTGTCTCTATGTAGTCTAAATTCTCTCTATAGTCTTGATAAAGTGGGCATTTGTGGCTGGTGGTCTGCTGTTCTTTTTAAATTACAAAATATATTAGGCTTCTCAGCTGAAAATACACAGCAAGCCAGATTTGCACAGTGAATATTTTCTTCTCAATGTGTTTGAAATAGTGCCTTTCTACCACCCTGTCCGTTAGGGAAAACAGCTGTTGTGTAAATTCAACCAGCCAGGACAACTTGAGGAAAGAGTCATGTGGAGGAAACTGTGTCCTCACAGAAGTTGGAAAAGGGCCAGCAATGTTTTACTAGGTGTAGGATGGTTCTGTTTTTTTTAAAACTGTGCACAGAAAACAGGAGAATGGCGTTCTTGGGCCTGTTGCCAACTTACTGATCAGCTCTGTCCAGCTCCTCAAAGTACCAATCATCAGTCACTTTGCCAGGAATGTGGGAAAAAATAATTGTCGCCTGTGAAACTAAAAGTAGAGGGAAATGAGCCTATTCAAAAAAATTCAACCCCTAGCTTAATATTAATCGGGGCATAGGCCCACATTAATGAAATGGTAATGGCTGCTCTCTCAGTATCTCAATGTGCAACTGCAATGTGTGATGTGACGTGATACTGAGTTAATATAGACCAGGATGGTATGGTGTTTGATACCCGGCCTGTATTGAGTCAGCCGCTGTCAGCCTCAGCTTCCCTAATATAAGAGGGGATGGGGGGTGGGGTGCAGAATCAACCAGCTCTTAATGACTTTTTGGAGATCTCTGCTGTATGTATGTGGACGTCCGGTGAAGACAGCATGGTTTGACTGAGATGCTCCTCACTGTCAAATAGCCAGCATATAACCATTGTACAGCCTCAGACACAAAGGCCACAATATTTACGGGGAAGCGGGTAGGGAGCGAGGGCGTGTGTCTGCAGCCGGGAAACCTGGATTGGCGGGAATGCGGAGGCCTGCCCAGTTTAACAGTAAGACCTCTTAGCATTCTTTTTGCTCCGTTTCCTGCCTGGCGGCCGGCCAGATTAAGATGCTGGCCGGCTGTTGGGCAGGAAAGCCAGCAATATAACCGTAACCGGGGACCGCTGGGTTCAATCCCCAGCAATCGGTGAAGATCAGGGCATTGGAGAGTGGGGGTGGTGGGAGTGGGGGTGAATCACAATGCAGCAGCGAGGAGGGAGGGAGAGGTTGCGGGGTGGGTTTGAAGATCACGAGGAGGGTGGCTGCTCGCAGGGGGTCCTGAAGATTGTGGAGAGGGAGGGATCGCGGGCTGGCCTGAAGATTACCTGCTGGATCTGCCAGCCCCCGCCTCCCTTTAGCTGCCGGGTTTCCCATGCCCTGGAAAACCCAGCCCGCTGCCGTTAAATTCAAATGGCTGCCAAAACCTGCGGAGTGCAGCCTCATTTAAATATTATAATGATGTCCCGCCTCTCCAGAGCGGGTTACTCAGATGCCTCCAAGCCTGCTGCAGTTAAACCGCAAGTAGACACGTTCGCGGCGGGTTAGGGTTGGGTTTCACATATTTACCGATTTAACCCTCCAGTACCTCAATAAAGTGTGGTAGAATTTTAACCCCCCCGAAAATTCCACCCAAAGAGTGGCCTGTATTGAGGTACTGCAGGGCTGCCAACACTCATGGAACCAGTATTAGTCAGCAGCTTCAGGAGAAGTGAATAGGAACGAGGATGAAAATTGGGGGGACAACAATGGGGACTCAACTGTTAACAGAAATGTTCCCACAGAAAACAATTTCCCATATTTGGGGATAAGTTTAACCTCAGGTAAAGGAAACATCCTCCTGCCAGTTATGGCTCCTTACTCCAGGGGGAAATAATCATGTGTGCAAACACTGTGTAAAAGGGATCAATTCTATTTCAGACAGTGACAAGTGCTGCACCCCAGACCCAAACTCACCAACAGGAAGTATTTTAACTGTTTCATTGCCCTCTATTCCTTACACCTCTCTTGGACTGAATTATTTTCCAGTAGCAGGATGATTCTGATTTTATGGTGGACAGTTGAGCGTTACTGCTCTATTTGATACCTCAGGGCCAATAGCAGTGTTCAATTTTCAGGGGAAGAGTAGGATGGACCTTTTGTGACCTAACTGATCTCAACCACGACAAGATGGCAGTCTGAAAAAATAATGTAAGCCTAAAAATTACAGTTGGTGATATCAGCAACAACAACTTGTATTTATTCAGCGCCTTTAACATAGTAAAACGTCCCAAGACGCTGTACAGGAGTATTTTAAGACAAAAAATTTGACACCGAGCCGCATAAGCATAAATTAGGGCAGGTGACCAAAAGCTTGGTCAAAGAGGCAGGTTTTAAGGAGCGTCTTAAAGGAGGAAAGAGAGGTAGAGAGGTGGAGAGGTTTAGGTTGCACGGTGTTCAGCGCCATTCACAATTCCTCAGATAATGAAGCAGTCCATGCCAGCATGCAATAAGACCTGGACGACGTTCAGGCTTGGGCTGATATGTGGCAGGTAACATTTGCGCCACAGAAGTGCCAGGCATGACTATCTCCAACAAGCGAGAGTCTAACCACCTCCCCTTGACATTCAATGGCATTACCATCGGTGAATCCCCCACTATCAACATCCTGGGGGTCACCATTAACCAGAGTCTTAACTGGACCAGCCACATAAATACTGTGGCAACAAGAGCAGGTCAGAGGCTAGGTATTCTGCAGCGAGTGTCTCACCTCCTGACTCTCCAAAGCCTTTCCACCATCTCCAAGGCACAAGTCAGGAGTGTGATGGAATACTCTCCACTTGCCTGGATGAGTGCAGCTCCTACAACACTCAAGAAGCTCAACACTATTCAGGACAAAGCAGCCCGCTTGATTGACACCCCATCCACCACCTTAAACATTCACTCCCTCCACCACTGGCGCAGCATGGCTGCAGTGTGTACCATCTACAAGATGCACTGCAGCAACTCGCCAAGGCTTCTTTGACAGCACCTCCCAAACCCTCGACCTCTTCCACCTAGAAGGACAAGGGCAGCAGGTGCATGGGAACACCACCACCTCCAAGTTCCCCTCCAAGTCACACACCATCCTGACTTAGAAGTATATCGCCAATCCTTCATCGTCGCTGGGTCAAAATCCTGGAACTCCCTACCTAACAGCATTGTGGGAGTACCATCACTACATGGACTGCAGTGGTTCAAGAAGATGGCTCACCACCACCTTCTCAAGGGCAACTAGGGATGGGCAATAAATGCTGGAATTGCCAGCAACGCCCTGATCCCATAAACAAATTTTAAAAAAGCTTGGCATTCCAGAGCTTAGGGCCTAGGCAACTGAAGGCATGGCCACCAATGGTTGAGCGATTATAATCGGGGATGCTCAAGAGGGCAGAATTCGAGGAGCGCAGCTATCTCGGAGGGTTGTGGGGCTGAAGGAGATTACAGAGATAGGGAGGGGCGAGGCCATGGAGGGATTTGAAAACAAGGATTAGAATTTTGAAATTGAGGCGCTGCTTAACCGGGAGCCAATGTAGGTCAGCGAGCACAGGGGTGATGGGTGAACGAGACTTGATGCGAGTTAGGACACGGGCAGCCGAGTTTTGGATCATCTCAAGTTTACGTAGGGTAGAATGTGGGAGGCCAGCCAGGAGTGCGTTGGAATAGTCAAGTCTAGAGGTAACAAAGACATGGATGAGGGTTTCAGCAGTGGATGAGCTGAGGCAAGGGTGGAGATGGGCGATGTTACAGAGGTGGAAATAGGCGGTCTTAGATATACTGCGGATATGTGGTCGGAAGCTCAAATCAGGGTCAAATATGACACCAAAGTTGCGAACAGTGTGGTTCAGCCTCAGACAGATGTTAGGGAGAGGGATGGAGTCAATGGCTGGAGAACGGAGCTTGTGGTGGGGACTGAAAACAATGGCTTCAGTCTTCCCAATATTTAATTGGAGAAAATTACTGCTCATCCAGAACTGTATGTCGGGCAAGCAGTCTGGCAATTTAGAGACCGTGGAGGGGTCAAGAGATGAGGTAGTAAGGTAGAGCTGGGTGTCATCAGCGTACATGTGGAAACTGACGCTGTGTTTTCGGATGATGTCGCCAAGGGGCTGCATGTAGATGAGAAATAGGAGGGGACCAAGGATAGATGCTTGGGGGACACCAGGGGTACCGGTAACAGCAGAGAAACACTTAACACTTAGTATGATATTCCTTGGCCACTGTTTTAGCGGAGGCATTGACTCTTAAAATAAATGACCTGCGCTAAAATCGTCAGGTGGAGAATGTGCTATGAATCCACTCACAGAAATTTCTGGCCTCCAGTTTTGACTTTGTGAAAATAATTTCAAACACAGCCTATTTTATCTTTAACAAGAATCTTTATATTGAAATTCTGACAGCAATTTGTCTTTCCCATTATGACCCACAACCACAGATCCCGAAAGGCCAGTAAACGTGACAAGATGTAATTTCCCTGCACCATCATTGTTTTAAATGGTGGAACACAGTTAGCAATGCTAGACTAGATTAGCTGCAGATCTCATTTACCAGATACTTTATATATCGTCTTTTTAACCCTTTTGGGCGCTTTAATCTATCAAACCGGGCTTTTGTTTTAATTAATCTGATTTTCCACTTATTATTTATCCTTTCCTGCTGGGCTATAGTTCCACAGAGACCAAACAGTCCTTCTCAGAGAAATCGGAATGATTCTTTTTCTTTAATGGTTGAGAAGCATTTGAAGCACAGTAAATACTGAAATTCTGCCACAGACAAAGATCTAGGACCACAGAATTATACCTGATTTATAAGATTGATTATAAGAGAAGGGAAGTGAAGGGGAGTTAAGTTTCATGTTTTCCTGAAGGTATTAGGGACTTACAAAGCATAAAAAGACGCAACACCATGGAGCCTGCTGCTGTTGTCCACTACTATTATTAACCTAAGTGTACTTAGTACTGGCAATGGAAGTAGGAATGGAACCGACTTCTATTTTGCAGTTCTTGTCATAGGAACATAGGAACGGGATAGGCCATTCAGCCTCCGCGAGCCTGTTTCACCATTCAATTAGATCGTAGCTGCTCTGTACCTCAACTCTGCCTTTACCTGCCTTTGCTCCATACCCTTTGATACCCTAACCTAACAAAAATCTATCGATCTCAGTCTTGAAAATTTCAATTGACCCCCCAACATCCACAGCCTCTTGGGGGCAAGAGTTCCAGATTTCCACGACCCTTTGTGTGAAGAAGTGCTTCCTGGTTTCACTCCTGAATGGCCTAGCCCTAAATTTAAGATTATGCCCTCTTGTTCTGGAATCCCCCATCAGAAGAAATAGTTGCTTGACATCAACCCTATCGCATCCCTTTAATCATTGTAAACAACTCGATCAGATCACTCCTCAATCTTCTAAACTCCAGGGAATACAATCCTTGAACTGCCAGAAGCACAAACATAACCAAAGTATAAGTATTGTTATTAGATTAGAAATAAGAATAGTGACTCTAATGCTTAAGGACATTTTTGTGTGTTTTAGGACTTTTTTTACTCTGACACAGATGGTTTCAATATCAGAAACCATCAAGTCACGCTGACTGTACGAGTGTCAATACATATGGTTAGTGGTGGCTAACACTGATCTTGAATTTGAGATAAGTATCAACCCCCTAATGTGTACGCTTCAAAAACAGCGAATGAAACCTTAAACAATTGAAGGCTATTCGTTGATGTCCGTGCTGCAAGAGCAATAATGCTTTCTGTTTTAGCTTAGGAGCATGCAATGTTTCAGCGAAGGAATATAACTAAAAGGCATAAGCACTGTGACAGTTACAAATGCACTTCAGACAACATTCAATTGAATAAAGTTATCCCCAAAAAAGGATATAACTAGCAGTAAGATAGATACAGCGTCCACATGGATTGAGTTAAAAGATAAGAAGGGATTCATCACCCAAATAGGTGTATACTATAAACCGCCAAATAGTGGAAGGGAATTGGAGGAAGAAATATGTAGGCAAATCTATGAGGTAAGCAGCAGGCATAGAATAATAATCATGGGCAATTTCAACTACCCCCAAAAAACTGGCAGGTAGAAGTGGAGAAAAGGGAATCGAGTTTTTACAGTGTATTCAGGACTCCATTCCCACTCAGTATGCAAGAAGTCCAACAGGAAAAGAAACACTGCCGAATCTTGTAATGGGTAATGAACCAGAACAAATAGGAGAAGTAAGAGTAGGGGAGCATCTTAGTAATAGTGATCACAACACAGTAAGGGTCAAGATTAGGATCGAGAGTGACATAAAACAAAGACTAAGGTAATAGATTGGAAAAGAGCAAATTATGATGAAATGAAGGTGGAACTTAAGATGGTAAACTAAATAAAACTTGAAATACAAAGAGACAGAAAAACAGTGGGAAATCTTCAAAAGGGTAATCAATAGCGTTCAAGAGAAATGTATTTCACTAAAAGCAAAAAACAAGCAAACTAATTATGGGGCACAATGGATGAATAAAGAACTCCAGTGAAAATTGAATCTAAAAAAAAGACAAAGGGGGAAAAATTTGTCCCCTTAGCACCTCCTGTTAGTGCCAGCAGATGGTGCTAAAGGGGTGCTAGAGCATTATCATTGGGGTGAGGCGAATCCAGCGGCGTACGCCAAATCCTGCCCCCGCATAGCACCGCCGGCAACAGTTATTGTCGGGAGCCTCAACGCCAGGTGGATCGTGACATCAGTGAGTGCGCAATGCTCACTGACTGCCCGATCTGCAAAATTGATTGTCAACACCTACCTTAGTGCCTGGAGTAAACAGCGACTGGGAGAGCTGGCATGAAGCACCAGGAAGCGGGCTCCAGGGATGTTATTTAAAGGGATCATCAGTAATGACTCGCAGCTCTCAGGTTAGTGCAGTTTCAGTGGTTTCTTGTCAGTGTCACATAGTCCAACAGTTTCATTCAGTAATTTCAAGGTACTTTTGTTTTAGGAGTTTTGTGGCAACTAAAAAGTAGCTACATTTATTCTTAAAAAAATCAAACTGTTACACTCGGTAACATTAATAGGGGCTGTACTGGCAGTCGACCTAGCCCTCCAGGATCTACGGCGGAGGGAGCATAGGCAGCAAGAATGATGGGAACATGTGCGCAGAGAGATGAGGAGGGACATCACGGCTCTCAGCAGGAGGCTTTACCCTCCGAGGGTATTCCGAAAGCACTTCTCCTACCTTCAATAAAGCGAGGAGCAGTGTATTAGATGGCTTCGCCTCACCAAAGATGTGGTCACAGAACTCTGCCACCTCCTCCAAACAGACCTGCAGCCTCACACCAGGATAACTTAAAGCCCAGATCCCCTTTGCTCACCACATCCCCATCATTCCATCCCTCTTGCAGGCCATTTCACACCGCAAAGCTGAAATGACAGACACCACAAAAGAATGGTAAGTGAATTAATACATTTATCAAAAATCAATGAATACATATTTATGGTAGTCTGGGCTGGCAGGATGACAGGCAGTGACATGGACAATGTCGGCGTGGCAGTGGTGGGAGCAGGAATGCTGTCATCCTGAGAGGACAGCAGGTTCCTGCTCCACTGACCCACTGCCACACTTCCGGGGCAGCACCTCAGCATCCCTAGCAATCTATTGGAGCACAGATTGCTGGCCTGCTGCAACACCTTGGAAGCCCCGGTCGACAGTGGTACACCCAGCCACAATGGCAGTCAGAGCTTGAGTGGCATCAAGCTGAGACTGCATGAGAGCAGTCTGAAATTGGATGCCACCAAGCATAGACTGCATTACAGCACTAAGATGTTGTGTCGCTTCTGCCTGTGCTGCAATGGAAGCTGCCAGATCGCCCATCACATGCGGCATCAGGTCTGGGTTGCCACGGTTTCTCTGGGTGTCTACCATCCTTTGCAGACTGGAAATGATGGGCTCCATTGAGTGCGCAGAGCGTTGTGCAATGTTGGAGGCGGACTCCTCCACGTGCCTTACCATTGCAGAGAGGGTCTCAGGCACCCTTGCCATTGCACCTATCATCTCCGTGTGCATGCCCATCACCCTTCTTCTAAAGACCTCTCCATCGAGGTCCTCATCTGAGTCCTGTGCAGCAGAACCCGCGCGTGAACTTGCCCTTCCGGGGAGCTGGCCCCCTGGCCTCCTGGCCTTGCTGCAGCCCATTCATCCACGGTGCCTCACCCTGTGCAAATCCCGCTACTATACAAGAATGCGTAGTGCCAGTATCTGAGCTGGTGCCTGCGGGTGAGATATACAGTGATGCGGTGTGTTCTTCATCTTCCTCTTCTCCCGCCTCGCTCTCCGCGGTGCATTCAAGGACAGGCTGCTCAGCTGCTTGCTCATTATCTGAAAGCATAAAGGCACAAGAGTCGGGTTAAGGTGAGGGGAGGGGGCATGAAGGGAGAAATGCATGCATACAGCTGGAAAGTGGGAAAGGCTTATGGGGTGAGGGGGAAGTGGGATGTGAGAAGGAGTAGGGATGAACATACCGTTGTTGTCCCCAAGGGGGTCAACGTCACCAGTGGCCATGGTGCCCACCACCTGGCATCCAATAATCTGCAGCACTCGATTCTCCAGCGCAGACAGTGGTTGGTTGTCGACTTGTCCCCTGCCTGTGTGATCCTGCTCCTTCCTGTTGTGAACGACCTTGGCCTGCAAGAGAAAGGAAAGTGTGTGAGAGTGTGGAACAATGGCCCAGAAATTCAGGTTGGGGGCTTCCCGCGGGTGTAAGCCCCCGACCTGCACTTACCTAGTGCGCCGGCCGTTGTGCTGTGGGCCCCCGTGGAATTCCGATCCTGGTCCTGCTCCAACTGCCGGCGCACAGTGCTTGCGTATCCCAGGGGCGCAGTTAGTTTGATGCGTCCCCTGGGATCACGTGGGCCATGGGGAGCCAATCGGAGCAGGGAATGCTTCATTCATAAGTTTGACAGGAAGGGCTGTCAAACTTAGAAATACTATGGGCCCCAAAACATCACTAAATCTTCAAATAAATTTTAAAAAACATCACATTTTTAAAATAAACTATAAATTACATGAAATAACTATTTTAAACAATAATTTAAATTTTTGAAAAAAGTAATTTTATTTTCTAACGGGGCTAAAAATAAACTTACCTTTCTTTAAAGTATTTAATAATAATAAACCTGTGGAAAAAAATGTTTTAATTTTAATTAATTCACCACTTACCTTATAAAAAGCAGGCCTTGTGACTGCTTTTTAAATGTCTAACTTCTGCAGACTTACCCTCCCGGGAAAACCTGCAAAAAAAACATAAGTTCGATGGCCTCTCCTGCGCACGCATTCGAACTCTGAACCCCTTCTTTCAGGGGAACGGAAGTGCCAGTTTCCCGCGCATGTGCAGTGCGTGCACGAAACCGGCACTTCCATTGGGCTTACGGGTGAGTACCCCGTGCGTACTCACCCGTGGAGACCCAAAGTTCTGGGCCATATAATGTGTTTGGGTGATGTGCCTGCCATAGTTGAATAGCTGTCATTGTGTGCAAGGTGTGAGATGTGGGTGTGAGTGTTGGTAGGTGGAGATTGTTGGTGGGTGAGTGCTGGGGGTGTGGTGCTTTGGGCAGTGTGTGAAGGTTGTGGTACGTAGCAATTGTTGAAGCATTCACTCACCCTGATCACCTGAGTGAGGCCGTTAAATTTCTTCCTGCACTGTGTGTGGATCCTGGGGGCCACCGTGCTGCCCAAGATGTGCTGTGCTACCTCCTTCCACATGGTTCAGAAGGCTTGCGGCGAGGGCCTCCTGCCATTTGCCGGGTAGAGCACCGCCCTCCGTCTCTCCACAGCAAACACCAACGTCTCCAATGCTTGATCACGGAATCTGTGGGCTCTCTCCCTGGGTCGTGGATCTGCCATGAGTACATCTGCTTCAATCCTCCGGCTCCTTCCCTTTGACCTGCTGCTGCTTGCTGAGACAGCTGCACAGCCAGCAATGCTGAGAATGAGGCTCTGTAATGAACTTCCCCTTTAAGTACTGAAAAAAGCCTGAGGCAATTATGACTTGCGATTAGACTGCGCCTGATAATGGTCCACTCTTTGAGTGTAGCGCCACTGAGCTTGGGCTTTAAGACTTGAATTAGGTTCCAATCATTTTTTTTCAGCAATGAGCATGAATTTTGCATTCAGTCTAAAGCATTAGTGCCTGGCGCTAATTTTCCCAACTTTTCCAATGATAGCGCCCATTCCTGGGCTGTAATGAATTTCTAGCCCATTCTAACTTAGATACTAAAGGAGAGGGAGACAAAGGAAATATGGGGAACTTAGGAGTGAAGTTAAAAAAAAAACATCAAGAAGACAAAGAGAAATCACAAAATCAAATTATCAAGCAATGTAAAAAGAAATAATAATGTGTTCTATAGACACATAAATAACAAAAGGAGGATGAGGAGGATAAACTCACAGATAATGGCAGAATTATTGAATAACTACTTCGCCTCAGCTTTTACTAAAGAAGATAGCGAAATGTACTCCCGAAATTCCACCAGAATGTTTCCTGCCCCACAAGAGGGGAGAACACACTGGATCAAGTCTACATGAGCATTGTAGATGCTTATAAGGCCATTCCCTGCCCCCACCTTGGGAAGTCTGACCACCTCTCCCTGTTTCTAGCCCCGGCATACAAACCGCTCATCAAAAGAGTGAAATCATCAGTGAGATCAGTGAAAGTATGGCCAGAGGGGGCAGTCTCGGAGCTTCAGGATTGCGTCGAACGCACTGAGTGGAGCATGTTTGCCCATAATGACATTGAGGAATACGCATCCACAGTGCTATTCTACATTAACAGTTGCGTCGAGGTTGTCACGACCCATAAAAATATCAGGACATACCCCAACCAGAAACCCTGGATGAACGGGGAGGTCTGCTCGCTGTTGAAAGCACGCGACGCAGCATTTAAATCTGGCGACGCGGCGGCTTACAGTGCAGCTAGGACCAACCTAAAAAAGGGTATCAGGACTGCAAAAAGGAAACAGACACTGCGGATAGAGGATCATTTCCACAACAACTCGGACCCCCGGCGCATGTGGCAAGGCATCCAGTCAATCACTGACTACAAGAGTAAAAACACCAGCCCCCCGGTCAGCGATGCCTCCCTTCCGGAGGAGCTTAACAACTTCTACGCACGCTTTGACAGGGACAACAGGGAGCCGGCTACCAAAGCCTTGCCACCCCCGGAAGACCAGGTGCTCACTCTGTCGACCTCCGACGTAAGGGGTGTTCTACGCGGAGTGAACACATGTAAGGCTGCTGGACCTGATAGCATCCCTGGACGGGTACTCAAGGAATGTGCTGATCAGCTGGCTGATGTCTTCACCGCCATCTTCAATCTGTCATTGGCCCAGGCAGTAGTCCCTACATGCTTCAAGACCGCTACCATTATTCCTGTGCCAAAGCAAACGGCTGTGACGTGTCTGAACGACTATCGACCTGTCGCACTCACACCCATCATAATGAAGTGTTTCGAGAGACTGGTCCTGGCTCACATCAAAGCCAGTGTCCCCGCCTCTCTTGACCAACACCAGTTTGCCTATCGTGCAAACAGATCAATGGAGGATGCAATCACAACTGCTCTACACTCTGCACTGAATCACTTAGACGGTAAAGAGACCTACATCAGAATGCTGTTCATAGACTACAGCTCAGCATTCAACACTATCGTCCCCAACAAGCTGGCCACCAAACTCCACACTCTTGGCCTGAACACTTCCCTCTGCAACTGGACCCTGGACTTCCTAACAAACAGACCCCAGTCTGTCAAATTAGGTAGCCACACCTCCCCCCCCCTGACCCTGGACACGGGGGCCGCACAAGGATGTGTGCTGAGCCCCCTCCTCTACTCCCTCTTCACCCACGACTGTGTGGCTGTTCATGGTTCCAACACCATCATCAAGTTTGCGGATGATACCACGGTGGTAGGTCAGATCACCAACAACGATGAGTCAGCCTACAGGGAGGAGGTCCAGCATCTCGTGAAGTGGTGCGCCGATAACAACCTGGCCCTCAACATCAAGAAAACCAAAGAAATCATTGAGGACTTCAGGAAGTCTAAAGGCGGAAGTCACACCCCCATCCACATCCATGGGGCTGTGGTGGAAAGGGTGGACAGCTTTAAGTTCCTCGGAGTCCACATCACGGAAGACCTCTCCTGGTCCCTCAATACCTCCTCTCCGGTGAAGAAGGCCCAGCAGCACCTATATTTCCTAAGGAGGCTGAAGGGATGTAACCTGTCACCCCTGATCCTCTCTAACTTTTACCGCTGCACAATAGAGAGCATCCTGATGAACTGTATCACAGTATGGTATGGCAGCTGTAGCTGCTATGACCGGAAAGCCCTGCAGCGGGTAGTCAAAACTGCCCAACGCATTACCGGCACCCGGCTACCGACCATAGAGCACATATGCCAGAAACGCTGTTTACGGAGGTCACGGTCCATCATCAAAGACCCTACCCACCCCAGCCACAGTCTGTTCGCCCTCCTGCCATCTGGGAGATGCTACAGATGCATTCGCACCCGTACGACCAGATTTAGGAACAGCTTCTTTCCCAGGGCTGTCATCCTACTGAACTCCACAAATAAACTCTAAAGCCTGCACATCTGCCAATGCACTTTATTATATTTATGTTAATGTATTACAAGCCAAATGAATGTTGAATGTTTAAATGTCTTAATCTAAATGTACACTCTCGGGAGCCGCAAGCCTACATTTCGTTGTACTGCACTTGTGCACTAACAATGACAATAAAGTTGATTGATTGATTGATTGATTGATTGAAATAGACACTTCGCTAGAGAATGAGCTTAAAAAGAATATTAATACGATTGGGATAGAATGGGAGAAAATAATTGCAAACTGGCAAAACTAAAAGAGGATAAAACCCCAGATCAGGGCTCAAGGAAACTAGGGAGAATATAGCAGAGTCCCGAGTTTGTGTATATATAGAAGTTCCATTGAAGAGTGGATAGCGCCAGAGAACTGGCGGACAGCTAATGTTGTTCCTATATACAAAAAGGGAGCTAGAACAAAACCTGGAAACTATAGACCAGTCAGCTTAACATCAGTGATAGGAAAGATAGTGGAATATATACTAAAAGAAGTGATAGAAGAGCATTTAGAGACAGAAAATATAATACAAAATAGTCGGTCATGCTTAACTAAACTGATAGAATTCTGTAAAGAGGTAACGGAAAGTATAGACAAGGGTAATGTAGTAGATGTCATATACTTGGATTTTCAAAAGGCCTTCGATAAGGTTCCACATGGTGGGCTCATGACAAAGGTTAGGCCATGTGGAGTCAGGGGACAAATAGCTGAATGGATAGCAAATTGGCTAAAACATAGAAAGCAGAGAGTAGGGGTAAAGGGTAGTTATTCAGATTGGAGAAAAGTAGAAAGCAGTGTTCTACAAGGATCAAGCTGGGACCACTGTTACTCATAATTTACATTAATGATTTGGACTTAGGAACAAATAACTCAATATCAAAATTTACAGATGATACCAAACTGGAGGGGCGGGGTGGTATAGCTAACACTAAGGAAGAATGCAACATAATAAAAGAAGACATTAGAAAACTTGCAGACTGGGCAGTTCAGTGGCAAATGAACTTTAACATAGATAATGTGAGGTGATGCACTTTGGTAGTAAAAATAGAAACATCACCTACACATTAGAAAATATAAAACTGAATGGGGTAGAAGAGCAAAGGGATCTGGGGATACAGGTGAACAAATCATTAAAAGCAGCATTGCAGGTCAGCAAAGCAATTAAAAATGCTAACAGAGCACTGGGATTTATTTCTAGAGGTAGTGAAGTTACATTAAACTTCTATAGGACCCTGGTCAGGCCACTCTTAGAGTACTGGGCACAGTCTGGTCTCCATACTATAAAAAGGACACAGAAGAACTAGAGAAAGTACAAAAAAGATTTACAAGGTTGGTACCAGAACTGAGAGATTACAGCTATCGGGAAAGATTGAACAGCTTGGAGCATTTTTCTTTAGAAAAGGGAAGACTTGAGGAGACCTGATAGAAGTCTTTAAATTATGAATGTGTTGGACAGGGTGGATGTGGAGAGAATGTTTTCACTTGTGGGAGAATCTAAAACATGGGGCCATGCTAACAAATCCAGTAGGGAAATAAGGAGAAATTTCTTTACTCAGAGAGTGGTTAGAATGTGGAACTCACTACCACAGGAAGTGGTTGAGGCAAATAGATTAGATGCTTTCAAAAGGAAACTAGTCGAGTACAGGAGAGAAAAGGGAACAGAAAAATATGCTGAAAGACTGAGATGAGGCAGATGGAATGGGAGGAAGGAGACTCGTGTGGAGTATAACTTGAGTATTGTGTGCAGTTTTGGTCGCCTTATCTGAGGAAGGATGCTCTTGCCATGGAGGGAGTGCAGCGAAGATTCACCAGACTGATACCTGGGATGGCAGGAATGACGTATGAGGAGAGATTGGGTTGATTGGGCTTATACTCGCTGGAGTTTAGAAGAATGAGAGGGGATCTCATTCAAACTTATAAAATTCTAACAGGACTAGACAGACTAGATGCAGGAAGGATGTTCCCGATGGCCGGGGAGTCCAGAACCAGGGGTCACAGTCTAAGGATAAGGGGTAAGCCATTTCGGACAGAGATGAGGAGGAATTTCTTCACCCAGAGAGTGGTGAATCTGTGGAATTCTCTACCACAGAAGGCAGTGGAGGCCAATTCATTAAATATATTCAAGAAGGAGTTGGATATATTTCTTAAGGCTAAAGGGATCAAGGGATATGGGGAGAAGGCAGGGACAGGGTACTGAATTTGGATGATCAGCCATGATCTCATTGAATGGCGGAGCAGGCCCGAGGGGCCGAATGGCCTACTCCTGCTCCTATCTTCTATGTTTCTATGTAATAACCAGCACAGACTAGTTGGGACGAATTGTGCTGTGTATTCTAAATAATTCTATGCTTATTTTTAATTTTTAAATATTGCCTGCTCTTTATTCATTAACTCATTTACTCACTTCTGATGAAGAGTCACCCTGAAGCACTAAGTTTTCAGTTTTGCCTATTGTGAATTCCCATCATTTTCTGTTTTTATTCAAATTCACTGGGGGGGGGGGGGTGGTGAAATTGGTCTTCGCCGGTGGCGCAAAATGAGTGATAGCGAATTGGTAGGCCGTTTTACATCCCGCCCCATTTTCTTTTCCATTGAAGTGAAACAGGCTGACGATTCGTTATTGCCCATTTTGGATTACTGCCAAAGACCAAGATTCCCCCCTCTTCGTGTTTTCCTTTAACATTATTTGTTAAGTCAGAGTTTATAGAGTTTTATAAGGACAGATATTTTAGACCAAGGAACGCGTAATGTATTATGCTGCTGCTAAGTTGGTTCTGTATTCCTTTAAGGCCACAGGGCCTTGAAAATCCAGGGGTTTCTACTGGGCTCCCACCGTCACTCTGGAGGGACTCCAGCAAAACCCACTGGAAAGAGGCAGGTCTCTGCCCTTTCTGGGATCTTCTAGCCAGCCTTGCAAGTGGCGGAACCTCAGCCCGGCCCTTAACAAGGCAAATTATGTCAAGGCTCCAGGGGTAGCGACTCCCTACCTCCAGGTGTTCCCACTTACCTGGCTCAATTGGGACCCAACATTGGACTGGGAGCAGATACACATCATCTCACTCGGCAGTAGTGAGCTCCATGGGGAGTGGGAGAGGGGGAGAAGGGGGTCCAGGGGCTAGGGAATTGACCTGGACTTTCCCAAATAATTTTTTACTAAAAACAAATATAGAAGGCCAATGGAGAACTGCATGGGGACTTGTTGGGGTGGTGGGGGCGGTGGTGGTAGGGGGATCTGGGCAACACTCTCACCAAAGGCAGCCAGGCACTGGATTTTCCAGATGTGTGGGGCAGTCTCAATCAGAGTTTGATTGAAAGACGTTTGTGAATTTTAGACTACATGCCAAAATAACTAATTTTTTAAGATTACTTTGAGTTTGCAACAAAACATAATCTTTGGAATGCTATAGACAGGCACTAGATGTAAGGCTTCTATAAATAGAGAGAAATAAATCATGATATCTTTATTGCCCACTCAGGAGTATCCTTTACCCATTCAAGATGTTACGACATACTTAGTCAATGTTGACAGCCTTTGCTCTAAAGCAACTTTGTATTAAATGTTCAATTTTAAAACACCCACTGGAAAAATCCTTTCATGGTTGGTGATGGAGAAGACAGCAAACTAATGATTTCTGAAAAGTTTTAGAAGGATTACACATTACAGGAATATAACCGGCTCACTTGAAAATTGGGGGACAACAGCGCATTGCAAGTTATTTTCAGGAGTGGACTTATCTGCTGTTAACCCCTGGTATCCAAGTATGGATTCCGTGCTAATTTCATGCAAGCTCCCGCCCACACAGTGGGCTGGTCAGTGGAACCACTGTACTACTTCAGCACTGATGCTGATGCGATTGGCTTGAGCATCCATTTAAAAAGCTACTTGCTCACCTTGGACAGCAGAGAAGAGCTTTGCAGTGCAAAATAGAGACGAGGGCGGAGGGAGGAGCGAGTGAGGGAGGAAGGAGTGAGGGAGAAAGGAGTGCAGGATGAACGAGGAGGAAGGAGAGACGAAGGAGAAGGGAGGAGGAACAACTGGAGGAGGGCGGCAGGAAGAGGGAAGAGGAGGGAGGGAGGAGGAGGAGGTACGAGTGGAGGACAGGCAAAGGAGGAGGCAGGAGGGCGGAAGGACGATGGAGAAGGGAGCAGGGAGCAGTGACGAGGGAGGAGAGACGAGAGGGAAGGACAAGGAAGGAGAGACGACCAGGGACCAGGGACCAGAGATGTGGGACAAGATACAAGGGCAACACATCATTCAATTTGATGCCGCTGTTGTGCTGGAGCTGTATATAGAAGGAGATTGCATTCTGAGTAGAATTGTTTACAGGACTTACTAAGAGGGAGGAGGGATGAGGGATATGGGTCTGTCCAAAATAGCCTGCAAGATCTGACTATGTGTGTGGAGTAGTCCAATAGTTTGATCTGTGTAGTCACAGAAGAAGGGTTGTTCGTACTGCAGCCTACCATGCAGTGTGTGGTGACTCTCAAGGTATCTGTAGCAGAATTCTCAGTGGTACAGGTCCTAAGCCAAGTTAGAGTATTGCTTGTGAATGCTCAAATAGCTGCTATAGAGGATTCCAGTCCACAGGAGGCTGCCTTGACTGGCTTCAATATTCTGGGGAATGCATGGAGAGAAGCTTGAAGCGGGGCTTCACAGATATTCTTTTAGCCCTGAGGACTACTCCCACACAGATCAGTGGACATGCTTAGGGAGTGCCCAGGGCATACCTGGAGTAGGTTCAGATGTCTGTCATGATAATGCACATCTGGCATATCCAACACACATGAACGAGTGTGAGTAGATGTGCCAATTGTTTAATCAAAGAAAGGAGGTGAAATCTATTTTTATGTAGAAATGACTTGGTAGGTCTTGAATGTGTGCATCACTCTCCTAATCTGGCATTACCACAGATAGGCAAAGCGATTTACTGAGAAATCCCCGCTTTAAATATACTTGCCTAATCGTGTCTTTGCTTTTGCTTAAAAATTACCTCAGAGACTTAATATGTGTAATACTATACCATTCTGGCCTCTGAGTTGGGTTTTATTTGGTACAAGCCAAATCCTTGTGCTAAGTATTTTGGACTGGAATGAAAAGCAGAAGACTATGCCAGGAAACAGTTAGCAGGGACAAACTGCACTAAATATACTTGGGAACTGCTTGAGAGTGTAGAGATAACAGACTCTGCTGCCAGAAGAACACTTTCTGCTTATAGGGAAAAGTAGAGCATAGGGATAATTCTGGGCCAATTGTTTCTTACTTAAGGATGGGATATATTTACTTCAGAAGGTATTTTATGTCCTCCTCAAGGTGAAACACATTCGTGCTGCCGAATGGAATGCTCTTTCAGTTTTAGTACCCAGTGTTGGCATCAGGCAATTCAGGTAACTGCCAGATGAATAATTCTCCCTCTATTCTCTTCTAACAGTATGTCTTAAACCAAATCACAGAAGAGCAATCCCTGTGCATCATGTTTGTTTTGCCATTTCCCACAAGTTTGTAATCTCCCTGACTGAGATTGTCAGTTTCGTGCCAATTGGTGCTGGATTATTCAGCCGCAGAGATTTGAAGCTTCCCAAATTCATATCACGTAAAACCTTTCTGACCAAGGCCACTAGTTTGTGATTTGCATTGCAAAATTGACAGAATCGCAGAATGCAAAGCTCAAAACCTATGTAATAATCCCAGAATCCAAATCATTATTATTCAGTTGTCATAAACCAATGGCCCTGCTTATAATTGTTCTGGGTTGGATTGAAACACTAGCCTCAGGAGTGAAAGGAGAGCGCGCTAACCAATTCTGCCATCCAGTCCCCAGGTAAACACTTATCAGCCTATCAGAGCGTCTATTGACACCATTGTGTCAGCCAATGAGTTGGAGGTGAGGCAGGACTCACACAAAATCTATTTACTCAGCAAACAGAGTCTAATTAAATGGCGCCCTACAGCAAACAGTCTACAGAGCCTATTTAAAAATAACTCATGATCAAAACTACAGCAACTTCTCCCGATAAAAGCAGGGTGATTTCTCCAGCAAAATGCAATGAATGGAGGATAGTTACATACAAATTATGTGCATAAAATCAATCCCAGTCACTTACAGCAGTGCGGTCCCCAGGCGTGATTGACAGGGAAATTATCCAATCATCTCCATTCTGGCCGGGTATAGTGGTGTCACTATATGCAGCTTCAGACTATGGGGTAGATCTTGGCTTTGTGAGATAGTGTAAATCGGGTGATAGTGAGTCGGCAGCCTGCTTTACACTCTCCCGATTTTTATTTCCATGGATTGGGTGGCGGGCCAGTGGGTAAGTCTCCTGCTCCATTTTAACTGCACCCAAGCCTGGTTTGCACCGAGTGGGTTAAAATTTCGCCCCCCCCCCATGCCTTACCACCAGGGGGAGGTGCTGAGCAGAGCCAGCTGCTTTCTTGCATGGGAGGAAGAAATGTAGAGGTGGTTTTCTCACTGGCTGCCATTATATAGATTCTGCCCCACATTAAGTCCCTCTAGCCTTTCACCCCCTGTCCTCGAAAGCCTACATTACCTCCCTATCCCCCAGTGTATCAAGTTTAAATTTCTTGTCCTCACCTTCATTCCTCCATTGCCTTTAACCAACTCTATTGCTGCCACCTCCCCCAGCCTGCTGCACTCTTTGACCCTCTGACCCACTGGCCTTTTGTGCATGCCCCCTTCCTTTCACCCACACTTCTTCAGCAAAACATGGAAAACTTAGCAAAATGAAGAGAATTGGCAGTGTGTTAGGACTGCACTTTCACTTCTGAAAGAAACACAGCCTGATGAGATGTCCTTTCCCTATTGACTACTAAGAGTCCAATGCCAATTGAGTACAGGCAGCATTAATCCTGCTTCCAGTGGAGCTGAGTCCACAGCGCTAATGCTGTCCACAGTCTGGTGTTAATTCAGCATTCTTTTCTGAAGTAATATAAGCTCTCTCAATGCTTCAGCAGGGAAATGCCCCGCCTGTTCTGATATTGAAGTACGCAGACCAGCGTGGTCTCAGGTTTTTAACTGGTTCGCGCGAGTTACCTGACCTCAGCCAAGGGAAGCGAAAGGACTTCTACAATTGGCACGAGTGCTCCCAGACTGTAAGAAGCTTCCCACTTCTGATCCCTCTCCAGTGACTCGTGCTGAAAGATGCGCGTATTAATATCAG
This sequence comes from Somniosus microcephalus, assembly GCF_052327205.1. NCBI lineage: Eukaryota > Metazoa > Chordata > Chondrichthyes > Squaliformes > Somniosidae > Somniosus > Somniosus microcephalus. Next base: position 244,081,506 of record NC_140993.1, read on the forward strand.
ATGAGGGCAGAATAGGCCTAGTTATGCTGCTTCTGCAGTTGAATAGTCTGCTAACATTAACTGTCTTGGTTCAGAACAGCAGTGCTACAACTGGCCTTATTACTCCAGGGCTAAAAGTGTGAAAGGCCTGCTAGGATTCCAACTCCCAATCACTATTCTGTGTCATCTGCTAGAAAGTGCAAGGTGCAAGTGTATTGATGTTAGAAGGGCACAGGATTGAACCCAGTTGTGATGAGCCCAATTATTTGATATTCATTGTCTAAGCCCACACATGAAGAATGGTCTCCAGGTCCTCCAGAAGGAGACCATTTGGCCGATTGTGCCTGTGCCGGCTCTTTGAAAGAGCTCTCCAATTAGTCCCACTGTTTCCCTATTGCCCTGCAAATTTCTCCTTTTCAAGTATTTATCCAATTCCCTTTTGAAAGTTACTATTGAATCTGTTTCCACTGCCCTGTCAGGCAGTGTGTTCCAGATTGCAAAAACTTGCTGGGTAAAAAAAATTCTCCTAATTTCCCTCCTGGATTTTTTCCAATTATCTTAAATCTGTGTCCTCTGGTTACTGACCCTCCTGCCAGTGGAAACATATTCTCCTGATGTACTCTATCAAAACCCTCATAATCTTGAACACCTCTCTTTCTACTCTATGCCCCCTATATGAAGCCAAGTATCCTGTATGCTTTTTTAACAGCCTTAATAACTTTCCCTACCACCTTCAAAGATTTGTGTATGTGAACCCCCAGGTCTATCTGTTCCTGCACCCCCTTTAAAATTGTATCATTTTATTTATATTGCCTCTCCTATTTTTTCCTTCCAAAATGCATCACTTCACACTTCTCTGCATCAATGAAGGCTCTTTTGATTCTGGGATTGAGACATATGGGTATGTACCACTGAAAAATGGCACCTGAATAATGCTCCCAAAAACCACTAGTCCCTTTTAAGGCTTGCTGGAGCCCGATCCACAGTAGTTAGATAGGGTCAAAGAGAGTGGGGCTAACTTCTCCAACTCATTTCCCCCAACTTTTGACCCAAACCCACCCCAAATTATTAGTACCGCTGAATAAGTGGTGATAGGAGCTGCCTGAGGCAGATACCACATTGGGGAGGCCACTTTGTGGACTGTTACTGAAGTTTGGTGTTACTTTGCCTGCATATTAATCTTTTTAGTATTTTGCACAATCAGCCAGGACTTTCGCTGCTAGTTCCACTCAGCTCTACTCAAAGTACTGCTTTGCGCATGGATTTCCCAATGGGAATCCCTCTATTCTTATACTATGAAGAGGAGGAGGATGAGGACATGGAAGAATGTAGAATTCTAACTACAATTACTTCTTGATAGCGTGTTCCCTTTGTGCCAGTTAACTTACATGCCTGTCCTCCTAATCTACTACTCCTTGAGTGAGATTAGGTCGAGAAATGGGTGGCTGGGATAGTCCCTCTAAGGCTCCCACATAAGAGGCTTGTGGTGATTCTCACCTCGGGGATGCAGAGGGACCAGCTTCAGACAGTCTTTCTCTTCCTAGTCTGAAGCTCCTTCATGTGTAGACATTGGAGGCAGTAGGTTCAATGCCATTCTTTGGAGAGACAGTACATCTGTGCCCACTCCTTGCAGCCCACTGATGCTGGGTATAGGCTCAATCCCACCCAGGTCTCATAAGCCCTGTGAAAGTGTCGATGGCACTATGGCAGTAGTTAGCTGCCACTCCAGAAGTCCTTAGAAGCTGAGCTGTTCCTGGCGCCTTTGATGCTGCAGAGATCTCCTTGGGCTGTCAGTCTTCAGAGTGATTTTCAAGTTGTGAAAAACAATGTGGACAGAAACTGGGTGGCACTACGGATATCCCCAGTACTAGCCTGGAAGTACTTGGAAGTTGCCTGGCGCTTCAGAACTGAGTGCCAGGCTGACCTTGATACCTACTGGCAATACTGAACTGATGGTAGATGTTGTGCAGAGGTCTTCATAATGGCACAGTTCTGTCATAGTCTTCCTCATAAGCTAAAGCCTCCTTAGACACATGTCTACTGCCATCCCAGGTAACCGTGCCTGGAACAAGAGACCTGCTGCATAGAAGAGTGGTGGGACTTGAGAGTACACCTGACATCACAGGCAGCCCTTCACTGCTCTTGCTGGCCCTTCTCTGCCAGGTCTAGTGCTACTAGAGCACTGAATGCAGTCACTGTAGCGGCCAAAAACCTAGAAACCTGAAGAAATTTGATCCACTTACTTTTGGACAAAGAGTCCAGCTTGCTTCCTGTAGCCTTCCCCATTGCACCTGCTCCATTTGTAGGTGATGAAAGCATCGCACTACCAATCTGTTTAATGCCATATGGGGGCGAATGGCCCCTAAGTATCCAACTGGCTGATGTGATTTCAACTTAGTTTTTAAACATCCAGCAGTTGAGTGCAAAATGGGAAGCGTGCGAGACCCACGCATGGAACAGTCTCCAATGGCAGTGGTTTCCCAGGCTTTAGTAACTCACAGTTTGCCCATAATTAGCAGGAGAGTAGCAATTTGCAGGCGAGTGTTCTGAAGCGACACACCATTGCCCGCAGCTCCTGTTCAAAAGCACATTTACTAGTTGACACTATATCTTGAATAGGAGAAAAGGTCAAAAGGAGATAAAGTTTCAGGTGATGAAGAGTCTCATTACGCGATGATCTCTGTCAGATGTCAAAAATTTGTTGTTCCTGACCCCTGTGGTCAGTTGTCAAATCTCCAAGGATCAGGGGGATAAACTGGTGTTGCAAAAACCTTTCAACAAGTCCCGATCATATGGAGACACAAACAGTTACATTCTCACATCAGGCAGTTTGTTATTTTTACGTAAGCTTTTTCGTGTGTCAGTTTTCCCCCTTTTCTGCTTTGAAAGTCCTAACTTTCGCTGGGGTACGTTTCCAGGGCGAGGCGGCAGCCCAGGTGGCGACTCTCCATGAACTGCTCGGCTATTTGATCATGGGCGGCATCGCAGCCGCGAGGCATTCCTGCTCTCGCACGTGGGTGGGGTAGCCTTACATGCTCATACTGTCGAGGCAGTGGCCGCAGAGCTTGGAAATTCAGGCACCGGCTGCCCATGATTTTATCGGTTAGAAAATCGCAGGCAGCGTGCATGTCTGCATTTCCCATCGGTAGGATTAACCCCCTCTCGCTGTCCACTTTGCAACAAAAATGACTAGATACTGATGCTGAGCTGTGGCTGATAAGGTGCACAGATGCTAATTGCAGCATTCCGCAGTTTCCCCAGCTGAGAGCAGCAAACTCAGCACTGATCAAAAATCAAGCCTGGACTCTTGATCATGTGAGTGGCTAAGTGGTGCATTTACCCAGTAGGCCATTGAGAGAACTATGTATTCATTTCCATTGATCATTCTAATGCATATCTACATTATTCTGAAGTGGAAGAAAGAAAGATTTGCATTTAAACAGCGCCTTTCACGATCTCAGGATGTCTTTACATTCTATGAAGTACTTTTGGAGTGTAGTCACTGTTGTAATGTAGAGAAACGCGCAGCCAATTTGCGCACAGCAAGGTCCCACAAACAGCAAAGAGATCATCTGTTTTAATGAATAGCAAAATACTGCGGATGCTGGAAATCTGAAGTAACAACAGAAAATGCTGGAAACACTCAGCAGGCCAGGCAGCATCTCTGGAGAGAGAAACAGAGTTAACGTTTCAGGTCGATGACCTTTCGTCAGAACTGGTTCTGAAGAAGGGTCTCCGACCTGAAACGTTAATTCTGTTTCTCTCTCCACGGATGCCGCCAGGCCTGCTAAGTGTTTCCAGCATTTTCTGTTGTTATATCTGTTTTAATGATGTTGGTTGAGGGATAAATATTGGTCAGGACTCCCCTGCTCTTCTTCCAATATGCAATGGGATCTTTTACCTGAGAGAGTAGACAGGGCCTCAGTTTAACGTCTCATCCGAAAGACGGCACCTCCGACAGTGCAGCACTCCCTCAGTATTGCACCGGAGTGTCAGCCTAGATTATGTGCTCAAGTCTCTGGTGTGGAATTTCAACCCACAACCTTCTGACTCGGAGGCGCGAGTGCTACCCACTGAGCCACGGTGAAGGATCATCATTTACAGAATGGGCAAATTAATATTTGTTTGGCAGAGTTATGCCTATAGAGCCTATTTTTCCATTTTCTTACTACTGCTTACTTTTTATGAAGTTATCCAACTCGAATACTTCCAGGCTTTGTACCACAGTACATATGTGATGCTATAAATAATAACAGTGGCATAAAAAGTAGTGCAGTGTCGATCCCACCATCCCTTCCCTGTTAGCAGCAGGACCAGATTTCAATGCCATTGGAAAGGAGAAAGTGACTGAGAAATTGTGATTCATGAAGTGGGACAAGCCTAACTAACTGAATTCCACTCAACTCGTGCTTATCTGCAGGCCTCAGGCTGAGATTATTATTTTGAGCTGATGTCGTGCAGACCCTTCACCCTTGGTATTAATTCCTCATGTGGTAACATTGGGAGCATCGCAAAGTAACAGCAAGATAGGAGATAGGATACGGACTGGGCATTTATGACAGTTTTCCACGTTTTCTTCACATTTTTTCCAATGGAGTGAGGAGAAGCTCCTTAGATGTGTCATCATTTCTCTCTGATGCTCCAGCACGAGGTGAAAGATATGTCAATTGAGGTTTAAGTACTTATCCTGATAAATGTGTATAATATTTTGCCTCAAATACAACACAACTTTGCACAATAGTGCACCAAATCACTATTAGCATTCTCACTAACACTAATAATGATAATAAAAGTCACCCCATACTTAATAAAGTTCATGCCATTATTATTATAATGCCTTGCCTTTTTTTAAATTCATTTATGGGATGTGGGCATCGCTGGCAAGGCCAGCATTTATTGCCCATCCTTAATTGCCCTTGAGAAGGTGGTGGTGAGCCGCCTTCTTGAACCGCTGCAGTCCGTGTGGTGAAGGTACTCCCACAGTGCTGTTAGGGAGGGAGTTCTAGGATTTTGACCTAGCGACGATGAAAGATTGGCGATATACTTCTAAGCCAGGATGTGTGACTTGGAGGGGAACTTGGAGGTGGTGGTGTTCCCATGCGCCTGCTGCCCTTGTCCTTCGAGGTAGAAGAGGTTGCGGGTTTTGGAGGTGCTGCCGAAGAAGCCTTGGCGAGTTGCTGCGGTGCATCTTGTAGATGGTACACACTGCAGCCACGGTACGCCGGTGGTGGAGGGAGTGAATGTTTAAGGTGGTAGATGGGATGCCAATCAAGCGGGCTGCTTTGTTCTGGATGGTGTCGAGCTTCTTGAGTGTTGTAGGAGCTGCACTCATCCAGCCAAGTGGAGAGTATTCCATCACACTCCTTACTTGTGCCTTGTAGATGGTGGAAAGGCTTTGGGGAGTCAGGAGGTGAGACACTTGCCGCAGAATACCTAGCCTCTGACCTGCTCTTGTTGCCACAGTATTTATGTGGCTGGTCCAGTTAAATTTCTGGTCAATGGTGACCCCCAGGATGTTGATGGTGGGGGATTCGGCGATTTAATGTGAGGATACACACTTTTTGCAACTCTTAACAGACTTATATGTTACGAAATATAGTTTCATGAAAAAACTACTGGTTATTTGCAAATTTTGTTGTGTGTTAAACAGCTGCTCATAGCTCCAACCTAAAACATAGTCAGTTTATCATATCTGATGATCGTTATACAGATGTCTGGTTAAACATCCCAAAATAAGCTGCCTTATTTACAAAATGTAGATTAGGTTTGTTTCTGCAAAATGTCACAAGCTCATTTAATATTAAAACTGCACATAAGTTTGCCAAATAACTGTCAGCGATGTGATTCCCAGCTGGAGCACTGAAGGAAGTGATGAGTAGGGTGGAACATTTTCCCACAGGGAGAGAGGAAGAATGGAAAGATAGTCACCCCCACATTGCTCTTGGGCACTTCTAAAAGGCCAGTTAGAGAACAGGAGAAGCAATGGGCATGAGTGACTTGCCTGTTTGCCCTCTTACTTGCAGAATGGTGCATGCAGCGCGGTAGGAACAGGGGCAGAGGAAATAAAATTATAAAGGAAACTGAACTTTCATTCGTTACACATCATTGAAAAATAAGTGCTTCACATGTACCGCAGAGTCAAAATATTATGGCCTATAAATTCAATCATGCTGCGCGCTTTCTTCAGGCTCTAAACGGCCTCCCAAATGTCCAAAATGGCAGGCAGGGTGCGCGCGCAGATTTCCAGCCGGAAGTGTGCCATCCGCCATATTGGATCAGGCTTCTCTCTTGGCGTCAGGAGCACACAGCAGGAGTATTTATAATAATGAATATGTAAATTAGGGTCCTGTGCTTCGTGCAGGACCCTGTCCCAATTTTGGGCCGCCCCAGCGCCTGACTCACCACGCGCTGAACTCGCCCAGCAACAGGTGGCGCTAACCGGCAGGAAGGACCCCTCACCAGTGCTATTTAAAGGGATCATGCGGGGCTTATAGGTTAGTTGCAGGTCTGTCATTTCAAGCTGCTGATTAACTTCTGGGCATTTCTCGGTGTGTTTTCTCACACTGGAAAGTTAACTGTCTGCAAAGAACAAGATTTTGCTGGTGTAGCACTATTGTTGGCTGCCTCACGGATAGTTTAACTACAGTCTTGGGCGGTCTGGTACAGCTGCCTTTGGAGCTGAAGGACAGGAGGAAACAGCAAGGAAGACAGCAGAGAGCAGGGGGTGGGGGCCTGCCATAAGAGGGAGGAGGAGGAAGGCACTGCGCAGGAGGCCATATACACAATAGCTATTAAGGGAACTCTTTTCCTACCTGAACTTGAGCAATGTCACAGGCACCTTCGCTTCACCAAGGATGCTGTCACCGAGCTATATCACCTGCTGCAGCCACAACTCCAGCCTCACACCAGGCATGGACAGCACTGCTTGTGGCTGTCAAGGTCACCTTGACCATTAACTTTTATGCCAGGGGCGCCTTCCAGGCTGCAGCAGCTCATTTCAGCCACATCTCACAGTTCACATTTCACCGCTGTACCAGGGAGGTCACCAAGCTCCCTACACCAGGCGGAACACCTACACCTCTTTCCCAATGGACAGAGCAAAGCAGGATGAGAGAGCTCTAGGCTTTGCCTGCATGGCAGGTTTCTCCAGAGTGCCAGGTGCCATAGACTGCTCACACATTGCCTTGCGTACTCCTTATCGCCAGTCTGGCATTTTTATCAATTGCAAGGGATTCCATTCCCTCAACGTCCAGCTGGTTTGTGACCACGAGAAGTGCACCATGCAGGTCTGTGCCCGCTATCCTGGCAACAGTCACCATTCTTTCATTCTGCACCATTCCTCTGAATCGCCTTGATTCCAACCAGGCCGGCAAGTTACAGACTGGCTACTGGCCGACAGGGCTATCCCCGTGGGACATGGCTCGTGACTCTTGTCAGCAACCCAGGCAGAGCTGCAGAGCAGGCCTACAATGAGAGCCATGCCACCACAAGAAACATCATCGAGCAAACAATCAGTGTGCTCAAGCAGCGTTTCTGCTCCCTAGACTGTCGTGGAGGAGCTTTGCAGTACACCCCTGAGCGGGTATCCAGAATTGTGGTTGTCTGCTGCATGTTGCATAACTTTGCCATCATGAGGGACCAACCCTCATCACCACATGGACAACGCGAAGTGTAGCAGGAGCAAAAGGAGCATGAAGAGGAGGAAGAGCAGGAGCGACATTGACCACCAGTGCCACTAGCTGCCAGAGCTCTCAGGCAGCAGCTCATCGAAGAGCGCTTCACCTAAGTCAACCCTTCCATCCCCAATACACCAACAGTCCTGGAATCCCTACCACCATCCTTACTACCACCATCCAATTGCCTTCCTTTCAACCCAGCCTTATGGGTCTTGCCTTCACTTCACTACAAAGATAAACACCAACACCAAATCCAGAACAAAAAACACATATACCAAATATCTCAATTCACAGTATTGTGAGGTGTTTAGAGAATGTGCCTGTCATGGAAGAATAGCTGGTATGGAGCGTGTCAGATGTGAGTTATGGGAAGCGAGAGTTGGAATAGCAGTTAGTGTGAGGAGAAGGAATTGTAGTGAATTATGGTTCCAAGATTGCAGGCGAGTGAAGGGAAGTGGGGAAGGGTAGTACTGTGAGCAGTGAGGCTGGAGGTGTTGGAGGTGTGAGCAGAGAGTAAGAGAGCAGTATTCTTACCATAGGTCATTGAACTTTTTCCGGCATTGCAGCCATGCCCTGGGAGCTGAGTCCCTGACACTCACTTGCTCTGCTACCTCTTTTTAATGGCAATGGGGTTGATGCCTGGAGAGTTTCCTCCTTGGGAGAAAGGGGATGTTCCTCCTCGAGCCCCATGCCTTGACCAGGGCCTCCAAAGCAACATTTGTGAACCTGGGGGCACGATTTGCAGGTCTAGCAGCCATTTCTCTCCTTCCAAGTGCTTCCTTCCTTCATAAGCCAGAGTACACCTCCCCTTTAGGAGGTGCTGGCTGCCTTTAAGTGGCATCAGAGAGGTCTGATATCCGTCCCCAGAAACAGGCGTGTAGCCAATGAATAAGTGCTGGTGGCACAGCTGCGTGATGATAACCAGCAGACAACACAAATATTACGTGATGCTTGAGTCAACACGAACAGGAAATTGCATTTCCAGGCTTATCTTTTCAGATGGAAGTTTTACCTCAGCTAGATGGCATAGCCTGGTAACATATTGCTGTCCATCTTGAACATCATTCTTTCAGTTGCATTCTATCCCTTTCCATTCATACGAACATACGAACAATGATGGACAGGTAAAGACCCTCTGGTCCATCGAGCCTGTCCCACACCACTGCGATACCTTGTGTATCAGCATATATACACTCTCCACCTCACCCGAACCATGTGATCTCCTGGGAGAGGCGGAAAAAAACAGATAAAAAACTCAGTCCAATTTGGCGGGGGGGGGGGTGGAAATCTGGGAAATTCCTCTCCGACCCATCTAGGCGATCGAAGCTAGTCCAGCAGATCACTCTGGCCCTGAATTCCCTGCAGTTCCTACCTTCTGTAAGAGATGGTCTCCGTCCCAGCCAGAAACAGGTCCAGCTCTCGCTTCCATCCTATTATGTTCTGTTCCATTGCATTTAAATTCTATTTGATTGGATTGGATTTGATTTGATTCCAATCTGTTCCATCCCATTCTGTTCTGTTATTTCTATTGTATTTTATTCTATAAGGTACCACCGATGGCAAGGAGCAAAGAATTTTCTTTTAAAAGTCAATGGGGGAGAAATTGGGTGGAGCCGCAAACGGGGCGCCAAGCTCGCCTGGGCGCCGGATTTAGCACAGCGATCGGAGCAGTAGCGACCACCGGAAATTCAGCTTGAGCGCCCCAAGAGGGACACGGGGCGAGGCTCGAGGCGCTCCGCGTCCCTCTTAGGGCGCTGAAACTGAATATCGCAGCGCAACATGCCGCAACACCACACGCTGCGGCACAGCGCGCTGCGGTACTGCAGACCTTCCTCCCATTCTTAAGGGGGAGGGGCCTGGACCAGCGCGATCAGAGATCGCGAGTGCCGGCAAAAGAGCCCGGCACCGAGGGGACGTGCCGGGCTCTCAGGAAACAGCCGGCAATGCCGCGGGGGGCGATCAGGAGGCCGGGGACGGAGATGCTGGCAGGCGGCAGCCGAAAAAAACGGCCACCCCGCACCTCCACCTTAATTTGCGCCACTGCCGCCACAGGAAGGCCCCGTGAACTGGGCGCCATTTGCGAACAGCGCTACGGAGGCGGTCGCTGCCAAATATCGAGATCAGGGCGGTAGCGGGGCGCTGCGCACACCGATGACATCATCAGAGGCAGCGCAGCGCAACAGGCTAACGCCACCATTAGCACCCCAGCTAAATATCGCGGGAGGCGCAGCCAGTAGCGCTAAAGCCACTGAGTGCCCTCTTTAGGCGCTAACTGGTGGCGCAGCCCACCGAATTTCTAGGCCAATAAATATTTAGATGCAGCAGTGGACAAATGGTTAAGTGAAACAAAAACGACATCATTTTTCTGGATGAGTCAGCTATTAATCTGAGTGTAAACTGATCCTGTTTCCTGGTTAAAAATCCTTTGATTTTGTTCGGATACAATTTCTTTTTCTTCTTCTAACATTTTTGCCGAGATTAAATTTTTATTACTAAAGGATACAATTACCATGTTAAAAACATGGAAATATTTCTCAAGGGAGATTTCATTTCATCCACTTTTTTTTAAAACCAAGAAGTTACCAAAATTAAAAGCACAATAAAATGATAGTATTCCATCTTGTCTTTGTCACCAGCTGAGGTTTGATACTTAATAAAAATGCAAATGCCGTAGATTAAAGCATCATTTCTGCTTACAGCTCCATTGAACATATTAGGCTGATTCAGGACAGTCCAGTCTATAACTTCTGAAGGACTGCATTGAACACGGGTTAAGATGGGTCAGCATGACCTGAAATTAGATGATGTCCCTCAAGGGATCTGCCGCAGGCTGCCCAGAACCAGTTCATGTGCCAGGAGGTGTTAATGTATCTGCCTGCTCTAGAGTCCTCTGTTTTCTAATGAGATTCACACAAGAGATATATGCTGACTCATTGATGTCTAAGGAAAGTATTATGTCCGTGAATGATTGAGACACGGACAGCAGAGTTAAACAAAACACGTCTTTACTGGTGGAAGTCAATAGTGAAACTAAAACAACAGAGGCTCACTAGCACCTTTTATATAGGGGTGGTCACTGCCGGTACTGCAGTCTGAGACCAGTTATTCTCTTAAAGGTACATACACAACAGAAAGAGCAGGGAAATTTTTAATTCATTGGCCTGAGAGTTCCAACCATTTACGCTTGGTCATTTATTGGGAATATGGTGAAAATTTATATTAAGTGCTAATTTATAGGACATGCTTAAACAGGATGTATACATATATACCCTGTAGATTTCATGCTTGGTGTTAAAGAGTCAAAATTTGACCTTTTGAAATTTGTATTGTGTGTATCTGAAACTTGGCTTGGTACCAAAAAGTTCCAGTGACGTTTCGCTGATTGTATTGGCGTGTGCCTCTTAACTATCTTTAGATTGATATCTGGTGAATGAAGTTTAGCAAACACATTTGTGTTTAAAAAGAATAGATGGTATTGCCTGCTCTTGTAAACGATCCTGCAATTTTAATTAATGCAACCTGTAATATATTGAAAATAAACAGATCAATCTGAAGGACAAAATTATTGTATCTTTCAATTCGCTTTTCACTATTAATTCACTGATAAGATACAATCAGGTGCATCATTATTGTTTAGTTATACCTCTTTAATGTAAAACAAGTTGGATAGAAGGGCCCTTTTGAATCACTTGGTAGAACTCCCGCTCCTGAGTCTGAAGCACATTAATCTAGGCTAATGAAGTGGTATATTGTTGGAGATGCTAAACCAAGATTCTGTCCATCAATTCTGGTGGTTCAAGTGGACAATGAAGATGCCATCGCTCTATCTGAACAGAAGCAGGATGTCCCTGTGTCCTAACTGAGAGTTGTTCCTCAAATAACATCAATAACAGATCATTCATGTTAGTGTTGTTTGTGAGATCGTGCTGTGCACAACATAACTGCCATGTTTGCCTACATAACAACAATCACTGTATTTCAAAGTAATTAAAGGCACAATATTAATGCAAAACTTCCTTCTTTTCCTTGGTTGTGTATTGTTTGTTGCTGAAAATTTAGCAAAATCTGTAAGTATGGTGGAGTACAGTTTCATGTTCACCCCTTGGGCAGTAATCTGGCAGAGTAGATCACACGCCTGTTGAAATCAATAGGATGAAAATCAGGTGTCAATCTTTACTGCCCCAACAAATATCACCACCTAGGCAATAAAGATGAAAATTTACCCTGCTATGTCCTCCATGTTCTTTCATTAAGCCATCATCACTTGTTCCTCCTCACCTGTGCACAGTGACTCACCCAGTTCCATCTCCCTAAACTCAATAACTGATTCCTCCAGGATGTGCAAAGTTGTATTGTTACTTGCAAATGCTTTTGTTATCTCCAGACTTGAATATTCCAATTGTCTCCTGGCCGGGCTTCCATCTTCCACTCACCATAAACTTGAGCTCTGCTGCCCGTGTCCTGACTCACACCAAGTACTGTTCACCCATCACCCCTGTGCTCGCTGACCTATGTTGGCTCCCGGTCCAGCAATGCCTCACATTTTAAATTCTCATCCTGGTGTTCAAATCCCTCCATGGCCTCGCCCCTCCCTATCTCTGTCGCCTCCTCCAGCCCTACAACCCGCCGAGATATCTGCGTTCCTCCAATTCTGGCCTCTTGTGCATCCCCAATTCCTTTTGCCCCACCATTGGCGGCTGTGCCTTCAGCTGTATAAGCCCTGAGCTCTGGAATTCCCTCCCTAAACCTCTCTGCCTCTCTCTCCTCCTTTAAAATCTACCTCTTTGGCCAAGCTTTTGGCCACCTGTCTTAATATTTCCTTATGTGACTCGGTGCCAAACTTTGTTTGAGAACACTCCTGCGAAGCGCCTTGGGACGTTTTTTAAAGGTGCTATATAAATGCAAGTTGTTGGTGGTGGTGAGGTGCATGCAGGGTTCTGCCAGGCCTTGGCTTGTCCTGGGCTGGCAGGCTCCTGTCCCAGGCCTAAACTGTTGGAAAAGGACAAATGGTAAAATGCTGGCTCAGAGACATCTCTTCAAACAAAGCTTGAATTGCAAGATCTGTACTAACTGCATGTGATGTTTGCGTGGTTATGTGTAAGCCTGTGTGGAAGTGCGTGAGAAGGGGTGCCATACATAAAAGCTGGGTGGTACTATCCCTGAAGTTTGGCAGGCCTGTGGTTTCACTTTCCCCAACTCCCTCGTCTTACCCACCTCATTCAGCAACACTTCCACTTCACCAGCTATCTAATAAGGGTTTCCTCATTTGCCCGTGGACACAATTTCCTGCCCCTACATTTATTTTGGCTGCTACTAGTTTTGCCAGACACAATTTTGCCGCATACGACAATATTAAAAGCTGAGAAATAATTATTATTATTGGTCTAAAAGGTGGCAGATGAAATTCAATAATTGTTTTAATTCATTATGGGCATCACTTGCAAGGTTGGCATTCATTGCCCATCCCAAGTTGTCCTGAGAAGGTGGTGGTGGGCCTTCTTCTCAAACCACTGCAGATCGCGGTGGGGCAGTTTGATACAACTGAATAGCTGGCTTGCTGGGCCATTTGAGTGAGCATTTAAGAGTTTGTGTGGGACTGGAGTCACATATAGGCCAGACCAGGTAAGGGGAGTTTCCTCCCCTGAAGTAACTTAGTGAGCCAGTTGGATTTTTATAACAATGGTCACTTTTACTGATACCACTTTTTTATTTCAAGTTTTAATAAACCAAACTCAGATTCTCAAACTGACATGGTGGGATTTGAATTCATACTCTCTGCATTAGTTAGCCCAGGTCTCTTGATTACTAGTCCAGTAACGTAACCACTACAGTAAGGTGATACTCCGTGACTTTAAAAAAAGCAGTAATTATACTGTAAATGGGAGTAGGCTTGGTGCTGTGGAAGAGCAGAGGGAATTGAGGTTAGAGTTCACAGGACATCAAAGGCAGCATCTCAGGTTGTTAAAGTTGTAAAAAAGATAAAGAAATTCTAGGTCTTATCACAAGAGGTGTAGAATATAAAAGCCAAGAGATAATGATGAGTCTATATAAAACCTTAATAAGACCTTAGTTAGAGTACTGTGTGCAGTATTGGGCTGGGCACTATAGCAAGAATACTGAGGCTTTAGAAAGGGTACAGTGCAGATTCACTCGGATATGAGGAAATACAAATATGAAGAAAGATGTGAAAAATCAGGGCTTTATTTTATTAAAACAATGCAGATTACGGGGAAATCTGATAGAAGTGTTTAAAATGATGAAAGGATGAGACAGGGTAGATAGAAGCAGCCTGTTTCCAGTATTTCGGAAGTCTAGAATGAGGGGCCATAGATACAAGATTAACTGTAAGAGATTTAGGGCAGAGAGCAAGCTAACCTTCTTCACACAGACTGTTGTGAGGCTGTGGAATTGACTTCCAGGATTAGTGGTTGAGGCAGAAACTATGTCAACTTTCAAGATTAGACTGGAGAGCTGGATGAAGGAAAAGGGGATAACGGGATATGGGAACAGGATGGGTAAGTGTGATTAGGATTATTTGCTCATGTGGAGGGTAACTGCCAACACAGGCTGGTTGAGCTGAATAGCCTATCCGTGTTGCAACGTTTATGTATTTCTATATATTCACCTTGCATACTCAACATTATTGTTTTATATGGATTATATTTATCTTCAACTGAGATATCTTTCAGCAATATTTCTCACTTCATTTCTTTCACTTCTTCCCTCATTCCTTTGATAGTTGTCATTTTTTAAAATCTCAGTGATTGTCAGCAAGCTATTTGAACAGGAAAGTGATTACAGCTGCGACTGCTTCTCTCTTCGCTTGTCATTCACACACGTGCACTTTCCAGCAGAGGTCAATGGATAGCCAAGGGGCACTAAGACCAATGATAGTACCCCTGGCCAGTGCCTCAGCGGAGATCGGTTAACTTGGTGCAGGCTGGAGATGGAGCCTTGGACATTCCTGGTCTGTGTGGCTCAGTTCTATAATGGCCAGTGCGCTTACCCACTGAGCTGTTGGAGGAGATCTAAAAAAAAATGTTTCAGGTCATTCCAAAACTTTAAAGCCCTTTCCAAAGGAAACAGATGCTCATGCGATCCGGGTCTAAAAGCAAACTTCCACCAGCTGCAAGCACGCACGTCGAGATCCAGCGTCGGTGCATTTCCCTCACCCAGAGTGGCAAGTACATCAGTAATGGAAACTGAGTAATTGAGATGATCTTCTTTAATCATCAGCACCATCAGAACACACTGCCCAGGTAGGAAGTACAGAAGCAATGGCGAGGAACTAAGGGGGAGAAATTGGGTGAGTAGCGCCACCTGTTAGCGTCTAAAGAGGCAGGCAGTGGCTGTAGCACCACTGGCTGCGCCTCTCGCGATATTCAGGAGGGGCGCTAATGGTGGCGTTAGCCTGTTGCGCTGTGCCGCCACCGATGACGTCATCGGTGTGCGCAACGCACCCATTCGCGCCCCGTTCGCGATATTTGGTAGCGACCACCGCAGTTGCGCCGTTTGCTACCTGCGCCCGGTTCACGGGGCCTTACTGTGCCGGCAGCGGCGCAAGTTAAGGTGGAGGTGTGGGGCGGCCGCTTTTTCGGCGGCCGCCTGCCAGCACCTCCGTCCCCGACCTCCTAACCGACCCCCCGCCCCGCGGCATTGCCGGCTGTTTCCCGAGAGCCCAGCACTTCTCCTTGGTGCCGGGCTCATTTGCCGGCACTCACGAGCGGGGATCGCGCTGTTGCAGGCACCTCCCCCTTAACAGTGGGAGGAAGGCCTGCAGTACCGCAGCGTGCCGTGCCACAGCGTGTGGCGCTGCGGCACGTTGCGCTGCGATAATCAGTTTCAGCGCCCTAAGAGGGATGCAGAGCGCCTCGAGCCTCGCCCCGTGTCCCTCGAGGGGCACTGAAACGGAATTTCTGGCGATCGGTATTACTCCGATCGCTGCGCTAAATCCTGCGCTCAGGCCACTTTGGCGCCCCAACCCAATTTCTAGGCCTTAAGTACTTAAAGAATGTTCGTGGTCTTCAGACAAAGGGTGACAGGCACAGTGTAAGAGGGGGTGGTTGAGCTGTCATCACATATCAAAAGTGTTTCTTTCAAAGTCTCATCACATTACTTTAACATTTTAGAAGGATTTTCCTTTCTGAAAGTTACTTAGGTAATCGGGAATTGAAGACTGTGCACTTGCATCTGGCTTTGCACCGAAGAGTTTTTTCGGAGTATTAGAGAAGTGAAATAAATCAGCCCATTTATTATTATAATAACTACTTTCTTTATCATTTTAACTTCTCTGATGGGTTCTGTTTCTTTTGCCAGTGGTCAGAGCATCCCTTAAGTCACCAATATAAGCATCTTACTTGCGATACATTTTTCTTCTGCACAAATTTCACTATGTCACTGCCAATGTAAATATGCAAATATTCCCCCATTTCACTGGAGGCAGTATTCACACAGGATCTAACACAATTTACGTCATTTTCATCAAGCTCGTCAATAGACTATAGCATATCAAAGTGGCCAGAATATCTGCAGGAAAGAGATGATAAAAACTTAGAAAAAACTGTTTTGGTATCTCAAATGGCATCGGGGTTGAACTTCCAATAGGAGTTCTCCGTAACTTCATCGGATGATCCGCCAAAACCCTGGAGATATGGCGTAAACGTTCTTTTCATCATTTCTCAGGGGTTTACATGGGCCTTCCCCCTGAAGTTATGGCAGATGACTGGGTGACCGCACCCCCACCCCCCCACCGTCCCCACCACAGCAATTTAATCCCTTAGAATATTGTACCTGAATCATAGTAAACACTTAACCAATTTGCTGAGACATGTTATGCTTTAGTCAGGGTTTTTGCTTAATGGAAGCAAATGGGATTGATATAGCGGAATGATATGCTTGGGTTAGCTATGCATGCAACCAGATGCCATTGTTTTAGTGTTAGAAGCTGTGAAGTATTCTATGACCTGCTCACTCTCTCCATTAGAGAAAGATGTCACAGTTGTAATCAGCCATAAAAGAGAAGGGCTAAATATG